>NC_134323.1:7821125-8121125 GCF_964195595.1 Calonectris borealis
TCCTTTGATAGGGATTTGTTTTATGGATGGGGCATGGATATATTGCACAACGGTTTTAAGGCAGAAGAGCATGTATGGGTCCATAGTAATTTGATGTTGTCATCCAGCTACATGATCACAAAGCAAAGCTTTGGCATTATTTTTCCTTTCTAAAGAATCTGGCAAAACTTCCTGATGGGCTGACGTGAGGATTTTCAATAGAGTTCATTCATGGACAAACCCTGCTCCCTTTGAAGTCTATGGCAGTTTTACCATCGAGTACAGCCAACAACCGAGTGCGTTTGAAAATCTCACCCTAAATTAGTTGCTCAACCTTGCTAAAATTATTGTCCTTTATGTTATTTCTCAGGAGCCCCTTGTCAAGCTGACACTGCCAAGCCACTAACATATTTCCTGAGATAATGTCTTAATGTTTTACGTTTAAAAAAAGAGAGAGTGGAAAAACATCTATTCATACCTATAGACAGCAAGTATTTCAGAGCATGTTCAGGAAGAAAAGAATGTGTATGATCATGAAAGATATTGGTAAGCTCCTTTGCAAAGAAAGAAATTTGGAATTTAAAACAGATTCAGACCCAAGAAAAGTTTAGGTCTGATAAACTGACAAAACTCTTTGAAGGTTGCTTTTCCACCAAATGCTCTAAATTAAAGGGCCTTCCGTATGCATTTGTGTTTTAATAGTGAGTCTTCACTTCAGAGTAGCGATCTGATGGTCAGGCAGGCTCCTGCGGGATCAGTGGAAGACTCTGCTGGTTTAAACAGGTGAATGACTGAGCCAGAAAATATTTTTAGGGAAATTTGTTTTCTTCAGTTCGTGTTTGTTTGCAAGAACTGAGACCCTGGACATGCGAGGTGGTGTCTGCCTTCAATTCCCAGTGAGCTGGTGTTTGAGATGCTGTGCGGGAAGCCGATGAGGGTCTTCGTACAGGGCTCCTCCTTTAAGCCTTTTCGCAGGAGCTGCAGACTGAGAAACAAAACCGCTTCAGTGCTGGCCTGCTTGTGGCGTCTCTCACATTCAGTGAATTTCAATAACCAGGCATTTAAAATGAAAAGGTGATGACAAACTGTGTCAATGAATGAAACCCAATTGTTTATAACACTTGATTATGGCTCTGGAAATATTACTCCAAGCCTTCTCCTGGTGACATGTCACATTTAGATCAAAAACTCTATGTGGCAGTTCACATTTTTTAAGCTGGGTGCAAGCGTGCCAGATTCTATTTCGATTGAGCGGCTGGCATTCAGAAAGCCACATTTAATAGGATCGAAAGAAAAGAAATGTTACTTTTCATCACACAAGACAACAAAGAGAACCCAGGAAACAAAAATATTATTTCGTTTGAACAAATTACAGTAAGACTCTCAGGGGCTCTTTCAGGGAGTAGATGAGGAAAAGCACTTAAATATCATTCCATCAAACTAAATTTTTAACTACAATTTTTTATAGATAAAATGTGTTGGGAGGATTCAAAGAAGATTAGAGCTCACCTAAGAAACAGTATTCAAATTTGAACAGCTAATGGAAGCCTGCAAAAACTGTTAATGTCTATATCTTTCCTCTAAGGGACTTAGATTTCAGTATTCTTATAAAAACACATTGAGCTGATTTCATTTCTCTGTCTCCACAGACTTCATTCTTGTAATTTCAGTAAGTGTTATAAATGTCATTTTAAGTATTATAATGCTAATCCCTACTGACAATAAGGTTCTAAAGCTCAGCTTCCATTACTAAGGTAATGTTTACCTCAGATAGCATATAATTGTTTGCTTTTTTCACAGTAAATTCTCTGTTCCCAACTGCTTAATCAGCCATGGAAAAGAGAGAAGACTTTCGTACTGTTTAATGTTCTTGTGATTACATTAGAGTACCGTGTAAACCCACATCAGTGGATCTTGGGAAACACAATTTTTTTTTGTTTGTCCACAATTCTGAAGGCAAAGTATTTTGAGCAGTGGTCCTTGCAATAACATGAATCATTTATTAATATAAATATCACGGATATGGTATAAATCTTCTCTGCTCCTGAACTCTCAGGACATTTCTTCATTGCCTGAGTCGGAATCAGCAAGGACTTCCTAGCGCCTTGCTGTAGTTCAAATAACGTACCATATTCCAGTCACAGCAGTGTATTCCCTGCTCTCAACAACAGGAGACCAGCGTATACTTTCCATATGAGCTTTCTGCTGCATCACATCAACCTAAACAATATTTTATTATGCTTTATGAAAGTTAAAAACTTCTCTTCCTTCTAACGCTCTGCAGAGGACGCAGGTTATTGTTGGCTCAAGGATAAAATTCGACCGTCCTGTCTTTTCTGCCAGAAACCAAATGCACTTACAAATCAAGTTGTGAAGGAAACTGATTTCGTTCAATGACAGCAAAGAGTGTGTTTAGTAGCGTGCCCATCTATAACCCTGCTTAGGCAGCAGGGGCAGGTATGTAGGAGCCAGTGGCAGAGCTGGAGCCCACGGTGTTCGGTGCTGGGGGGCCATGCGGGGATGCTGCTCAGCACAGGGCTGCAGGTGGGCATGCTTTTTGGTACAGCGATGCTAAAACGGGTAACCCATAGTTTTGGAGAGTGGCAGGTGCACTGTGAGCACTCTCTGTTACTGTTTTTAAATTTTGGGGTGGCAATGGACTGATCTTAGCATTGCAGTCTAATATATATTATCCTTGAGCAGGGTCAAAAACCACAACCCTGAACCTTTCCCAGGGGTGAAAACTACACTGAAATTAGACCATTGCTTCGAACTTCACAGCAGAGGTTCATCACCAGCTTTCCATTTCTTCGTGTTAGTTGTATCACTGGCCAGCTGGTGTTTCTGCAGATTTTTTCACTTGACTGAATTCCTCAATGCCCTTACAGGTGCATGATAGCGTATCACTTAACCAGAAATGGAAATGCCTATAAGGGCTGATAATAAACATAAATTGATTGACAAATAATGTAGTTAAATACATTTTTACTTACTTTTGACAAAGAGCACTGAAGTCCATAGGAGTTTTGCCTGTTCAACCATATCGTATCATGAGATGATTAGTGGAAGAATAGATGTGAACCTGGAAGCTCAAGTATAATCTTGGTGAGAAGACTGCCTTTGGGTTTCAGATCGTTTTAGTGCTTGAGGGCTTGGAAGGATCACAGCATGGGCCCAGGCCTCGTGGCCTTGCTATTTTCAGCCCAAAAGTCCGCACTGCTGTCTGCCCACAGCGAAGCAGGGAATTGCAGGTAGTCAGCTGGCTGCTGAATAACTTGGTGTACGTCGGCCTCGAAGTCCAAATGACCTACGCAGAGTCCCAGCCGCTCGCTATGTCCCAACAGCACGTATCATTCAGCCTCGTTTCAGGGTTTGAACTCTGGGCTAAGTAATTGCCTTTCCTTTCTTAAATATAAATATGGATGAAGAATTCCAGCTGTCCATGGTTTTGTAACTCCGTGCACTTATGAATTGCGTGGGGCTGGAGTGTGCGCTGTGTGCCGGGCTGGTGGGAGGCTGAGGAGGAGGAGGCTGGTGATGGTGAAAAGCGGCCATGTGCAGGCTGGCCCAGGGCGTCCATCCTGCCAGCAGATGTGCAGGAGGACACATCTTCTGTATTCTTTTTAGAAATAGGTTAATATTTTAATGATAGATGGTTTGTTTTGATGAGTTTTGAAATGAAGCGCCGATCTTGGCTCTTTGAAGGGAAGCGATTGACCCTAAAGATTCTGCTTTTTTGTGAACAAAAGGGCTGTGGTTTTATTTTTCTTTGCATGATCTCTATAAGGGGTCATTTTAAGGATGCACGAAGCACACTTACAGAAGGCAGGAGCAGGGTTTTTTCTCCAGTAAAATATTCAGCTAGCGCTCTTTGTCTCTCCCTGAGAACATTGCAGGATCCAGGAGCATTAAGTGAGCCACAGATGCCAAACCAGGGGGAAAAAAAAAGAAACAAACTATATTTTCTGCTCATCTGTGGAGTGAGGATAACACAGGCCCAGAAGCGCACGTTGTGAAGCAATTTCAGTCGTAGCTGAGTGCCTGTTTTCCCCTGGAGCACAGACTGTAAAAACCTTAAAAACCCTGGTTTCTATTTCCTTAATATTCTAGTTTTGAAGATGATATTGTGATGAAGAAAGGAAGAGGAATGTCCTTTTTAAAGATCTACTCCCTGTTTATAATTAGGAGTTTTGGGCAGCTTGAAGTAGGAGAACCATGAACTAGCTTTTCCTACCTATTTGTAATGCATAGATAAATATTTCATTTAGAGAGAATGAGACGTGAACACAATAGCTTATATTTTAATCTGTTACACCCAATGTAAAACTGGAGTAACTCCAACATTCAGAAGTCAGCATTGTTAGTCTGGGTTTATCTCTCTGTAATTGAGATGGGAATCTGGCCCACTCTCTGCAACAGACTGCAAAGAGCTTTTTACCTTTAAATCTATCACATTTAAATTACATGGGGCCACAATATGTCACCTACATCCTTGACTATTTTAATACAAAAATATAGTTTAAATCTCCCTGGATTTGCTGATCATCCTGGGATTTCTAAAGATACTGTTAGGCTGTAAGAGATAATGAATAGCAACAAAGAAAAAGGTCTATATTCAGTTTTTCTGTATTAGAATAAATAATTTGATTGTGGTATCATTTGAGACTTAGCACTATGCAGCGTGTGGCATGTTACTGGCAGCCACACCTATAGATCCACATCTTTGGGTGCACGCAGCCCGTGCTCCTGGGACACGAGGGCATCACCTCCAACACCACTGTAGGCTTGCGGGAAGCGCTTCCCTTGGACCCGAGTTTGTGAACTTGCAGCCTGTGGCCAGAGTAATGCTGTTCCATGTATTTTATTTTTCTTTTTTTATTGCATCTTGATTGCTTGTGCTCTGAACTAAAGCATAAGGAAGGCTAACAACAAATAGTGGTAAAGACAAATTAGAGATATTTGGCTCTCTTAGTGGGTTATCTCCCGGGTGACTTAAGCAAGGGCAGGGTACAGAGGCTCCATCTGCGGAGGCCAGCGCTTCCGCTCCTCCATCTGCTGGGTGGACACCGGCCTCGGCTCGCTGCACAACAGACGAAACACGTACAAGCAGATTTTTCCAGACCAACCGAAATGAATTTGACTAACCAACAAATGGTTCGCTCGGCTAACGGGGAGGGGGCAGCCTGCAGATCTATAGGCTGGGCGACCGTAGATAATTCATGCAACAACCCACTGCCTTGCTTAACTCAGCTGTAAAATTGAGTAAAAATAGCGCATCGGTTACAATGAGGTGTCGCATCTTGGCCAGTAATTTCT
This sequence comes from Calonectris borealis, assembly GCF_964195595.1. NCBI lineage: Eukaryota > Metazoa > Chordata > Aves > Procellariiformes > Procellariidae > Calonectris > Calonectris borealis. Next base: position 7,826,421 of record NC_134323.1, read on the forward strand.
TTGGGCAGAACAGACCGACCCTCTTACAGAATGGATGTGAGCAGAAACACTGCTGTGGCACTGCGAGCCCTTCAGCTGACAATACAGGGTGTTCTTCTAAGCTATTATCCAAAGTAATAAACTCTTTAAAAAAATCTATTTAAAAATCTATTGCTTTTTCCCAAGAATATAGCTAGATATTTACTGTTGTGAGAGTGGATAAAATCCTGATCCCATCAAAGTCAACTGGAAGAGCTTAGTGCAGCTAGGACTTCATTTGGAGAGCTACGGAGACACTATCTAAAGTTTTTCTTTTCCATAGCAGATCCTCATGTTCATAGAAATAAATGCTTTGCCATACATGCTTCAGACTTGCAAGGAACCTCAGTGTGAGGCACAGTGGACAAAGATGGGTGTACATATATTTGCAGTTCAGAGAAATCGGGGAGGAGGGAGGAGATGAGGATAAACTCATCACTTTCCTAATTGCTGTCATTAAAATTTCTATTGCGAATAAACATTTGCCCAACTCCAGTAACAGTGGTATGAAAAGAAATGGTAAAAAGTGAGAAATGGGAAGGAAAGTTTGCTGAATAAATGGCTTATTTACTGAGGAGAAATCACAGCACTGTTTCAATGCGCATTCACCTTTTACTCTGGAAAAGTTAACTTGGCAGCTAAATACTAGTTTGGAGTCCCTTTAGAATTATTTTACAAAGCAAGAAATGGTTCAGTTGTGAAGGTTGTAAAAAAGGAAACTAATGCTTGTCGTAGAAAATTCTTTTTTTTTTTTAAGTGTTAAAAGCAAGTAAACCCCTAGTGATCTTAAATAATTTGCGTAAGTACACTTAGCCCATTCGCTTCCTTGGGAGTGCTGACTGGATACCAATGTATTAGTCCCTTCAAAAAGAAAAAAAAAGAAGATAATGAGAGGCAGGAATGCTACCTTCATGATAATTTCGTGGTCTTCTGCTTTCCTCGGAGGTCTGGTGTGTGGGAGCGCTGACCACCTCGACACTCGCGCAGATAATAGAGTCACTTAGGAAATGAGAGACGGCAAACGACAATTTGAGGTGGGAGGGATGGCTCCAGCAGTAAATGGCACGCATTAGGACAGCCTAATCGCTTAAATGCAGCCTATTAGTAAGTTTAGCTGAAGATGTTAAAAGAATCCTTGCAGCCTCTCCGCTGGCATGTTTGGAAGGGAGTTCAGTTATGAGACTATTAAAATGTTATTTTGATAATTAAGCCCACAGCTGTTGTGAGGGCGTTGGGGGCAGGAGCTGGCGAAGCAGCCGGCTGCACAGCGCACCACCGGCGCGGGAGGCAGGCAGGGGAGAGCAGAGGAGAGGAGAGGAGCCCCCGGGAGCTCCCGGGCACGTGGGAGAGCCGGGACGGCCACCTCCACCGCGCAGCAGGCATGGCTTCCCAGGGGGAAGGTGCGAAGCCAGGAGGGCGGCTCCCCTGGTCTGCCGGGGATTTGGTCTCCGATTTCTGCAGCGTGGGCAGCTGTAGGTGGCAGGGGGAGAACAGGTCTTCCAGGACGCGTAGAGTTGTTTTGCTTTTGTGTAGGGAAGCGTGGCTGGGTAGAAGAAAACTTGTGTCTGAGGGAGAATGGCTGCAGTGAGCAGTGCCGCGGCCGATGCCGGGGAGGTGGAGCGGAGCCGCGTTAGCCTGCCTGTGGGCAGCAGCAGCTGGGTTACACACGGGCCCCATGTATCTGGCAAGTTGAGTACTGGGACCAAAGGTGCCATGGCACGACTGTCGTGATAATACTTAGTGCCTGAGGATGTGCAGTGTTGCTCTGTCCCGTGATTAATTCTGATCCTTCACAGATGCTTTACTGCATTAGTTCTTTTGGCATTAACAAAGCTACTATCCTGTGTACTTCTGTGTAAATATGCCTTCAAACTTTCCTGTTAAAATTAATGGCAAAATTTCTGCTGTTGTTGGAAGTGGAATCAGGCCATGATTGTGTTCAGACCGCAGATGCCTCTATCAAAACAAACAAACAAACGAACAAACCCGGAAGGGGCTCAGTATTTTAGCAGGCTCTGGTCCCTGGGAGTGACCTATAGTTTGGTTTAGTGCTTTAAGTGCTTACTAAGTATGCCATTATAAAACCACAACCAATTTCACTGTGACAGCTGACCTAAACTCTTTTGCAAGCATATAGATTACATTTGTATTTTATGTATACTGCTACAGAGCAAAACATATATTGTGCTATATGCAGAGATAAATAGTTTATCCATGCTGCCCTAATCTCCTCTTCCGAGTTAAAATCAGGATGATTTACCATGTTTATCCATATTAAGCAGGGTATAATTGCCTAAATTAAGGCTGTCCATCAGGACAACTGGTAAATTCAATCTCGTCTGTGTGTGTCAGTGGTAACCTTTCCACAATTGCTCCTCTACTCGTGCTGCAATGTCAGTTGTGGTCCCTTGTTGGCTCCCTGCCTGCACATGCTCACTGAATACAGAATCAGAAAACGGTACATGGGATTTTGTAAAATAGACCACATAAACAGAATGTAAAATGGGGGAAATTAGCCTTTTGATGAAAAGGGGAATGAAACCCAAGTACAGCTCCTGCCCCCTGTGTCAAAAATCATTGCACTTGCATAATCTTTTCAACTTTTTGGCCATCTCCTGCTTCCCATGATCGCAAAAATGTCTTCAGTAACATCTGCCTTCTTTCTCAATTGATACATCCCTGAAGAGGTCCAACTTTTAAAATATTATATGTAACATCAACTATGTATCTAAACTCAATTATTCGTAAGCTCAGTTTTTAACTATCAGCTGTTTTATATATAATTACAGGTACCGTCAGTGTTGATCTTTATTAACATCCAAATAACATTTGCTTTTTTAGAAAATACCACAAAATAAAGGAAACAGCCCTTTAAAGTCTCGCCAGAACAGACAGGTATAACCTCACCTTCCTGGGAGGTCCGTGCTGAAAATTAGCTGATAGTTTCTGCTCTAGCTGTGAGTGATCCGTATTAAAAAACATTCTGTAATCAGAGTATATACTTTGAAGTACATTGAGCATTTCTGTATTTGATATTTTCACACAGCACCATAAACATCCTCTGCGCTGTGCAAAGCATTTCAGATAAGACACGCCGTTTAACTTGGGCAACCAGAGTACCTGGGACACTGGGTGCGGCATGTGAAGGTGAAGAGCTGTGCTCAGTTTGCAGAGGTTTACAGAAGGTGATGGAGATGGAGAGCTTTGCACGGGCAGTCGTCAGGCGCCTACAAGTGCAGCGGTATCTGTCAGGGTAGGTGACCCATCCTGGTGTGTCTTACCCTGATTTCATACAGGTTCGATTTCCTCCACTTAATTGGGATTATTTTTGCTGAAGACTAATGGCAGTGGGATCCCATCCAAGTCCTAAGGAAGTCACACTGGAACCTAGTACCAACATACGCAATTGTGGCTGAGGTGTGCTTTAGCAAGAAGTTGTTTGCACCTGCGAAGTTTAGAAGAATCTGAACTTGAAATGTATGAGGCAAAACAAATCCAGGAAAGGATTACTGGGTGGGAGGATCTCGAAATTAGAGCCACAGGATGGTGAGATGGTCTTAGTGTGAGCACCTTGACCCCACCAGGGACTGGAAAGCCAAGGTGCAAGGAGACCAAGGCAAAGGAAAATGCTGTAGTTAAGGCAGGAGATGGTTCCAGTGTGGGTCAGGGATTTCACAGTCAAGACAAAGTGGAAAGGATAGATTTTTGTTGAGGAATAAGAGGGCTTAACACTACAACAGTATGTTATTACAAGTCTGTTGAACTTGTTTTTGCTTTAGGGTGTTTTGATTCCTGAAAAGTGAATTAATTACATAGTAACTCTGAAATCCTGCCTTCCTTACCAGTAGGAAAAGGTTACTCTTCCCTTGTGGCTATTTCTTATTACCACCTTGTGATGATAAAGTATTTGGCACATGAAAGTCGGATGCTTTGGAGATTACTACACAAATTATTAGCCTATCTATGTACCTGAAGTATCTATAACGGTATTAATGTCTTCCGCTGTTCAACCTTTGTAACAGGGAGCATCACTTGACAATTGAAAGGAGATGCATCCTTTTCCCAGAGCCAGGGCCAAAATGTGACCTTCTAGCAACCTTGCAAACAGACATCTTCACACGCATGGGCCAGACTCATCTGTGTTGTGCATTATAACACCTAGGCAGGTACTCATCCACTGTCACTAATTTCAGTTGCTATCATTCCAAGTTACAGGAGACGTAAGTGAGAGATGAGCCCAGAAAAAGATATGAAGAATTTTTGGGGAAAAAAACCCTCTAGGATAGCAATGGCATTGGGGCGGGAGACTTAAAGGTAGTGAGTATTGTCAAGAAAAAAAATTGAATGTTCTCATTAGATCTATTTCTACACCACTTTCCTCTTGAAAAGAATATTAAATGTCCTTTAGGCAACACTTTGAAAGTACCTTTTCCTTTTTCCAGATGCTGTAATTAAAAGCCATTCGTTTGGTACCTAAGTTAAGAATCACCCTCCTCCATGTTAATTAAAGGCTATAATAGCTCACTAGAGCTGCCAAGTGCCTAGGTCTTGGTGACTTTTGGGGGTTTCAGGAAGAGTCCTGGTCAGAAGTGCTGGAACACCTTTGAAGCAGTCACTTAGATAACAAACGCCTACTGTATTGCCTTTTTTAGGGATAATGATTATAAGCTTTTGTTCTGAAGGGGGTGCCATCGTATGTTGCTCATGTAATAGCTGATGGCAATTCATTAGAATTTAGATAACTTGTCCTATTTATTGTGTCCATAGATGCAACATTTATGTCTTTATAGTTTTTTTGCTAATTGGGGGGTGTGTGTGTGTATGTGTATATAAAGCACTATAACGTACCCCTCTGGTGTGCAAGTCCTGGGCCCCCAGCCCTATCCATTCACTCTGAGGAGGCGGTTGTGCCTTTCGAAGGGAGGAGGGCTAACCACCCTTAGCCATGACCCCTTGGACTGCCTGGAGCCATTCATCCTCCATCCCAGTGTACCGTGTGCACTGCATTTGTTGCAGTTTCATGGCAATTGTGTTTCTGTGACACAAAGGGATTCTTCAGTGAAATACCAGCCAAATATATGTTGGGTTTCTTGGTTGGTTTTCAACTTGTGAAATACCAGTGTAAACAAAGAAAAGACCCAAAGCATTGAGTTGAGTCTCCCCAGCCTGACGATGCACTGAGGCCACATCCATGCCCTTGCCGTGGAGGATGGCATCAGCCTGCGGCAGGAGGCAGAGCCGCCCGAGGGCCTGGCTTGGCGTATCCCCCAAGGCTGGTCCTGCAGTAAGGATGCAAGAGGACATCTCCAGTCTAGAAATGTCCCCGAAATTGTCTCGGCACCTGGAGACCTGCAGGGATTTGGCGCAAGCCCAGCTCCTGCACTGCCTATGGATCTCTCTTGGGCTAAGGCAATGTCCACTCCTGCCTTATTTATGCAAACAGAAATGACATGCTGGTGAAATGTGAATGGGCTTTCCTGTGCTTTAGAAAAGAATTTTAACGTAACACCTTTTTTTCAGGAAATTGCCAACAGCTTGCTCCCAAATCTCAAGAGCTAGACTTTGTAGCGTCAAGGACTTCTCCTGTCAGGTGTCTAGTTATGAAAATGCCTTAGGTAGAGATCTCTGGTTATCTGGTTTATTTGAATTGCTGAAAGCCCCATCCTGCAAACTGCTGACTGAGCTTGGATGAAGAGAAATTTGGATAATGAAAGATGACCCACTGTAGAGAAAATGCTGGGAATGGCTCTTCTGTTCATCTCTCTGTAAGATTCTCAACAAGAGGTTTCCACTTGTAATTCTCCCTATGAATCTGCAAGATAAAACATTACATTTTAGCTCAGAGATTTCTTTCTCCTTTTCTCTTTTGCTTTCGGTACTTAGGTGTGCAATTTCTAAGGATCAGTTGCGAGGTTTAAAGAATCAAAAGTAATTTTCCTCCTCAGCAAAAGATTTCCAAAATTCTGATGCCTTCTCTAAGCTACAGCAGAATTATGGGAGGCTGGTGGTACTGTCGTGTTGCCATTAGCTTCGCTGCTCGGTAGCTGCACATCAGCACAGTAATCATTTTCAGATTTACAAGCATTAAATATTTTAATTTAATGCCTTGGCTCTCTTGTAATTCATGCACTTAATTATATGATAATTACTCAAATGAAAGAGATACAGCTGCTGCTGTATCAATTCTTCTAGGAATCTGAGATTTTGGAATTGGCCTCTGATTTCAGGGTGGGTTTTTTTCTGGCCCTTTCCAAAAGCTAGTGGGCACTTAAAGGTAATTTTTTGAGTTTGTGGAACAGAGGTGAATTTCAGGTAATGTTACCTTCCTAGCTTCTTTTCCTAGAGCGTGGCGTACATTTGGCAGCTGGGGGACTGGGCACCGCGCTGGCTGTTTTTACTGCTCCTTGTAGATTATAGTCATTAAAACAGAGGAGCTAAGGCAAAGCTTCCACAGCACAGGACCCTGCTCCATTACACATGGCTGTGGAAGGAAGTAAACTGTAGGAAAGAGGTGTGTGTTTGTGTACACGTGCACATAACTCTATAGAATTTAATACCTTCATAATGGGCCAATTGGCCAGTCTGCAAGCACTGCACAATGAAATCACACAATAAATTAAAGTCGAGTGTAAAGGTTCAACCAGGCCAAATAGACCACCAACTGGAACAAAAGGATTTGGCACAAAGGCAAACCCAAGTGACCTCAGCAGAGAAGGGCAATTAACACACAGGGTGAGGAAGAAAAGAAGTTAGCAAATACAAAAAAAGCAAAGTCAGTTTAAAGAAGGGGGCCCCTAGAATTCGTGGAGGATAACGCTGCCAAAATACACGGAGCATCCATGAGGACCACGCAGCCGCCAGCCTCGGGCTGGGGCACCTCCTTTCCTTTACGGGCATCCTGCAGCAGGTAATGCCCCGGACTCCTGGTTCCTACTTTCCAGTCTGCGGTGGCTCTGTGCTTAACTGTTTAAAATACATAGCATCAGGCTTTTTCTTAGGAGAAGCGGTAATTATAAGATGGAGGAATAGGTCTTCTGATTTTTACTATTTTGGTTTTATTGTATATCTCCAGTGCTCGAAGGTGGAAAATTAGCATGGGAATACTCCTCAGTTAGGAGCTTGTGAAAGTCTCCATAAAGTTATTTGCAACTTAAATTACTTGAGACCTTTGAAAACTGTTCCGCATGTACGTGCAGCTCGCTCTGCGGGAGGGTTAGTACCACATCCCTGCAAGCCTCTGCTGGGTAGGGTCTGGCAAGAGGGCCATGCTGAACAGCAGCCTTATGGAATTGCTTGTGCTCTGTACGAATATTTAAACCCTCCACGCTGAATCCCTTGCAGTGTATCAGAAAAGGAGCAGCAGTTTCAGGCCTTGTGTATTCAAAGGAAACGTGCTTGTGGGCAGGCGGGGAGGAGGCTGTTCCCCCCAGTGGGGCTGATGGAGCTCTCTGGGATTGCCTTCTGCAGAGCTCCGTGTGGCACGTTGTAATTTCTGGTTGTTTGCTGCTGCCCTGTCTTCTGGCCCCAGGTTGATTAAATTGTTAGGTGAGCCTTCAGTGGTTAACCGCGGGGCCTGCCCTGCTCGAAGCGCAGGGGATGCGGCTGCGGGGCCGGGAGCAGCATCCCCGCAGCAGAGGGGCTATTGCTGAGCCCGAGCTGCTGGGCAGGCGTGGAGGAACATGCCTGGCAGTGACCCACAGCCGGCACTGGCAGCAGCGGTGCCATGCTTTTTGAGAGGAGAAGGTTTTTGCTCCCTCTTTACTAAAAAACAGAAAAAGCAAGAGACTTTTTAACAACAACCACAGAAAAGTTTTGTGAAAACATGTTGCAGCCATATTTAAAGTTTTTGTTGGTGGTGGTTGTTGATATGTGAGATTATGCTTAATCCCTCAGGGACTCAGGATATTTTGTAAGAATTGTAAGTGTAAATATTTGGCAAGAGTTTCATATCCGTCCTCTCTGAGTCCCACTAGAATAGATGACGCCGGGTTACTGTACTGTGTGTAGTTTCTGTTGATGGCAGTAGCAGATTTAACACTTCTACACAGTTGCATTTTACTTTATGAGTATTTGAAGTTTGTCTTGCGTATGTGAAGTAATTGCTCTGCAGCATGCTTTCTTGGAAGAGGATATAATGTTTGTTCAGTTTCTTAAAAGCTGTAAAACGAGAGGCAGAGCAAACTACAGGCCAATCACTATTAAAAATACAGAGAGATGTTTTTAATTGCTAAAGGCATCTAGCATAAAGCAGAAATATTTATTTGCCTGGCTTGTAGTCTGATTGTCAGACTTACAACAACGCTAAATCCATTCAAACAGTTACTGGAAATTGGTATTTGAACTTGTGAACTCAGGAAAACTCCTAATCTGCTCAGAGGTCTCTGGCGTGCCCTCCGAGCCCCGCAGACTGTTGTCTCGAGCTTTCCTTTAACTCTCCAGAGACCTTGGTGGCTGCATTTCTGAGTTCCTGCCTAAATGCAAGTTGCACCAAAAGGGTTACAAAATTTTAAACCCTGTGTATGCAGACAATTTTCAGCTAGCTTACAGCAGCTGCGGAGTCGTGCTGATAGATTAAAAGCAGCTCCCAGCCCCAGAATGAAGTACATTAGAGCTCCTGCTGAGCCGAGCTGGGGTGAGGCCTACACAGCTGTCATTTAGGCCAAGTTTCCAACTGAAAACTGAAGAAAAGGATGTAACTTAAAGAAAAGTTATATTTTAAAATAAGGCATCTGCTTATTAATCAAATATAGGCAGGAGTTCAGTTGTGCAGTGGGTTTCAGCCTCAACAGCCTGACACTTGGGAAGGTAGGGAGATAATTTTCAAGGATCAAGAAGGGGCATGTCCAATCAAAAGCTATTACTCAGTGGCACTGTAAAAATAATACTTTTTTTCTGTACTTGTCCCTCTCCCTGAAAAATAAACAGAATACGAGTATTCTTGAACTGTTGCACGTCTGAATGAGGAAGGCTGATCAGCTCACACAATTGCTTTTTGCTGATATTGACCTTAAAGCGTAGCCGACTCCCTAGGGAGCATGCTCGTATAAATCTGCAATTAGCAGAGAGGTATTTGTAAGAACAGAAATCTTTATGGCCTGTCCTCTATTTCCTGGCACGTCTTTACCATGGGAGAGGCGGTCCCCATTAGCCAGGCAAGTTCAGGACATCCCTCACCCACCCATCCCTCTACCCCGTGGATGGCAACGCCGCATTCAACACCGTGCTGATGCTCGCCCCTACGCCGAATTCTGTTACTTCTCTGCAGGAGCACATTTGTTTGACCATGTCTTATCCTAGTAATATAAATGAACCTGTGCCTTTCGGTTGTCTCTTCACTTCCATGACCAAGAGTAGCTTTCTGGTCCTTGGTACACGCCAGCTTCTCAGTGGCTTCTCAATTTTTAATGCAGAGGATCATTCATGAAAAACTGAGCAAAGAATATGAATTAATTATATTATCACGTTGACATATTTTGGCTTCCAAGGACTTTTGTACCCATTTTTCATTGAATTTGCCTGTACAGTTGCAACAGATCTGGCCCTGCTCCTCACTTGCAGTTAACTGACTGTTTATCTCGCAGTATCGCCCACAAGTGCCCAAACCAGATTTATCTCTGGTTTATTTAAAATAAAATATTCAAAAATATTTGTTTAAAATACTGACTTTTGTCTGTATGTAGTGTGTGGTATGAATAATTTGTTGGAGTTCAGATGCTACAGCATTTCAGTTCTTATCAGAAATGTATGATATGAATTTGAAAGTATGCCCTCTCGCTTGCTTTCTCATGTATAGTGCATAATGAATTTCCAGCTTGCCAGAAAAGAAAGGATCAGAGTGGGAAGCAGAGTATACCATGAGGATTTATCATGATACTGTTGAAAACAATATGACAACTCTGGGTAATTTCTTGGTTTCTGAAGTAACAGTCTTATTTGGGAAAGGACCCTATAAAATAAAGACCTCGTGTTTTTCAGCTAAAGAATAGCTATCAGTAATTAATTAGGTTAATGTCATACGTGCTTGGTTCTAGTTTCCTTGCTTATCCCAAACTATCCAACATTTTTCAGCATCATCCAACATTAATGTTAGCATACATAAACCTATTTTTTTTAATATAAATTGGGGATAACTTTGGATGTGAATGAATGTATATAATAACTTGAAAGGCATAGTAAAGCCAGTCAGATCTATTTGTAGCGTGTACAGTAAACATTAGTGTTCCAGCAGTGTCTGTGGACCAAATCAGCGATCTTCCCAGAATACTCAAAGCAGAAATAGTAATATTCTTTGGGACCTTAGATCTAAAGTTTGACACATGAACTCATTCTAGTGTGGTGGTTTTTAATACGTACATTTCGGAGGTGATACTCCTCTAAGGGACCGTGCACGTGTGTACATGTTCACATAGATCCTGTTATTTAATATTATTTATTCATATTGATAGTAGTGAAAGACGGTTTTTACTTGTGTGGTAGAATTGAGTTAATACAAATTCAGTAATCATCCCTTAAGTATAGAGGAAGTAACTCAAAGAGAAAGCACTCCACTTGGCTATTGCTGTGAATCACCGAACAGTGGCAAATAAGAAATGTATATGTTGAACTTCCTATTCTATGTGGAATAAGTGACAACTCAGTATTCTCTTGCTTGGTTAACGCAGGGCACACACGTGCATTTGGCCTCTAGTAGAGTCAAATAAGTCACCTTTACCAGCCCTTGAAAAACTCCTGGACTAGCAAGACTTCCTTCTGTTTGTAGAACAAGGTTAGTAAGTTAGTCCAGTGTTGGCAGGAAAATGTATAAAGCACTTGTAAAGAGCTAAATATATAGATTTATTAAGTGCTAAATATTATTTTCTACTTGTGATTTTGAAACTAGTGTGATGAATGTTCTTAGTAAACGTAGTTGCAACAAATGCATATGTTACAAAGTTTCTTGACAGGAAAATTAAATCAAATCTAGTGCAGTTAAAATGCACTATAGGCCTGAATCACAGAATATATCACAGTTGGTGAAAATGAAGCTTGCTGTTATTCTGTTGCTCTTCCAGAAAGGAGCATTGTATTGTATTATCAGCAATAATAACAAAAACAACAACAAAAAAAGCCTAACAAAAAATTTCATTTTTAGCAGCTGTTACTTAAAGTAATAGCTTGAGTTCTTAAGGATTTTTCTCACTCAGTTTAAGAATGATATACTGTAATCTGCATCATTATAAGATTTTAGTTTTCTGTTAACTTGTTCCTGCTATAGAACAATTGTAGGTGAATGAATTGGTGTGCAAACAGAATTAATGTGTTTGTGTTTTGGGGGGGAGGTTTTTGGGGTTTTTTTGGTGTGGGGTTTCGGTGGGTGTGGTTTTTCAGTTTTTTGGGTGGTTTTTGTTTTGGTTTTTTGAAAGGTTTGGAGTATTTCTAGCTATCTAATCTCATCTGAACACGAGGGGCTGAATACTATATATTTACATTTTGGAGACCTGCATCAATTTTTATAAGTTAACATGGCAATTTTATATTTGCTAGTATGCAGAAGCTTTCTCCACTTCTAAAAGGTTTTATTTTCATTAAGCTATGAATGCAGAAGAATGTCTGTCAGGTTTTTTTGCATTAGCTCGGCTGGTTTATCTTAAGCATACTCAGTAGACTTGCCTCAGTTTTTCTCAAGCTATTGTTCTTTTTTACACCGCGTTTGCACACTGCAGTGCATCTGGGGAATTTCAGCAGTCGGAATATACATGAAAAGAGACCCGCTCTACTTTCATAAGGTCCCTGGACGAATTGGACGAAACCTCAAGGCCCCATGGTGGAGCCAGAGCCGCATTCATATTCCTTGCCATCACCACACATATGATAGCATGAAGCCCAGACCAATCGAAAACTTGACAGTAAGCCTTTTGATTTTGCGGGGAAGCCTTCATCAAGCTGAGAGAGGGAAGGGAATATAGCCCAAACTGGACTTCATACTGTGGCAAGTTTGAAATCCCAGCCCAACCACAGAGCTGCTTGATTGGAATAGTTGGAAACTGTGTCCAGGAATTCGGCAGCAAGAACTTGGCTTTCAGCAACCACTGCCTTTTTAAAGGAAAATTCACCATACGGGTCACTTAGGAGCCTTATTTATTCTGTCAGAATTTTAAAATGTACATTCTCGTAAAGCATAGGTGTAACGCGTACTATATAGTGTTTGCTGCTGTACATTTCTGTTCCATGGCTGCTTTGTTGCTTAGCCTCATTGTGGAACACTCTTGGCTAAAGCTGCCATGCTTTGACATTGCGTTCTAGGCTGTTTAATATTTGGTCCTTGGTCTACGTAAGAAGCGGAAAGAAACAAAAGAAACCCTCCTTTACGCTGTATGTGTTAGCATTAGCTTCTCCTTTAAACATAATTATGCGCAAACATGTATTGTAGGTGTGTTATGAAACTGATCTCTTCTTACTTGTGAGGGCATTTTAGTGGTATGTCAAAATTATCATCAAATTCACTAATCTCATGACATCAAGTTATGCCATTGATTAACTATTATTCTCGGTCATCCTTTTCCGGCTCACGTGGCTGGGCGCTGGCACACATTGAGGAGCTGCAGAGCGTTACTGCTAGTGGTGCCTTTGGGTCTGCAGATGGAAGAGCTGAGAACTTCCTCCTGGGGGATATTGCGGAGCCTCTGCTGTAGCTCGCCCACCCCCCCCCCCCCCGAATGCTTAATTTTAAAACTCCAAAGATTCTGCGTTTTTGGTGCCTATCTAGAACTGCATTTTATTCTTTGTTACCCCTAGAATCGTGATCCAATTATGCCTCAACCCAGCCCTCAGTCAAACAAAACTCTTGTTGACTTTCATGAGAGTTTGTCTAATTAAAAGATGAGTTGGGAGTGCAGAAGAGATAAATACCAGAAGCATGTAAAAAGTGGCAAACTGATAGATTTGTGCTTTGTGTCCGAAGGTCATCCCTCTAACACAGTTTCCTGATTGCGATGGGAGACTTTTTTTCCATGGAGTGGAACATAGTCCCCCCTTCAGTGCAGTGGTGCCTTTTATAGACTGCAATTCCTTATGGCTGAAGCACAGTGCAAAACATCTAATGTTGTCTCATGGCAAGTAGATGGGAGTGCTGCCACTTTAAAACGTTTTTTTTTTTTAACTGCAGCAGGACTTCTGGCTGGGGGCCTCCCACCACCAAAAAGGTAGGGAGAGGTTGGTGGGGTGCGTGGGACATAGCGGGAGACCAGCCCGGAGCTCGGGAGGGGTTTACCTGCAAGCCCTCCCCTCCTCTCCTCTCCTCCGGGGCACACAGGAGCGCAGCTGGAAAGAGGTGCCGGCGTTTGCAGTGCCCGCTGCTCACATGCTCTCCGAGGACCGTGTTGGCCGTGAAGCAGAGCGGAGGCTTGGTGCAGATCCATCCCCGTGGCGTGTTAAGGCTCTGTTGGATCGGCTACTCAGCAGTGTTTCCTCAGCCAGCATTTTGGGTTTGTTTGGTTAGACTATTTCTTAATACCACAACACTGTATAAGAGCGTTTACTTTAGCTAATAAGTTTTAGGGTGAGCTTGCAAGGTTCAAATGAGTCAATTTTAAGCACAAAAAAGCGTTAGAAAATTATTAGCTTATGAAGCTTAATGTTAAGGAGGAATCTAAACCAAAACTTTTAAGGTTGAATTGTAGAGCGTTCAAATGTCTTTATAGTTTGCAGAATTGTCTCCAAGAAACAGCAAATTTGAGACTATAAAATTGAACCAGTCTATATCTTGACCCCATAACTATATTAAATGTGAATACGTGAAAATTGCATATTATGAAACCATATGCAAGGTCCCAGGATGGTATCTTTGTTGAGTTGTATTTAAATGGCTGCAGAGTGTAAACATCCCAGGTTCTGTATGTATCCAAAATGTAGGCGATCTTCTGAAGGTCTATGGAGGGAAAAACCCTGAGCGATTCTCACCGAGAGCTCTCTGCGTTGGATCCCGGCAGGTGCTGAGTGCCCAAAGCACTCGCCACGTCCCTAGGAGAGCAGGGTGCTCTGGAGGGGATGGCTCTGTAGCCCCTTCCTCTTCCGTTCCTCAGCGCTGCGGGTAGTTAGTGCCAACAGCTCCAGTCATTCCCACTGCAGTACATCCAATTGCTTCAAGGGAATTTTTGTGAAACAGGAGTATCCCGTGTTATCAACGGTTAATAATTATAACAAATATATGCTTTGTGATTAAATAATGTGCAGCTGGAAAAATTAATCACATCATGCATTAAGCAATGCTTAAGACTTTTAAAGCAGCAATAGGTGCAGAATTTAACATTTAAAGATCCCTTGAAATGCCGGGGAATGAATATAAACTACTGGGTGCTCTATAGTGTCTTGATACGGTGATGCCAGCCAATGAAGGCGCAGGATTTGATCCTGTGATTTTATAATAGGCTAGTAAATATTTTATCTTGTGCCATATTCCTTTTACATTAAATTTTAGTCCAAGCCCACCACTCCCTTAGCCAAGCAAAAGTTTAAATTCATTAATTTTTAAAGGGCTGATACTGTCTGTTTACCCCGTTGTCTGAGCACGCAAGAGGAGAGGTGCTCTTTTCTCTCTGCACTCTTTTCCTCTTTCCTGAGCTTGTCCTGCATTTTAAGCCTTTATTTTTCAGGAACCTTGTCCCATGGGGGGGGGGGGGCGGAAATCAAAATATGGTGCCATTTTGTTTGCTTTGCTGAAGGCGCAGACCTGGAGAATCAGTGCTGTGCATAAGCTGCCTGACCCTGCAGTTTCTCTTACCAGGGGCTCATTTGTATGCAGAGGGGATTAGTCAGAATTTACTGTAGCTTCGCCCTGGGGAGCTGTGAACTCCCTAGGAATATGCTCTGACGAAAGCGTGCAGTTGGTAAGATTAGAACAAACCCTTCTGCTACAGAAAGTGCCTTGGTCACTTGCTAGGCCTCCAACATTGAAATCATTTTCATTTATAACCTTTTTGATCATTCAACCTCAAAGAAGCCTTGGCTTTTATGACAGCTTGCACCAAAATTGCCCAATTATTTGGGGGGGGCGGGGAGGAGAGGAGGGAGGGAGAATCTGAAAACAGTCAGATGTGAGAGACAGGGCACTTGATCTGTGCTCATAGCTTTTTCTTCCCTTCTCCTACCAATATTTTTACAGCTGTTGACATATATTGAGTTACATGTGGCTGTGCCATATCCCCGTGGTATAGTTTCAAAGATCTGTTCACCATAAAGTGTGCTGTTCTCAAGTAAATGACTCTGACTTCAAGAAAGCACAGTAGTTTAAATGTTACTATAAATACAGGAGCTAAGACATTTTAATTATAATTTTTGAGTTATACAGTGCTCTGTACGTACACTAGGCATTTACAAAAGGCTGGGGATGTGCTCAGGTTACTGTGCTCTCTTGTGGATAAGGCAGTAACTGCAAGCAGCTCGTTTTGCTGATCCCCTTTATTTACGTGTGTTTGCACAGTGTTTATTGACAATGAACTTCTTGGGTTTGGGAGTTCAGCTGTGGGAGCTAAAGAAGAGAGAAAAACAGGCAATTCGGCAAAAAATATATTCAAACTCAGATTCAAGAGAATTTTTTGCTTTGGGATATCCTAGAAATGTTACTTTTGTCAGAATATGTTATAACTTTAGTTAGGAAACATCAGCACGTCTATTGTCCTTTCAATGCCCTTCCAACTCGCATCTGGTAACTAGGGCAGATTGAGAATTCAGTACTAACAGATCTGTCAAATTTTTGAGAAAATCCCAGGGTGTGAGTCCATTGCTGATTAATTTTTTCATCAGTGTAGCAGTGTTGGCTTTAGTGAGGTTATTCCTAATTTGCTCTGATGAAAGGAGGAAAAAAATCATTCTCCAAGTGGGTGCTGCTGTCTTGGGAATAGGTAGGTACAGGGTGTGGGGGAAGCGCAGATGAGCAGCAGTATGTGCTAGGAGGTTAATTTTTAGCTGTTAGTGGGTTGATGGTGTGTGGGGGTTTTTTGTTTGTTTTTTTTTTGTTTGTTTGTTTTGTTGGTTTTTTGTTAGGTTTTGGGTTTTTTTTGTTTTTTTTTTTTTTAGCTTGAAAACAAAACATACATAAAAAGCTTTTACAGGATTTTGTCTTGTACATCAGGATCAGTTATACATGGTAAAGGTTTCCACCCTGGATATGGAGATCTGATCCTTTGCATTTGGGCTGATACATACAGTAGAACGGTGACGATAAGCTTAAATGATTTTGTCGTACAGTAACATTGCCCTTCAGAGAGCTCTGCAATTGAGATCTAACAAATCAAGTATCAATAGGGCTCCCTAAATGAATTTGTCTTCCTGCAGTACCTGTGACAGAGCCTGTAATGGAGATTTCAGCTATCTCTGCTGTGACTACTGCAGTAAAAGCAGCTCCTCTCAGTGCCTTCAGGGCCTGAACCAAGATTCACCGGAGTCAGTAAAAAAATCTTTCGATGATGGAAATCAATTTTGGATCAAGCCTTTACTGCAGGCTTGGATGCCCATCGTTGCTGATGGCATGTTTTCGGTCATGCAGTCTACTAATCTACATAAATTAATAAATAATATGCACAATAAATAGCACATGTACAGTAAACTGTGTCTTATGATTGCCCTGAAAGACTGCTGCAGTTTCTAGCAGCCTTCCCCATGGCCTCAACAAGAAATGCTGCTGAAGTTGGAGGACTTTGGACACTGTGGAAGTCCTCGGTGCCATCGCCAGCAGATCCTCCTTGGCCATTAAGCGGTGCCCCTGTGTCACTCAGCCAGGGAACTCTATGTACTTCCATTTAAAAACAGTTGTGAAGTCTCCTGAGTAGGAACTGAAAACCCTGTACCACGATCAGAGCTACATCCTCTGGCCTTTCCCCTCCAAAATCATAACAGAGATTTTTTTTAAGGTGTTTTTGAGTAGCAGTGGGAAAGCATGCAGGCTGTGGAGATTGTAGGAAGATACTGAGAGCATTTGACCAACTCTTAACGTCTTTTACTGGATTTGGACTCAAACCGTTGTGCGCTTCCTTTGCTTATAACTTCACCTCTTTTGTGAATCAAACCCAGCTTTTCTGTTGTGCAAATTGTACAGGAGAGTGAGGTCCAGAGAAAGATTTCTTTCTCCCTCTGAGCACCGCTACGAACTCTTACTTAAGAGAGAAAGACCATTCATCTTGAGCACCTTGCAGGTTGTTTTTTCTTTCAAAAACTTCTTTCAAAGCGGAGCGTAGGCGAGTCATCTGGAGCGTGGGCGAGTCATCTGAATGATGAGAATAAGCTGTAAGCCCCGTACTGATGTACCGGGTCTCTGGGCAACATTTCAGATGGCAAAGGCCGTCCGTTTGTGTTCGCCTTATGGACATTTCTGTATGTGATACCTTCTATTATCCATGCTAGTTAAGCAGGCTTCTTCCTGAGAGGGGGATTAGGATGCTTTGATAACACTGTATTAATACATAGTTAGCCATATACATATGAAGTGTTTAATTAATTAATTTTGTGGATATTTTTGGTTATGTGAATCAAACCCAAGCAATAAGAAGTCCTGTTGCTGGAGGTAGCTAGCAGGCCAGCTACCTTGCAAACAGATGTCTGGCTGTGAATTCATCAAAGGATCGTGTGTATGATTCTTAGCGTTTCTTCTCATTATCACATTTATCAGGGAGTGCAGATGAGCTGGTTTTCCCTACATCCTGTCGGATGGTCGCTTTAGAGGGAGGAGCCGGGTCTCTGCTGGGTGCCGGGGATGCAGCATCTTCCCTGCCCACACGCCCGCTGGGGAAGCACCGGCTCGGGCAGGCTGGGGCTGGCCCCGGGGCTCCGGCAGAGCGGGGCAGGGGTATCCTGGGCACTTCTGGGGCAGCCAAGCAAGACAGGCTCCCTCCTGCAGCCTGAAAAGCTGGGGCACGTTAACCTCCTTCTCTGTCTTTTAAATGACTTGTATTTGTCCAGCCTGCTTAAGATAAAATTTAAGATTTGTATTCAAAGATGCTGACTGACATGTTTCCTTTATGAATTCTTGTGGATTACTATTGATTTTTGACTGTGGTTTTCGAAATCCTACTTCTAGGACCCTGGAGATTTCCCTGCTGCAATAATAATGTATTGTCATTCTTAATATCTCAGATCCTTGACACAATATTCATATTAAAACCACAAAAAAGCTACATTAGAGTAACACCGAGGGTCTGACTGGAACCCACCAAAGCAGGGGAAATCAAAGTTGAGGCTGAAAATTGGGGCTGACACTGTGAAACGTATCCCATTGTACTTAAGTACTGGAGTTCATCTGTGATTGCAAGATCACTTGCATTTGAGAGATGGATTCCTCCATACAGCAGGAAGGAGTTATAACGTGTTGTAAATTGTTGGGATTAAATATTGTAGTTGAGAGTGCCTATTTTTGTGGAGAGCTACATAAACCAATGTTATGGAAGTCACTTTAACATATTTTATGAACTTTTGTTCTCTTTCATACACAGTGCTATTAAAAATTCATTCTGCATTTCTGCTGCTTGCATAATAATTCTGGATCAAATTGTTCAGGTCAATAAGGAGAGAATGAAAATGTCACAGCATTATCTGTGTGAGCTTGTAGGCATTTTTCCCTTAACTATATCGCCCCAAAAATGTTTTGCGGACACGCACAGTCCTTTACAGGAGTGTGATAGATGGTTTGAGTTATTCACCTGATGTAGATGTGCTGTCTTAATGCTTGTGGCACCACTGAGGTGTCGGAAGGCCTTCCATTTGACCGTGTCTTTTGACCTTTCTCATACCATCTCCTTGGGAATTCTTCCAGTCAAACTTCTTTCTTGCTAAGTTTGAGAACTTACTCCAGTCGTTCATTGGTTTCTCAGCACACAATGCAAAACCCTGTGGAGCGTCAGGAGTGGGAGTCGAGAAGTAAGAGGGAAGTTTCCCATGGTTGAGGAGAAGCCAGGAGGGCATTGCACGCTGGTGGACACCTCTGAGGGATGTGGGCTGCTTGTTTGCATGGGGTGCACACATTCTCTGCTGCTGCCACCCACGTTAGCACCAGGAGGGGAGAGCAGAAATGTTCTGACAAAATTAAACAAATCAATTAAATATGCGGGTTTAGATTTTATAGCAAGGTGTTTTAACCATATTTTTATTAATGGTTTTAGAAATAGCTGTTCATTCCCCTTTCCATCTGTTTCTCTCTTATGTTATTAATGCTCACGTGAGAGCCCATCTGACGTTACCCTATTAGCTCATTGAGGCAATGTGGAAAGGTTTCTTTATAAATGAGGATTACAGGTCATTTACATATATCTAGGATCTGGGGGTTTTGTGCTATTTTTAGCAGTGAACAGATATGGACATAAAGTAGATGCATGGTATCCCGTACGAGAGGAGCAGTTGAAACTTGGTGAGCTAAAGCATGTGAGGAACTCCACACACAACTGAGATGCACAGTTTGTGCAACGTGACTTATTAGTCACTAATCTCGATGATGACTGAGGGCCAAGTGAACATGTATTATTTTGACATAGATGCTTACCAGCTTTACTCGTTATCTACTTCTGAAGGCAGCCATGGACCAAACTGAAATTTGATGTAATTAAGTGGGACTCTGTTAACACCAGAACTGTGCTATGGTGCACAAAATGTCTCATTAAATTTGGATATTCAACAGCACTTGTAGCATTCACGTATGTTGTTTGCTCTTACAGACATTCTGGTATTGGAAAGCTCAGCGTTACCCCAGCTGCTTTCAAAGATGTGGCAATTTCTAGAGGAAATTATTTTTGGAAAGGCCAGATGAAGTTGCAGGTTTACCTGGAATGCTTTTTTCCTCTGAGGGGATGGCTAATGCCTTTCCCTGATCACACTGCTGGCACTTCGCATTGGTTAACATGATTTGAAGGGTAAATGCTGGTAACTTACTGATTCAGCATGCAGCTATTGGTTCTTTAACCTACTGCAAATCACAGTTTTTAGCATATTCACCAACATCCCCAAAGTGTAGTGTAAATATTTGGAAAAGCTGTGCGGTTACTGCTTGCGTGTAGCATCAAGGTGAGGTATTTCACTTGAAAATACCAAGAACAAGTCAACATTAAACAACTTTGGGTCACAAAACTCTTTTAAATAGAGAAAATCATTAAAGGAGACTTTAAAAACGCACACATGCCCTAACACTATCACAGCTGATCAGTTTAAAGTAAATTCAGTATTTCCAAGAAAAAAATTGGTTTTGTTCCTTTGAAATTATGTATGCCTAAATTAATCTTTCAAGTGAGTTATAAATCCCTGTAAATGGGGTTAGCATTGGAATGAATTATAGTTACAAAAATTGGAAGGAAGATAAATCATGTTTCGTTGGTGAAAATCTGATGATAGCTGTTGGGTCCATACAACACTGCTCAGATGTAGCTCCCCTGTTCTGTGACCACGATGTGCTCTGAGGAGCTCATGCTGCCTGCCCGCGAGATCTACAAGGCTCTATACTGGACGCTTTCAGTATTTTAAGAGTTTTATTAAAATTACGACACTTGAACTGGTGCAAACAGATGTGCACCTAAAACGAGGAAACAGAAGAACTGGATTGCTTAATTTTGGAAGAAGTAAGATGAGATTTTTTAGTTTAAGAGTGATGATAATCCTGAGTCTAAGCATCAGAAGGCCAGCTGCTTCGTTAACCTGTGTCAGACAAGGCTTTTTTGGGGCGATGGGGGCGGACTGGCAGTACAAAGGCGCTACGTAGCAGTGCAGGCGAGGCTGAGCGGCACGGCTCTGGCGAGGTGTGCTGACCTCCCTGACCTGCTACCCTTCACAGGAATTAAGCTCATTGTTTTACAGAGTCAGACCTTTAAAAAAAATTTAAAAATCCTTTGAGGCCCTCCCCATCCTTATCTAGGAGGGGTGTTGGGAAGCCCTTGGTAACAAGGATCTTGGAGAATTGTTAGTATTAAACTGCTGTCAAATTACCAAAGTGTAACGATGTACAGGACATGCACTTTCAGCCACTGTGTCTTCAGCGTGTGGATGAATGTCAAAGGGAATATTTTGTGACAGTTTCTTGTGACCCAGATTCCACAGAAGTCTCTTAAAAATAATCTTTGAGCGAACACTACTTGCACGTCCTAAGGACACCTCATCCCCATGAACCCAAAGGTAGGAGTGAAGCTGCTGTGCACTGCGAGATCTGTGACTTTCTATCTGAGAATTTTGGTCTTGTTTGATAGTTCAGCCTTTGTGCCCTGCAGATCCATTTTAAATTGTCTGAAGCAGGAATAAATCTATTACAATGACCACCATTTTTTTTTTTTTTAATAATACAAGATGGGTCTGTGAAGAGATGTTAAAAAGTAAAAATGAAAGGCAGAAGTTGTAAGGAAAACCTGTTCATTGGACAAACCTGCAATGCAGTAAATAATAACCCCAGAGGTGAAAGACAGCCTGTTCTAGAAAAAAGGCAGTGGAAAAGACTTTTTTTTTTTTTTCTTTTTCTCCTGTGGGTCTAGGAGAGAAAAGGTCCTTTATTCTTTAGTAACTTTTCTGATTTTAAATATGTGCTTGTCTGGTCATAAGGAGCAAGGTCATTCCTACTGCTCAGGGCCTAGGCTTTGTGCTGGCGTTGGCGGGAGCTTCTCTCCTCTCTCCTCTTCCTCCCTCCCTCTATCTCTCCTTTTCTTTTTCTCCTGAGGTGCAGATGGCCACATTTGCAGGTTAACTGGAACAGCTGGAGGCACATTATTAGCTTCCTGCTGCTAACTCATATTTGCTTAGATTTTTTTTTTTTTTTTAACAGCAACATAATTTACAAGTAGTAGGCCAGTGACAAAGCTGGCATGTTCTAAATCTGCATCTGATTTATATAATGCTGTTGCTTATCAGTGAATGAAGTCATAATTATTGCTTTGTACCATTAAATAGCATAAATATATAAACTGTTATACAAATTGCAGCAAATGTTTCCTCTAGGGAGCTCTAGACAAAATTTTAATGTAGTGCATTTGTCTGTGGTGGAAGTTTCTATGGTATATAATAATGTTGATAAATTTTACTGTAGCAAGTGACATTTTATAACATTAATCCTGGTGGTAAAAGCTGATGAATACTACAGCTGTACTGGTGGGTGCAAGAAGAATGAGAGCTTTTGACACCGAGTGAACTGATTTTAATAGCGCTTTAAGGCTCCAAGGCATGAGGACGGTGCGGAGATGGCAGATCTTTCACTGGAAGGGAACAGGACTCGGGCAGGCGCTGGACAGCGAGGCACCGGGGAGCTTGACTTGATGATGGTGATAATTAATTCTTTTAAAAATCTTTATTGATTAATACATTCTTTACTTTGAAAAGCAAAAGGAAACCAAATGGTGTGATGAAAACACTTAAAATCCTCACTGGTTATTTAAACTCTGCGCATGTGAGTGAAGACCCTGTCATAATTAGAGATGCAGCACCTGGGCTCAAATATTGTTTCAGATGTCAGACATGCGGGCGCACGGCCCACTCGCGCCGTGCCTGCCCGTGCTGTCTGCCGCCGAAGCTCCCCGCTGCCGAGGCGCGCTGCCGCACGGCCGGGGGATGAGCGTGCGCGCGCATGCGGCCCTGCGCGTGCTAAATGGGAACGCACCAGCAGAGTAAACGAACTTGCGACACGAGGACTGCGAGGAGAAGTTCTTCTTCTGACTTCACTCACCTGTAGCAGGAATAGGGTGATACTGGCAGGTTTTAGCACCTGCCAAATAACAGCATAAATGATGTTGCAGGTTTTGCGATCCTTTTGAAATTGCTTTTTGCCTCGCTTTATGATCCAGGTCCCAACGCCTGGGCTGGGGTTTGCCCGTGCTCGGTGTGCAGACAGTGGGGTGGCACAGCACTGTGGATGATGCTGGGCCCAGTAAAGTCCCCACCAGGAAGCTCTGGGATCGTCACCACTCGTGCCCGAGGTGCCTGGCTTTGGTCACGGCCGAAAGAGCCGATGTGCTCCCCTCCTCAGGGAGACCTGCCGGGCGTGGAGGCAGGGTTCAGCCCTAGAGCAAGCCTGGGCTGTGCCCTGTGCGTCCTGCCGGCTGTTGGAGGATTGGTTTGTTTTGCTTTTATTCCTGGAAATGAGGGGTGCTCGAGGCTGTCCGGGGACGGTGGGCACAGTCCTGCTGACTGGCAGGGCGCGTGTGCAGACTGTATCAGCGTATGCACTTCCCCCTGTTGCCGCAGAAGGACGGTGCAGGCAGGCGAGGGGACGGGTTTGCCCCAGGCCAGGGCAGCGGGCAGGGGTCAGCTCCAAGCCACCGCCGGCAGATCCGCTTCTTTGGGACAGCTGCAGCCCACCCACCCACGGCTGTCCCAGCTGCTCCTCCTTCCTGTACAAGGTGGCTTTCACAAAGTGCAAGGGTACCTGTGTCTTGTCGATACAACCCGTACGTTGCCCAAAGCAAGTATGCTACTGCCCAGGGTACTGGCTCTAGCCAAAGGCAGGAGGAAGAGATGTGGGAGGCCAAGAGAAAAGTTTTATGCTGTTTGTGCACAAGTTGCGTTTTTGAAACAGGAATGGTATTTCAGGTGCTCAGTTGTCTGTGTATTAATTATCCACATGATTTCACTGTTAAACAAAAGTGATGAGATGCTTCAGCTGCCACGTGATCTTGATGGCTGCCAAGCACAGGTGAATCCCTTCCGTCTACATCAGATGCAGCACAGAAAATAATTGAATGCATGAAACAAAGTTATCCTTTGAGGCAGCAATTTCTGGTAGAGACACTCTTGGCAGGAGTATTTGGTATAAAATCTTGATGCAATAGATATTTTTTTCTCTTTTGTGATTTGTCTTAAAACTAACAACTGCTTCTCACCCATCACAAAACATAGCGACACACAAGAAAGGCACTTGTGTTTCATTAACATATGGTCATAACTTACTCACCTGTACTTATTTCTTATCGCTGTTACTGAATTTCCAGATTGGTCTCAGAAATGTCGTGTATTTACTGAAAAAGAATACCAGAAATGTTCCTGCTTCACAATTCATTTGTTAAGGAGCTCATTTTCTCCAGAGGAGCTTCCAAAAATAAATGGATAACTCAACGGAGAATTCTGGAGCGCACTGTACTTGGGACACTCCTGTAAAAATGAAGAGCAATGCACTTTTTGTACTCTGTCATTTAGACTGCTTTAGACACATTTAGAACTGAAGTGACACTTCCCCACCTGAAAGTGTATTTTTCTGTTTTCTTCATGAGGTGAGTTCTTTCCTTTTCAAATTCATGTTTCTATTTCAATAGCATCAAAGATGGAGCTACAGTGTTAAAACTGCAACCCCATGGCCATAGAGAAAATCCCAGTGACTTCAGGCTGAACAGCACTGAGGTGTCTGACACACACCATGGCATCTTGTCTGCGTTTTCCTTGTGAAACCCTGACAGGTCCTATATGGGTTTTCCTTCAGTTGTTTGTTTCCTGCATCGTTAGTGTTTCACATGCCCACAATAATTTTCTACCTCTCTGAGAAATCGTATGTTTTTTCCTGCTACCCTTTTAGACATGAAGTTTATTGAGTGGTTGAGGATTAGTCTACTGTTCTCTCTCTGGGCTGAAGTGCTGATGTTTGAACAATGTATAAGGAATCCTTCCCTATGGACGCCGTGCCTCCCTACTCTATGCACCACCTGGGGATGAAGAGCAGCCCTCCTCGCACATGGTGGCACGTGGGGTGCTGGTCTTTAAGCTCAGCCCCAGAGACACACGGGTACAGGCTATAAACCTTGCTACTGGCTTATGTGGTTGAAGTTTCGGACACCAGCATTGCTTTTAAAATGCGGATGTGCCCAAGAGAGCTGAACCTCGCAGCTGTGGTGATGGAGGCGTTGTGTTAGTCAGCAATGGGAAGCCCGTGGCAAAGGCAGTTTTGCATAGGAGCGGTACGGAAGTGCAGGGAATGGCAGCGGACTGCGTCGTGCCGGGAGAGCCTCCCTCCACCTTCCTCTGCCTGGGCTTCCTCTGTCAGACCTCTCGCCCGCACAGCAGAGCAGCGTCTCCGGGATGCTCCATCCACGGGCCTTCCCTTTGGTCCAGATGCTGCCAGAGTGGTGGGTGAGGAAGCTGAGGTCCATGACTGGTGGTCTCTGACCCTTCAGAGGATCACAGAAGGTGCTGTGGGAGTGCCACGTGGCAATGGCTTTGGAGCCCTGAGTTTTATTTTCCAGGATTAGCAGATTTTGAAAGCGTATCGCTTGTCAACTTTGCACTTCTTAGTAAATTCCTGTACAATGCTTTATGGCTTGTCCACGAGTTAAAAAATAATAATATTATTCTTATGGCTGCCATTAAAATTTCTAGAAATAAAAGCTTCTTATAATGTACTCTGGGAATGGGAATCTTAAGCTGTAAGGTATGTATGTTTGTAATGATCAGCTCAATACATACCTGAATCGTGTTTAATAATAGGAGGGGCTGTGCGAATTCAGGCAACCTTTGTTGATGTATTCTGCAATAGAGCAGAGACCACCAGGCCAGCACCGGCACTAGGCAGGTTACAGAAACCGCCTCAAAATCTTACGAGAAGCTGCTGTGGTCTCCCACAACGGGAGCCGGGTGAGCAGCCGCAAGCTCGCACCGTCGCTCCCGAGTTCACAGCCTCGCCCTCCGGCAGCGCCAGCGGATGGTGGGGCTGTGGGGAGGCCTGGCTGTGTTATTCGCTTCAACATCTTAACGCAATTACAAAGCTGATGTGTGTCCAGCCAGCTCAGTCCGTGGCAGCATTTGGTTCATCTTTAAAGGATGGTAAAGATGCGTTTGATGCCTGTGCGTGAAGCAACAGGGCCATCTAGAATAAAAGCCTACGTTACATTTACTTCTGCAAAGTCGCTCTGCATTTGTGTGTCTACCGCAAGCACTTATGCTTTAATGCGGTGTGTGATTTTTCAGCTACTGTAAATAGATCATCTTTACAGACCACAATAAAATGTTTGTGTAATACTTAACTGTACATTAAGTAAAAACCTGTGTTAGAATATCCCCGTATTCTTTCTGTCGCTTAAATAAGAGCATAAAGGCGAGTATCCCCACCACTCCCATTACTGCACGCAGCACTTAGTTACATTAGAAAAAATGAGGCATTGTTCTGCCAACTTTTGTCTCCCTCCATTTGTGTTACTTACCGCTTATGAATCCAGCATGCCGACCTACGAAGCAATTACTTCTGAAATCCAGCTATCGTGACACACATAGGTACTACGGCACGGCTACTGCCAGGAGTCAATGGCTAGCACCGGTCTCCTGTGCTCGCAGCTACAGCATTATTGGTTTGAGCTGGCGTATAACTAATGGCATATGGCAGGTGTAGGTGTTACGTTGTCCGCTGAAGCATGACTTGTATTGCATTAAAGCATCATAGTGTTTTTAAACAGGCTAAAAGGGGTTTTCAGCTGTGGTCAATAATTGGGCTGTTGCACCGACAGCGCGCAGGATGTTTGGGTGGTAATAGGGGCCTGTATTGTGTTGACACCTTGCCCGCACCCTTGCAGACCAGCTGAAGCAGTTGATGTGTTTTGCAGTTCATACAGCTGTTCGGGACCGTTGCAGGTTTATAAATATATTGCAGAATCTCTTTTTGTACGCTTTTGCTCTGTTGTCTTGTGCATTGCTCCAGGAGGTGTACGTGTCTTCTTCTCTTCCTCGTAAGACTGAGCACTCGGACTGCAGCTTCAATTCGGCGTAAATTCGCACAACTGGACGTGCTCCCCTCACCGCCCCTTCAGGCAGCACGAGAGCGGGAGGCAACTCCAGCTACTGCAGTTCAGCTCCAGATCAGGGCAACTATTTTACAGGGGGCTTGGGGGCAGGAACCGAGGTTCAAAACTGTCTCTGCTCCTATGGAGAAATCGATATTTAGCCATAAAGCCAGGAGGGGCATGGTTGGGAATCACAGCCTGAACGAGGGGGTTTCAGTATTGTCATAGAAGATAAAACAAGAGGAAAACATTTTTGAATTTACTCTTTGTGTATTGAGGCCTTTTATGATTCATCAGTAAGTAAATATAAGCTAAGGGAGTGATTTGTTTCTAACAAGCTTATAAAATACTAGAGTCATTTGTGAGTTTATTGGAGTGCTGATTATAAACATTCCCTCATGCACACTCCTTTGTGTCAAATTAACATTCAAAATACAAATATTGTATCTTTGAATATTTCTGTAATCTCTTCCCAAGTATTTGAGAACTTTGGTGAGAGACGATTGACAGTGTCACATGAAGAGTAGCCCAGCGCTCTGTCACAGTTTTGGACATATTTTTCATTTCTTTGGCATTTGCTTTGCTCATGCTGCTTCTTTGAATTGCCTGCTCCATGCTCTAGCATTTCGGTTTTTGATACAATGCATAATTAATGCTCATCTAGCTGCGAAGATTCAACTGTTGTGCATGCCGCGCTGCCTGCGTGTGGCTTCCCGGGATGTGCCCCGCGACCCGGCGGTGCCATTGCGTGATGGAGGAGTGGCCGGTCGCGCTGGGGCTGGGTGGCCTCCGCGCAGCTCCCTGCAGCCTGCCGGGGCGGTTCAGGTGCATGGGTGGCACTGGGGGCATCCCGGGTCTCCCAAAGTGCTCCCCCAAGGAGCTGGACTTCGTGGCCTCAGGAGCCTCAGGTGTGATTAGAAAGGGAGCCCCAGTCTTGCCCTTTCTCTTGTGCACTAACACATTTCTGTTGGTAATCGTAAGGAATAGAAATGTAAAGAATAGGCATGGTCTGCCGCATGTCCCTTAGATCGCTGGTTTAGACCCGTCCCCTGTAGGCAGTTTTCCCAAAGGATGCGCTGTGTGTGGAAGGCTTCCCGAGGCCAGGGCTCTTGGGGTGCTGCTGGTTGGGACCGGGGAGCTTTGGGGAACAGATCTTGGTTGAGCTCCTTGCTGCCTCTGTGGCTACAGAAGTGCTATTTCACACCCTCCGTGTTGGTACAGCAGGTGTATTTATAGCTTAATTGAACTGACGTTTTATTTTTATTTTATGATTTTGTTTCCCCCCCTTCTCACTAAAACATTCGCCGTGTTGTCATTGTCAGTGTCCAAATTCCTTGCCTTTCCTGTCACTGTGTAACTTGTTTTTACTAAGCAGAGGAAAATCCTGCAAGGGCAGGTCTTAGGCTAACATTATTATAGTGGCTGCCATTTAAAAAGTCAATTTTTGCCTACAGGCAAAGTATTGTTATCAGAGTTTGTACCTATTTTGCATATATACGATTGTATCTTCCCTACCTCTCTGGGGTGACAGGAGCAAATGCTGACTTCTTAATGCCGATCGTCGGATCTGAGCTTAAAATAAGAGCTCACAGGAAAAATGAAGAATAAAATGGTGGGTAGCAGGTCTCTGACAGACCTTTATTGTTTCCTCCTTTTTGGTTCAAACAGGGACTCCATGACAGCTTGATTTAGGATCTTATTTTATTTGAGGGAGAAGCCGAGAAGCAGCTTGATTTTTCTTCTCATTTTTCACTCTTCCTCAGTAACTTTTGCAGGGCAGTGGAATATGCTCCTTCCATCTGGGCTCATTAGGTGGATACCCCTAAATCTATTTCAAGATCAATGAATGCACATCAGGCCCTTCTCTACAGTGATCTTACTGCACCTTTGGACCTTTCCAAGTCCTCTCGGCTGCTTCTGCGTGGCTCCAGTCCATTCCTTCGCCCACCCCTGGCGGCGCCGTCCTGCTCGGCCCTGCCTACCCTCTGTGGCTGGGAACTTCTCAGCACTGCTTTGTGGGCAGGGGCTTGGGGCTTGGATTTTTTTTTTTAAAATGTAACTTCTGGGAACGAGTGGAGTCACAGAGAGCCCAGGAAACCTGTACAATGCCGTGAGCCTGAGATCTGGGCGAGTTTAAGCAAATATAGCTGTGTAGGAGTCCCGCTGTTAACGAGCCGTCAGATCCTCCTGGGTGTCATTGTGTTTTGATACGGTGGCATGCTCACGCTTTCCCATGGCTGGAAGAGGGCTTCTTCAGCACCATGGAAGGATTGGCCTTTCCAGATCCCTTTATTTGAGCAAAATACAGACTTTCCTTATATCTTACATTAAGTTTTCTGTCACAGCCCACATATGTTCTTTGGACTCTGTCTGCAGCAGAAGAGTTTGCACATGGCTTTCCTTAATGGATTAAAAAGCTAATGACATATAAAATGAAGAAAATGTGTTTCAAAAAAATAAATAAAACCAAGCTGGCCATCTTGTGCACTGACAGCGTATCTGCCAACGGCCATATGCCTGACTGAGCTACTCACATAATAAAATAGAAGGGGGTTTGGTTACAAAGGCAAAAGCCAAAGTACTTTGAGTTTAGGAGCCTGGAAGAAGGTTTCTGCCCATGTTGCCAACCTGCTGACGCCCCGCGCGGCTGCGCAGGATGCGTGCACTGGCCTTCTGTGGAGAGCTGGGAGCAACTGTTTCATTGCTGCCTGTCCAGCTCCTTGTGCTGGAGAAATCCAGCTCTAGATCATATGTGAAGGGTGCAAGCTGGGTTGCAGAACGAAGAACTCATGTAAAGGTGTTATTAGTTTGATGTTAGGTTTTATGTATTGTAATCAATGTTTGTATGTTAGGTAAGTGCTACTGAGAGTAACTTTACAGTCTGGGCTTACAGAGTCATTCCTTGGCAGGGAGATCTCTTCCAAAAGGTCGCTGGGTTACAGCTTTTCTTCTTACTAGAGATGAAGCTGCTAGAGGGTATGATTTCCACCTGGACTGTGGAGTGTTAATCGAGCAAATTCACTTGTGCATATTCCCACAGTACAAGAATATATGTCTGCATAATGCAGAGATGCTTAAGATATTTTCTTGTTTTCATGCGGATTCTTCTTTTTGACTGCCTTGAGGAATATCGTGCATTACTGCACCTTAGGATTCCTGGCTTAAAATATATCTGATAGGGGCTTTTCATTCGTTTGGGCATATTTGCACTTAAGGAGCTTTGAGAGGTTTTCATGCCAGCCAGACCTTATTTAGTCACCCTTGGTTCCCTCTGTTGGCAGTGGCATCTTGTTTCATCAGCTCCGATAACTGGTGTGTGTCCCCAAGCTCCCGCCCTAGTCCGTGGGGAGGGGGGGCGAGGGAGGCGTCTCGGGGTAGGGGTTGGGGACAGGAGCCTCTCCA
Source organism: Calonectris borealis (assembly GCF_964195595.1). NCBI lineage: Eukaryota > Metazoa > Chordata > Aves > Procellariiformes > Procellariidae > Calonectris > Calonectris borealis. The sequence continues at coordinate 7,856,522 of NC_134323.1, forward strand.
GGGCTGGGCTGTGACGTGTGTTCAGCCCGCGTACGAACAAGTAAGCTCTGGTGCAGTTGTGCTAAATGGTCATAACAAGATAGCTGGGTAACTATCCTGCTGTTTTTCCCAAGAAAAAGCTGAGAGATGTTTTCATTTTTTTGCTTGTCTGCATGTATTTTAAGGAAGAATTTTAGAATTTTGGTCCGTAAGCTGATAACAACGCCAGAAGAGATTGCTTTTTAACCAGAGGCTTTTCCCTAACACATTTTATTCATTTTATATGTCATTAGCTTTTTAATCCATTAAGGGAAGCCATGTGCAAACTCTTACGTTGTAGACAGACTCCAAAAAACATATGTGGGCTGTGACAGGAAACTTAATAAGAAAAGAAAGTGAATTCATATTTGAAAGAAATGCATTTGTTTAATCTGAATAAGTGGGTGCAAACTGCCCCAACATTACAGGAGTGCAGCATTTGGCCAATCTCTGAGCCATTTGGTCATCTGCAACAGAAATAATGCTGACAGCTGGTTTTCGCTTGCACTTATAACTTTATGACCACTGCATCATTTCCCAGCTACCTATACTAATATAAGCTCTAATTTGATCATAGCTGATACTGTAAAGTATCAGCTGTAAAATTTACATTACTGGATACATATTTCCATGTTTATGCAGAATTAGCAATATCCGAATAAGACCCTTACACCAGTTCACCTGTACTCACCCAAGAGGCATTGCACAATGCAGGGATAACTGAATTTTTCTTTGCTGATGCAAATAAAACTCTACACTCCCTCACCCCCACCCCCCCCCAAAAAAGTTTGACTTTTGTCATACTTTGATGCCTGAGAGAACCTTCAGTGTTTCTCAGTTAAATTGTACATTTGGAAGTGTTTTAATTTTGTTATGCATTCTGTTTTTATCTCTCCTTTTACCAGTTTTTCTGCTTCCCTGATGCCACCATAGAAGTGGTTTATGGCTTTCTCCTACTCGTGCATAGCTGAGCGTAGCTGACAACTGGCTTGTAGCCTGTCTGTCATGTTAATTATATACTATTAGAGACCATTAATCTGATGATTATTTACACGATAGATTTGTAGTCTATCATGTCAATGTGTACTTGGGAAACTGTAATCTGAAGATCAGTGACACACATCAGCGGGAGTTCGCGTGTTTAAAAAATACCGTGTGCTATCCCGAGTGTGCCCGGCTAGCGCAGGGGGCTGGCAGCCTGGGCTGAATGCCGCCCTGACTTGGATCCCCACCCAGGAACCTGCCTTTGGGCAGATGAAAATGCACCCAGCGTTTGGCTTTTAAGCAGTAGCTGCGGGGTGCAGCTGCCACCCCGTGCGCAGGTGCCCGGGCAGGGGCGGGGGCTGCTGGTAAGAGGGAAGGCTTTGCCTTTGGCAGCTCTTGCTCGAGTCCTGGCAGCTCTGCGGGCCTCCGTGCAACCATGGTCAGTGCGCGCTGGGACTGCAGGAGGTCTGGGTGGGACATGGTGGGGAGGGGACACCTTGCGGCTCTGGTGGCCCTGGTGCCGAGGCTGGGGAACGTGCCAGGCCTGTAAAACGAGTAAAAAGGGCTTTACACCCGTTTAAACTCAGTTTAAAGCTTTGCATGTTTTAAAAGCACTTGGCATATTCCAGTGGGATGTTTAATAAGAATATAATGATGTTTTAATTTTAATTTTTAATTTCACAAGAAGAATAGATGCCAAGTAGATACTGGTTACTGCTGTTTGTCTGTATTGAGCTCTTCGATGTGATATTGTCAATAGGATCAGAGGATGGATGTATTCCTGCTGTGTAGCAATGCAGGGAGCTGCTTCCAGGGAAGAGAAGAGAGTGGAGGAGAGACGAGGAGTAATAAGGGATATTCAGGTTTAAGCGACATGCTGGCATGAGGGAGGCTGGTGCAGGGAACGGGCTGTGTGGCCGTGGGCCTGCTTTCAGGGCTGTGTTACTTCACTTCCACCAGGTATCGACATTAAACTTGAAATAATACAGCTGTGAATGTATCAAAACATTGAAATACATGACTAGGGTTGAGTTGTGTCGGAATGCGGTGTTTTTATGAACGTCTAGCCGTTCTTAGGGGTTCATTAGCTTTATGAGACTCACTCCATGTGTGTGTGTATGGGCTTGCACACTCAAAGGCAGCATGTGTTTCTTTTCCTGTATGGGTTTTGCATTTCCATGGAAGCCACTGGAGTTATTCCTTAATGAACTATTGCGAAGGAACAGCCAGACCTATCAGACTTTAGTCCACAAGAAGTTTTACTATAGGGATCTTTTAAAAAAAAGGCATCTTCAGAGAAAGGCTGCTAGAGTGTGAAGTTGCGGTGCTGAAGTGTAGTGAATTTCTATAAATTATCTTTATGCAGTTTCCCAGATTAATATCTAAATCTAAAATAAAGCTCTGCAGGCGGGGTCCCTCTGGGGCTCTGCAGTCAGCAAATAGATGATGCACAACTCCATGAACTCCTTTGAACTTTCAGATTTTATTTTTCTTGTAAACTGAAAATTAAGCTGATGAAGACGGGCTCGGCAGACCCATCTCGTGTGTCTGAGGTTCAGCCTTCCCCTTGGGAAGCGGTGCTAGTGGGGGAGCGCGCAGCCTGCGGCCGGGAGGAAGGCAGGGGCTCTGGAGCAGCGCCGGAACCGCCGTCGCAGTCGGTAGGAAACTCCCTGCAATCTCATTCCCAGTCCCTCTGGGACCGTGCTTCTTTTTAATGGTCATTTTAATATTGCAGTGTACTGACATGTACTGGAGGCAGTGAACTTACAAGCTACCCTATAAATAATTTGGCATCTAATTCTGCATATTTTGAGCTTGAGGCCCCCTGAGATGATGAAAAGAGTTTAAAGCCCGTTGTGTGGCTAGGCTAATTTAGCCTGAAAAAGAATACCTTTCCGAGGCCACAGATGCATATAAGTAGTACATCACAAGAAGCCTTGGAGTTTGTTACCAGGAATCCATAGGCGCTTCTTCTAGCACCTATGTTTGCCAGCAGGTTCTGTGGCTTCTGTCTCCTAATATCTTCCCTGATTTCCCAAATCCCATTCCTCCGGAGAGCTTTCCCAGCTGGACAACAGCGACAGCCCCTTCCTGCTGTCAGACCCTTGTCCGGGCTGCCCGTCCTTTGGAAAACTATGAAGAACGGAACTGATTTTAATGAGTCTTATCCAAAAGCAAATGTAAGGAAAACCGACAAAAATACACATGAATGCACATTGGGAACTCTCTGTATTTTTGTCGATTTTCCTTACATAGTTTCTAGAAAAATCCAAGTCCCCGTGTTATCATTTTTCATTAAAGTGATGTTTCTAACCACAGTGGACAGCTCTCATATCCCTTGAAAACTTATAATAGTAAAATTGTCATAAGGATGAAGCAGGAATGCAAGATTTTATTAAACAATCTTTGGCTCATAAAAGACATCAGTGTTGTGCCATTCTAGATCATATAAATATATTTCAAAGCAGAATCGTATTTCAGCAGAGAGATAAAGCACAAAAGAATATGAGTAGCGGATACCAACATAAAATATTAAACCATCCAAGAAGGGGTGTAGGTGTATGTTTATCCACATGGGCAAGTCCGGGGCTGTGAGCAAGGCAAGATTTTGGCAATATATCAGTAGACCCATGAGCACAGATATCCGTGGCAGTTTGTGTGTGTGTGTTTTGCAGTGGCGGGGGGGTTTGGCATGGTTTCTCGCAGTGTGGAGCCGGGCGTTTCTGCACAGCCGCGTGAAACGCTGCGGGAACGTGACGGGTGTCTTTAGTCTGGCAGAGTCGTCAAAGGGAGATATGAGCTCTACCTGGATAAATAAGTATAAATAGTTTTCTTTCTGATATGTGACCAGATTATTTTCCAGTTGATTTCCAGCCAAGGTCCCAAGTGGGCCACAGATCAAAAAAAGATAAGGGTCAGTTACAAGGTTGAGCTCATTCGGCGTTGCCATAGTAACTGACCTCCAGCATCCCTGGGAGGACGGCACCCAGCTCCCCAGGTGACATTTCTGCTGCCACACCATCAATCCGCTGCCTTTCACCGCCCGGGCTGGCTAATCGCTGGGGCGCCGCGCCGCAGAGCGGCTCTGTGCCGCTGGCCCGCGCCGGGGCAGGAGCGCGGGGTCCCCTCGCCCTGCAGCTGCCCCACGGGCGAGGGAGGGGCTCGGCTACGTCCTCCGGGATTAATTACAAAAATGTAATGGAGCGATGTGGTCCAAATGGTCTAAGCAGGACAGGGGCTTAGACAGCAGTGGCGGTGAAGAAATGTTGTCTGTACAGCAGACGTCGTCTTCATCCGATGTGAGCATCTGCAAATTTGCCATCCCCTCGTAGCAGTCGCATCGTGTTCTCAGACCTTGGTTTTACCTCCATCGTTGGATTGTTTTTAATGAAAACCAGTGGTGAAGTGGTGCCAGCCAGGCGAGGGGTTGAAGTGGTTCTCTGCAGGCTTTGTTTTGGAGGGGGGTGTCCATCACTGTCATCCTGCCCTGGTCCCAGCCCTTGCTCCTTCGCAGCCATATGGAAAAAATTACTGGGGAAGCTCCCACTTTTCTTACGTTATAAATTTTTCCCTTTGCTTACTTATTTACTGGGAAATGAATTGCATGAACAGAATAGTTCCATGCAGTTTTCATTTTATTTCCCTGTGTTCATTCCAATTTCTATTTATTTCTATTATAATTAGAGCACATGGCCCATTTAATTCTACCAGATTTATGATATATAATGGACAGGAGAAGGACATTGAATTATAGTATTTCAAAGTTCATTGAAAGTGTGGTTACCTCACGGATGTGTACATCTGAGTACAGGAAAGATATTCCCCTTTATTGCCTTAATTTGCTGCAGTGGAGTAGAAATATACTGGTCTGGGAAGCTATAGTACAGGATGTACATGTGGTTGTCACAAGCAAGCACCTCTCAGATTAGGACTATTGCAGTTATTCTGTAAGGGAAAATTTTGCTTTATTAAATCAAGTTGAAGAGAGAAGTTTTAACTAACAGTAAAGACAATGCCATCTTGATTTTTATTGTTCAAATCTCCTATTTGTTATTGGTGTGATAACGTGTCAGTACACGACAGCGTTAATGCATACTTTTCTATTGCCATTAATATAGTTATAATTAGAAATGCAGCTGATACAGTACATGGGTTTAATACAGCATTATTAATTATACTGCATCCTCGCCAGGAGGCTGCTACTGTCGGTTCTCTTAGAGGCTTAGAGACTCATTGTAATATGTATTAAATGCACATTGCTGCAGCAGAAATAGCTTTATGGAGAAGCATATTCCCACTCTAAAATGGGCAGAGTGACAGTGTAAGTGCTACTAAGCACTCTATCAACATATTTAAAACTATCCGGCAAACGCATCCGAACTTGGGAACAATGAGCGACGTGCTCTGCCACCGCAGTTCAGCTGGGTCTGCGCAACCCGCTAATCCTCACTAACAGGCAGTAAATTACGTACCTCCAAATTTATACAAATGCCTGCCTTTGACATCAGTGGGCACCACCCAGGTTTCACCTTCAGGATTCAGATAATCAGCTCTCATTCCTACCGGCTTCCCTCAAGACCAGTATGGAAATAAGTATGTGTCTGCCAGGGATCAAATGCTTTTGGAGACAAAAGTAGGTACTGAAAACATTACAGGATACTATCATCTCCCCATGATACTTTTACACAAAGCGCTCTGTTCCTCTTTTGGCCTGACATAGTTTCAGCCTGACAGAATCCAGCAGGCCTGCTTGTTTTAAACAAGAGCACATCCTATTATTTTTTTGAGAAATGAAGTGTAAAATTAATGCTTATTATTTTGAGCTCAGGAAAAAAAAAAAGGCAGGAAACCCAAGATTTTCGTTTGCTGTGTGTTGCTCGTTTAGTCCTGTAATCAATTGATCCCCGCACAGATACACTTACGGAGAAATGGGAGAATATCTAGCACAGCAAGCTGTAAAAATCTGCATTTTATTTTACAAATGAGCGGGGCTGCATAATTCACTTGAGTTATGTAGGTCTCTCATAGATGCTTGTCATGTTTGAAAAAAAAAGGGGGGGGGGAATAAAAATGAGGGAAATGATTATATGTTTTCTGTTGCTAACGCCCAGTTTTTTCACATGTTTGACTGGAGCGTTGGCTGTCACGCCACATTGTCAAAAAGCCGCCTTGCATGTACCTATATGATCTTATATAATTCAAGGAAGTTATTCTCCAAAGGTGACTGAGTATCCCTATACATGCGCCGTGTTTCTGTGTAAAATAATATGCTGTAAAATGCCATAGAGGAGAGAGTGATTATAGCAGCAATTCTATCTATATCTTTGGGCATTTTCATATTTTGAATACACAGGCATGAAAAGAGAAACGTTTGTCATGCTAACCATGGTACTTTTTTCCCCCTTTTTTCTTCCTGGATGGTTTTATAGACACAAGAAATACATAATGGACTCCTGTGGGAGTGGAATAAAAACCCCCACCGGTAAGGAGAAGGCCTTATAATTCAGAAGTGGATTTGCAAATCAAAAGGTCTTGCCTCGAGTGGGATAAATTTCCAGATCTGCAGGAACCCATTATGTTTTATTATTTTTCATTCGAGTTTTAGTTTGTTTGTTATGGGTTTAACTATTTAAAATACTGCAGGGATCAGCCAAGAAAATACACAATCTCTGTTACCTAATTAAACATACCAAGCTTGTAAGAATATACTTCAATTGAAATGCTGAGCATTGTTGGTTTTTTTAATTTTACTGAAATTATAGGTATTTAGGCTGCAAAAGGAGCAGTCGTCTAATCAGCAGTATGTGTCTGTCCGTATTTATGAACACACGTGCTCACACAGGACCATAGGCTGTGCATGAATCACTGTTTTCCAAATACCCAGTATGTGGAGGGTAGAAAATTAATGTCAAACATGATTTCTCTGATATACTCGTAGAAGGAATTTGTTCCATTCCCCCCAGTACCTGCTTTGTCCTCTCCAGGTTTATTGCAGCGTTCGGCTGCTGTACACAGCTGTGTGGCTGGGCATGCTGAGGATGCTCAGCCCAAGGCACGTTTCCCTTCCCCATCTTTCCTCCCCTCCGGAGCAGATTGCAAAGATCGCACAAAGCCAAAACTTTTCAGGCAGGGGTCTGATGGGAGAAGCCAGCCTTGCGCTACAGTGAGGGGAGAGCATCAGATTTTGAAACCCATGCGTCAGAGAAGGCGATGTGCCCGTCTGTGGTGGCTGCCCCAACAGAGAATTGCAAACCTCGTTGCATCCTAGAAATATCCCAGTCCCCGGTTATGGCTGCCCGGGGAATTTGTGGAGCTGCTGCCGTGGAGCCACCAGCCCTTTCATCTCTCTGTTCCTGACTCTTTCCTCCTTTTCCTTTTCTTTTTTTACCTCCTTCCTAACCTGCCTGTTTACTTCTCCCCATCCCTCCTCCCCCTTTCCCACCGCAGCTCCGGTGCCAGCGCTCACCATCAGCGCCCTGCTCTCGCCCTGCTCTCGCCCTGCGTGCCACCGCTGCTGTGCGGGGCAGAGCACCCACTGCCACGCGGGTTTCCAGAGCCCACCCGGCCTTGAGGCGGCACAGGCAGCTCACTGCCGGCACGTGCTGCTGCACAAGGCACTGCATGGAGCCTTTTTTTTAAAATTATTGTTATTTTCCACACTGCACGGAGGGCCCTTCAAGGCCCGCGTACTCTGGGAATTGCCTCCAGCTGCAAACGTGCCAAGGTGCAAACGTGCGAGAGCCACCACGCGCCGGGGCGCGGGCTGTGCCCAGCACCCCGCACAGAGCCCTGCCACTTGCCTGCCCTGGCACCTACCTCCCCACCTTGTAAAAGGGATACTAAGAGTACCAAAGGCCTTGTAGAAAACAATAATTTCCCTCTGTTTAGCCCTTTTAAAGATGTAAAAAGCTTATTTAAAGCAATTGTAAGTAAAGACCATGCTTCCGAAGGCTCTCGTTATTCGCAAGATCCAAATGCAGTTGGCAAGAGATTAGTTCATGGTATATTGTAGTCATTTCTTAGGTGTCTTGGAACTAAAAATTGAAATCGGTGAGATTTGAAGGTATAAAAGTAGTCGAATGTACATCAAAAGACAGAATTGCATTAGCTTTTAAAATACGTTTTCATGAGAATTTCACATGTGCTGCCACAATGAAGGAAAGACACGTTTTCAGGAAGTATTTACAAAAATCAGCAAAATTTTTAAAGTTTAGGTGTTTTCTGATTTATATAAACTGTACATTATTTGTCTAAATTTCTACCACTCCTTCTTCACTTCAAGAAAACTAAATGATTGTTTCTTTTTATGCGTGGAAATTGCTTTAATATGGCTTCAGTACCTTAAAAAAAGGCCCAACTGCACCCAAACCCACAAATGTTAGTAAACAGAGAAACAGATCGTCTTACAAAAGTGGTAGGCTTGAAACAATAGTAATAATTATTATTATTTCCCTATGCGTTCAGCTAGAACATAGGAGCATTTAAAATGAGCCCTGTGTATTCAGTGCTTAAGACATATGACACGGAAATTACACTTTCAAATGACATTTAAATACCTTCAATGGTCTCTTCAGCTTGGAAAAAGTCAAGAGATATAAAATTAAGGCTGACACTGCTCTGGCTTCTGCCTTTCTCTGATAGTTTCTTCCTCTCCTGTATATTTGCAGCGTAGTCTGAGGTGATGATGGCATTTCAGCCCACTTTCAGTGTTGTTGGTTGAATTCACACTGTTAAATTCATTTTAAATGCTGTTTGACTATTCAGTAATCTATACCCAGAGCAGGGATGCTCTCCCTTTGTGGTGGGATGCGAGGTGGAGCGGTGCAGCGCTGTCACGAGCCCGGGAGCAGGCGCGTGGGCTCCCGGCGGGTTGATCGCAGCGCCGCTTTCATCGCAGCTGAAAATCAACGCCCCCAAACGCGACTGGGGGCTGTACACCTGAACACCTCACACGAGCGGCTCGGCCCGCTTTTCTGATGAGGCCAGAGCCGTGGCAATATCTGCGGGTCCTTGAAGTCGTGCGCCCCGGCACGGGCGTTTCTCGCCGACTGCTGCACCCCCAACGCTAATCTGCTGTGTCACTAACAAGTTGTATCATTTGAACCTTGCAGAGGAAGGCATCAATCATGAGTGCAAGCTGTGTAACCAGATGTTTGACTCTCCGGCAAAGCTCCTGTGTCACCTGATTGAGCACAGCTTTGAGGGGATGGGAGGCACATTCAAATGCCCTGTTTGTTTCACAGGTAAGACAGGGAGGCCAAGACAAGCCTCAGCATGCATGGCTTGATCCAGAAATGACACTCGGGGGATTTGTAAAATACTGTATTCGTTTCCTCGGGAAAAAGAAATACTGTGCTTGGAAATGTTCAAAATATCATCTGGCTGAAACCGGGGCTCGCTCCAAAGAGCAGCACTGTGGTGTTTGACACTGAGCAGCACTGCCGCATGCGGCGGGCTCTGCATCGCCCCCGCAATTCGAAGCATTTTAAATTGTAGCTTGTGGCTTGAAGGTGCGATGTGTTTCCAAGCGCAGGACTTGCAAGGTATCGCCTGCTCTTGCAAGCCCTTATTCACCTGAGCAAGGACCCTTTAAAGGCCAGGTAGCTCACAGTCCACTCACGGGGGTGAGGCTCACGTGAGTAAAGGTTTGAGAAGACCAAATTTTACAGCTCTCTAGTTTTGCCAGCTGCTCTCTCAGAGGTTTTTTTGAGGCCAGTTTGCTCGTGGTGGCACATTGCTAACTCCTGTCTGAGGGCCTGCTAGGTATTCCTTTGCTGTACTTCATTTTAAGCTGTCTCACCAGTGCAAATGATCTTGGGTGATCTTGCTTAAAGGATCTGCAGGATGCAGTTAAAGGCTGCCTTTTATATGCTCCTCAAAACAGCAGTTAACATCTACGTTTCCAAACTGCTTGAGAGATGAAGATCGCTTAAGTGTGACTGCGGACCTGTTGTCAGTAAAGGGGCACGGCAGCACCTGCGATTCCTTTAACTTCGGTGGGAGTAAGGCGAACCCACGCTTCTTAGGGTTTGGTCCACAATTTGAGAACCTGCTTTTTGTGTGAGCTTGGAGTTAATTTATCCTTTCCTGAAACGTGCTGTAAAATAACTCTTTGAGTGCGTGTGTTTAATTCTGCTGAAGAAGCTATTTTGACATACTGATGATCATTCATATAAAATGAGACAAAAATTAAATGAAACATATTTTTAACTACCTAAGCCTGCAGTTCAATATGTTTCACTTCCAAATTTCACTTGATAAACTCAGAATAATTGTCGATTCAAAATCATAATGCAGATGCTGTGATATTTGTGATGTTAAATCATAGTCTTTTTTTTATACTGAATGGACGACCCATTTAAAAGGTCTAAAAATTGTGACAAGGCTGCCCTTTCAGATTCATGTGTCTGCCAGAAATGCTGTTCTGGGCCACGTGTCTTCCAGCCATCACGGCTTCTCCTGGCCCAGTTGTCCTGCATTAAAAATGCATCTGATGCACCTGCCATGGGCCCAGAGCTCCCTGCAGGATTGGTGATGTCCTCTCTTTGGTCTGATGATTGAGTTCTTCCAGTTACCTGTGGACAGTGTTAGCTTTATGTGAAATATCAAAAATCCATACAGGATTTAGACTCTGTTAGAAGTAAGCTGACTGTCAGCCTGGAGACTCTAAATTGACTACTTGTAAGGAAATTCTGCTGAACCGAGTGTACTGGCACTTCTCTGGCAGGTATCCTTGGACTTTTCAGAGTCTTTGCTATCACAAAAGTGTGGTTCAAGACAAGATGCCTTATATGAAGCAATCTTAACTAATCATACTGTGTTGTTTCAGTTTTTGTACAGGCAAACAAACTGCAGCAGCACATCTTTGCAGTCCATGGGCAGGAAGATAAAATTTATGACTGTTCCCAGTGCCCACAGAAGTTCTTCTTTCAAACAGAGCTTCAGGTATGTTTACAACAGGAGTAAAAGCAAAGCTAAAGCTGTTGATTTCTCTGTGCAACCATCACCCTTGTGCAGCATTTAGAGAAGGTGCATACCCTCAGTATGATCTCTTATGCTCTTAAACAGTCTCTCAGTCTCCTCCCCGGGTGCTATCAGGAGAAGGGGGACTCTGAGCATGGCTGGAATAAATAAAATAAGACAAGACAGATATCATGATTCTTTATGAGTATTTCTCTTGACAGTAGCGTTGCTACATCCTGACATGTCTACGCCAAACACCTTGTAAATAATTTCTTTTTCTCTATTAATAATTTAGGCACTGATTAACATACAAAGACTAAGCAAATGGTAGGCTGCCCCCTCCCCTTCCTCACTGTTTAGTCAGAAGTAAAGGAATTCTCCCTACCGAGGTATGAAAGCAAAGCGTGGGTGCAGCTCAACACGATGCTTAATTAGAGGCTCCACCAAGTCACTAGCGCAGTAATAAGCTGCAGGTTCTGCAAACCAGGCGTTGCATTCCCTGGCAGCACCGGGGGCCGCAGCCACAGCAGTTTTAGCCCCTGCAAAGCCGGTGCTTGGCTTTCACCCGTTCCCGGGTGCAGCAAGCCTTTCGGAGGGGCCGGACCCTGACCTAGGCACGCTGCTGCAGCCGCTCTGGGTGCCCTTGGAGCCATGCTGGTGAGGCTGGGGTTTAAATCACGCTGATACCTTTGGTGCTAAACCCACCTAGGTGCTGAAACCTCCATGGCGTGTGTGCCTGATACCTCGCGGGGAATGGGCCGCCGGAGCTTGCCCTTCCAACGAGCTTGCAGGGGGGTGCCTGCCCTGGCCGTCTTCCTCAGGCACACCTTACCTGTGCAGCACAGCCACCAAAATACTGCTAATGTCCCCTGGCAAATGCAGCCTTTTTATAGAATGGTACCGTATGCCTCATCTAAATCTATTAGCTTTATAAACCATGATTTACTTAAACTTTGGAGGGTTTTTATTTATCTTGCTGAATTCCCAAGCTGCTGCCTCTTGTGTCGTGCTGTCATGCTGTGGAAGGATGGTTGATCTTTTCACTTTGTTGATTTTATTTTTTTTTCTCCCAGGGGAATCTCTTCTTTCCCTTGTTCTAGCAACATGATTTGCATAAGTGTCCAAAAGTTTTAACTATACCTTGTTAATATTTTAATAAAGTCAGCAGATTTTGGGTTTGTGTGTTCTCACTATGAACGTTTTATGAAGGCAACAGTGGCTTGCAAAGCCGGCTCTGATTTTTCCTCCCATTTTTCCTTTAAAGTGGTGTTTGGTCAAAATGCCAGCACAATTAAAATGGGCGCACTGGCTTCCTAGGTCACTACATTAACCTTTAAAATCAGATGGTCAAATAAAGAGAACCTTGTTAAATTATAGTCTTAACAGCGGCCCATTTTTTGCAATTAACAGTTTTAATTACATAGTGTTTCAATTCTGAATTATTGTGCATTGCAAAATTGCTGCAAAGAGCAGCTTTAATCAGATAAATTATGATTGTAATTTTCCAGTTTTTATGCAGGATTTGTGTGCATTTAAAATTTCTGTGCTCATAATAATTACACGAGTAGTTTTGAATGGTGTTGGCTGAATGAAAATTCAATACTTAGCTGCACAGTTTTAGTCTTTATTTCAGTGGTGACTCAGAAATGTGTGTTTACTTGATGCCAGGGATTTTACTAATTCAAGTACCTGAGCCAAGGAGGACACAAAATGTGTGTATAAATCAGTTAGAAATGCTCAAGACTTTTGAACCAGTCTGCCTTGGCACGGTTATCTCATCAGTTTCTGATGTGTAAGCTGCCTGCTCTAAATTCCTCAACTGTTGGTTATATTTTTGTTGAGTAATGAAGATCTGGTATTATTTTAGTGAACCAGTTGTTCAGCTGCTAGTTAGGGTTAAATCTGCATAAACCTTTCAGTCTCTTAACTATGCAATTGTTCTTATGTGGGCAAATCACCATCCATCAAAGGGTTCTGCTTGATGAATTTGACTTTTCAGTTCTGATCTTGCTTTCCCACTGGCGTAAAATAACTGGTGTCAAAATCTGAACCTACCCTTTGTTTTACTTCTTTGTATTTTTAAGTGAAACCACAGAAAATACTTCTAAAAAAATTGAGCATTCAACTATTTCAAGAAGAAATTCAGAGTAGGGTACTTACGGAAAACCAAGAAAAACAGGGAGGGTGGGGAAAATGACAGGCAGCGCAGGGAAAATGTAACTTTTTAGAGATGTCATGGAGCAGCGTGAATTAGCCCTGCTGATTTGTGAACATTTCTTTAAACAGTTAGGGTAAACACCAAGTAAGCCCAGAAGGGCATGTGTGTGCCATGTGATGAGAAACGTTGCCGCTGTAAACGTACTTTTAGGCTTGGTGCACGTACTGCTTCGGCAGCATAACCCTCTGGAAGCAATCAAACCCTCTTTTCACTTCTGAACTAGTGGTTGTACTTTAATATAGGTTTATGCTTTGAAGTTTACACCGTCTGTTGGAGCGGTAAAACCAACGCTTAAGAAAGCTCTAAGGAACTGAGCTCATTTTATAAACGGTGGAAATTCTGGTGTGAATCTGGAGTGATGAGTTAGTGAGGTTACCTTGATGATATTGCCAGAAGAAAAGAGAACAGAATGTTATTTAACTGCTTACATTATCTCATTGGAAATAAGGAAAGAAAACATGGTAAGGTTAAGTATGAAACACAAAGGAAACAGTATGTCTGATAACCCCACATACCTTTAGGGTAGAAGACGAAAGCCTGGCAGCTGCGCGTTTTTCACATCCTCGGTTTGTAAGATTGACAGCTATGAGTATGATGAAAATCTTCTGGAAACAAGTAAATTTATAGCTAATGTATAGAACACCAAGGCTATTGCATTTCATTCCCCCTACTGAAACATGCTTACTGAAACAAGTGTAGAGGTGAAGGTTTGGGGGGTTCCTCACGTGTAGGGCAGAAGGAACCCTTTCAAACAGAGCCCCATCTCTAGGACCCGTGTCAGGAGCTGCCGGCCACCGCTGGCATGCCTGCTTCTCACAGGCAGCTGGAGCCACAGCAGCACACAGGGCATCCAGAGGTGGGAAATGAGCTAGCTCTTTGACAACTGAAATTTTGGTCTTTACTATTTAAAACCTAGCAGGGAGCCCTGCCAACGCTGAAGATGGGTCAGAAATTATGACACATAATGGGTGCCGAGAGTTATATTTGTGGTGTTATTCACAGCTGGGAAATATACCTCCTCAATTGCTTGCATCAAGAATTACATTAAGCAAATTGTGACTGAGCAGTGATTTTCAGAGGAAACTTAAGGAGGATTTTCATAGGTACTCTTTTGCTATACTGCTTCTTCCAAGGAGCCATCACATAACCAATGAAGTATTTGTATTTAAAGGATTAATTCCTGCTGTTTGCTTGTGTACTGTTAATCATACCGTTTCCTCCTAAATGATTACAATTGATGAAAACTAAGGCAAGGGATATAATAAACAATGCGCAAATAATCCAGGTACCAAGGGAGCAGGGTACCTGCCAGGTCTTTCCTAGCACAGGTGTTCAGGTGTTTTATTGCCTGCTATGAATAAAGGGCTTTCTTTCCTGTTCAGATTTGGAGATATGTCAAACCACTAAATTAAGGGAGCTTCACCAGAGGAATTTGCTGTCATTTTAAGTGCCCAGTTTCTTTAAACGTACACATATCAAAAGGAGAGTGGCTACTATGGCTCATTGGCTAACACTGTGGTCTGTCTCCCTCCTCATTTCATTTTATGTGAAAAGCTGGCAATTTTCATATATCCATAAACAGGCATGAGCTGCTGCACAGAAATTGCACTCATTATATTAATAATGATTTACCATGAATGTCCTCCAGGGGCTTGATTTGGTCCACATCAAAGTCCTTGGGATTCTTTCCGCTGATTACAGCAGATCAAGCCCTAAGCAGGTTTTCTTTTTTTAAGTCTGCTTTTAACATCAGCTCGATGTTAGAGGCGTCTTCTATAGAGGGCTGCATCCTGCCCAGGCGAGCCGGGCACTGCAGCGAGCCACCACATCGTCTGATGTGGCCCGATGGGGGACGTTAAGATGCTGCTCTATACCTGTGGTGGCTTCCCTGGGAGTGGGGCAATGAGGAGCAACATCCCCAGCTGCTTACGCCAGTGGTCCTTGGGGCCATCTGGGTACAACAGTGTCCCCTGAAGCACGTGGGGAGAACAAGAGCCTCTTGGCTTGTATGTGACCCACCTGCAGCAGGAGGATCTACAGGGCTACAGCTAAGGGCTCAGTTTACCACCAATGGTCAGAGCACTGAAGAAAGACTTAAGCAATTTCAGGTCTGTAGCCAGCTATTCAAAATCTTTTAGTGGTTTATGTCTCCAGCTCCTACTTGAAAAATGGGCTTTACCTACTTCCTGGGGGTACAAGAAAGCTTGCTTAAATAGGAGTAAAATTTTTCTTCCAAACAGCCCTATGTGCTTGTAACAGTCTGAAATACCTCAGTGCTTCTGGGCTCCAGCGTCCATGCAGTCAGTGAGAGAAAAGCAAATCTATGGTATGTTGATGAAGTTGCAGAAAATATTTTTCCCTGGGGGAGAGTGTGGATGGCAGGACAAATGGGACCTGAAATGTGGCTCTATCTCAAGGCAGTACTTTCACTTAACGTAACTTTTGCTGTATTTCAGAACTTTTGTGTGACTTAGATGTTAAACACCAGGAGTTTCTTGCTGGAAACAAACCACAAGCTCTTTCTAACTTTCATATGAAGCACCCACAAAATTATGTGTAGAATTAATTTTCTGCAAGTAAAATCCATTTTTTCTTTTAAACAGTATTTATATCTTTACATTTTGGTTGTTGATAGGCTTTTAAAGTCTGTTATCTCTCTTTCCCTTTTTTTTTTTTTTTTTTTTTTAAAGGAGGTTAGTCCTCCTTTAAAATCCTGAAAATTACCTAGTCAGTTATCCTAGCAGATTTGGCTAGTGTTTCTTAAAAAATGTTGCTATGGTGCTTGGAGTATTGTTAAATTTTAATTATTAGTAGTTACAAAGCTAATAAATTACAAGAATACCAAAATCTATTCCAGCCATATTGCTGGGTTTCATTCAGACGCAGTCAGATAATTATAACTAACAATAATTAAAAATTAAAAGTGCTGTAGGCACATACCCATCATGTTGAGTCTGTCTGCCTGAACGTTCTTTATGGACTGCAAAACCGTAAGTTTTATCTCTGATCTATTGTCACAGTAGGGAAGAATTTTACCTATTAGGTCTCTGGTTTTCAATACGTATGTTTAAATTCAGTGGAGGAGGAATATATGGCTGTTTAAAAATTTGGGGTTAGGAACAGGCTCTCATAAGGACCAAAGCGAAGAAACTCCATCGCAGACTACGTGGGGCTGTCGCTGGGCTCTGCGGCAGCTGCGGTTGAGGTTCTGTGCAGGTGATGCTGGAGGTGTCCTGGGCCTGACATCCGCCGAGGTTAATGCTGTTTGTCAGAGCAAGGGCTGCTCATGCTCATGCACCTGTGTGATTTGTCGGCACCTTCTTCCCTAGCACGAAGTGAGGTGGTGTTTCCTGCGTCTGGGGCTGGGCATCTGTTGGAACAGCCACGCGACCCAGACCGCAGCCTCTTTGTGTGGCCAATTCTGCTGAAACAGAGGATGGTGCAGAAATCTTGAATTGCCCTGTGTTTGACGTAGCGGCAAGGTGTAGCATTTCTTCATTTGGAAGGATGATTCTGATCAATATATTGCTGCATTTTTATCATTCCTGAGGTCTCTTCAGTGAGACGCAGAAAGATCTCTCAAGTCTGCAAAGACTCACCTGAGATGAAGCTTGGAAATGTCTGGCACTGGAGTAGCATGTCCCATAACAAAATACCCTCCTTCATTTCTTACACCGTTAACGCCGTTCTGTGGCTGGCCCTGGCTAACAAAGTGTACGCAACTTCGCATTAACATGTGCAGAAAAGCCAGCAGCGATGCAGAGCAGGGGAAAAAAAGAAGGGAGCCAGGTGAAAGGCATCGTTTCAGTCATTAATGCACTTAAGCGCACCCAAGTGTCAACATGTGTGATCAAGTGTAAGGAGGCATGTCGTTCCAATGTGGCAGCGCTGGCACACAGAAGGGGCTTCCTACAGCAGAGATGGCACTTGGATCCGGTGCTCAGGCTGCCCAGCTAAACCCGTCGTTGCCTGTCATCTATGCCCTAGGGCAAGGGTCCAACCAACTTTTGCGTAGGCACCATGCCATCCCAACAGATGGGCAGGAGTGTAAGCCGCCAAGAGACAATGTATATGCATCAATTGTGTTTATTGAAAGCACAATTCCTGGCTGGAAATGTCCAAATGTCTATTTATTCTGAGATAAGATGCCTTTAGTTAATGGATATGGAAATGCAGCCTAGCTTTGAACTAATTACTTTATATACATTACAAAACATAACGCAGACACGCAAAGGTAAGATGTGCTGATTATGAGGAGCCCGGTTAAAGGTCTGTCATGACACACAGAGTCCCTCCTAAAATTGACTCGACGTGCCAAAGTACTACTTGCCTCTAAGTACTGGAGACCAAATTTTGTAGGATCTGCACATAACTATACAAATCGCTGGCACAATATATAACGATGTGCAAGGAGCCAACCTTTTACGCTTGCAGGTTTTCCTTTGCACACAGATGTCTAAGCTCACCTCCCCTCTTAGTGGTGGAAACCATTTTTACTTGTGTGGGTAAATGAGGATGATACGTTAATCCAGACCGAAGCTAGACCAGTTTACACATCTGGTAAAACAAACCTACACAAGAGGTTTGTTTTCCATGTGACAGAAAGAGAGAAAAATCATATAGTATGCTTTTATATTTGACAACATTGTTGCCCACCAAAAAGAATAATTCATGGAAGCATCCAGAGACGAGTCACAGATTAAAGGGTGTTTCCTTCCCCTACTTGTTAGGTTTATTCAATTAAGTCTTGTTAGTGTTCTTGAAAGATGTGCTTTAAAGACCTTTCTGAATATACAATTTGGTATTCATAAAGATCCAGGCACACTATACGTAAATAAATAAAGCAGGAATGTTTCACTTCCCGATATATTAATACATTTCCATCTTCTTGGAAACAGAGCACATGGGCCATGTTAAACATCCATCCTTGACCAAAAGGAGGAAGCACAGGAGAAGAAATGAGAAATGGAATTTCTTTCGGAAAGACCAGATTGCACTCTCTGGTCTGGCAATAACAATTACTAATGACATTTAGAGAGAAATTAAGGATGAGAAATGCAAGTTGGCATTTCAGCAGTGCCAGTCAGTAACATTGCATCAGAGCTCACAGGAGACATGAGAAAAAGTTGAGGGATGGAAAATTAATTTTGTTATGTCAACAATTAACAAATACCTTTTCTTCATTCTTTACCACACTATCACGAATTACCACTGTGATAGTATTTAGCAGCTCCTCAGATGAATGAAATAGCACTTTGAAATCCTTATTTCTGGTGTCAAATGTACACGTTTGTGTTTTGCTCTGTTTTGTTGAACAATGAATGATAGAAAGAGGTTCAAACTGACCAGGGAGGGAGAAAATGAGCTCTCGAATGTGTGGTAGCAAGAATATTCTGTATGGATGGCCTCTCTCTGCAGATCTCTGTTGTTTTTATAACCGTGAATGAATTGAGCTTACCAGCACTTTATCTGAGGTTGTTTTTTCCTGTTTTACGAATTTGGAAAGGCAGAGGTTGAACACTATATCCAGATCCATGAGGAAAATTTTGGAGGAGCCAGATGTAAAGCCCTGGAAGCCTCAGAGCAGCTTTTATTCAGAAGTCCCTCATACGTTCACAAGATGAAACTCCTGTCCCCACAGGAAGGTGGTAAGAAGCCCCGTTTCCTGCTGCTCTGCGTAGAGCCACAGAGCAAAGGGGCTGCAAGCTGCAGGTCTGCCAGCGGGGCCATCGGCACAGCTGGCTGCGCAGGGACAATGTCCTCAGGGACAGCAGATCCAGGCACCACTGCTCGGCCCTACCAGGCTTGGTAGCACATGCCTTTCTAAGCAGGACATAGTCCTTAAACGAGAAACAGAACATTTTTGCAATATGTAGGCAAATAAAAAATTTTTTGTTTTGTTTTCTCTCCAGAAAGTCTTGTCACAATTTTTCTTTGCTGGTGGGAAGAGATCTCTAGTACAGCCCCTTTGATTTTCTTCTGCTGTAGTAGGAACGTAGGTTGGGGTCTGAGCACCGATTAGCTCCGTTTCCTCCTGTAAGTGTCGCTAGCATCCAAAGGAACTGACTTCAGTTGTCACAGGAAGAGGGATGCTGCACTGGAAAGGGCAGAGCATAAACATTATTTAAGGAAAATAGTGGAGCTTGATCAGCCTCTGTTTTAAAGAGCTCATTGAAGGTGGTGTACAGCATCCTTTTAAAAGTTCAGTCTCTTCATTTGCTTGCTGCTAGAGCAAAACGGGGATGCTTGTCCAGACATAACAGTATATGCCTGAGTGTTTTCACAAGAAATGTCTAGATCATTAAATATAATAGGTCTCAGCTGCAGTTTTGATCACTGAAGCATGCACACAATTCATCACAGCAAATTAGGTACGTCTTTGTAACTTATCTTTCTGCAATTTGCTGGCACTTTTAGAGAGCTGAAACTTATATTGTATGTGCTGCAGAAGCCATTTCAGATAAAATATTCTGTGTTTATTGTTGGAGAACAAGGATTCACTAATAACAAAAACATGGAGCAGTGTATATTTCTGCTCCTGCATCTTGCAGAACCAGCAGTAGTACCAGCAGAGATCCCCAGCCACATTCATTATTTATATATTTTAGTGAATTTCTTGTCTGCAGTAAAAGAGATATAAGCCTCAACATCAGACTGTTTGTGCCAAATTCTATCCTACAGCCCATTCAGAAAACCTGAGGCAGCCGTGGTTCTCAATCATTACACAGCCCATTTATCTGATTGGAGTTTTGTCCTCTCTGCCTTGCTGAAATGTTGCTTGTTCTTTAAAAGCTTAGTTTGACCTTTGGAAAGAAAAGGCATTTGCTATTTTAATTTTTTTTGAGAGAGAGAGAACCAGAACCTACTTAAATGGAAATTGGCATTCAAAAGCAGCACAGTTATTGAAAAGCATTTACTTTATTACTAGAAGAGAACAGACGCTAGTGGGCTCGAAAATTACATTTCAGTGGATTCATCAGTTTCAGTCACTAGTTAGTCTGTGAACAGATGGATATATTTGTAACAGTTAACAGGAATTTATACCCTGGATTTTTACATTTGCCTTAAGAGCACTGCTGTCTTAGCTGCTGACTAGAAGGATTTGGAGATATATTTTATTTGTTTTATTTTTCTGAAAGAGGATATGGTTGTTTCTAATTGCAGAGATTTCTTACACCATAGAAAGCGCCTCAGTTTTCAGAAATGTGAATGATATATAGCTACTGTGTGAGAAAAATGTTGTAAAAGAATCCCCTAGTTTGGCTGCTGCAGAAAAAATAAACATCTCGGCCTAAACCTAGATAAACCCCCATGGACTGAGAAAATCATTTTCAATAACCAGATATTTTTAACTCTGTGTATGAAGGTAGTAATCACAGTCGCCTGTATTTGCATCTAGGGTCTGCCACAGTCTAATTGCTTGTCTCTTCTTTCCCCCCGAAATTTAAGGCTACTGGTTAACAGAGCAATGCATTAAGCACTCCATCTCCAAAATAGAAAGAAATACTGCCCTAGCCTCTACCATGTGGCATCTTTAGGTTTCGGGGATTTCGTTTAAATCTGAAATTTATGTCCAGGAGAAATAAATTATTAGATTGTAAAAGCAGCTGGGGAGGGAGTAAATATAGTCTCTTTTGTCCTCTATATCATTTCCCCAGGAAGATAATAAATGTATGGCAAGCGTCTTGTGTTTCCTCAGTTGTACAAATGTTGTGTGTATGTTGTATTTCAGACGTGAAGCCTAAATTCCAGACAGGAAATCCTGGAGTGATACTGTACTGCTGTTGCCTACTGCTGTGGTGCTGGCGGAGCCCCCATCACTTTTACTGTTAGAAGGAATTTGAAAAATAGTTTCATGAAGAAATTTAAAAGGCCTTGGGTGTACCTCTGATTTGCTGAGTAAGAGATTTAGGGTGTAATCCTAGGGTTTATCTTCGCAGCCAGTGAAGGGCAGCGGGAGCAGCAGCTCCAGCCCTGGCTGCTGGAGCGAGCTGAGGACGGGGGTCCTGCCCTGTGGCCCAGTCCCGAGGGCCAGTTTTCCCAGGGTGATTTTAAAGAGCACGAGAGAGACTCCTGCTAATTCTTCATTGCCTTACCTGTTCTCATCGCTCTGCGAGGTCAGATACGTGGAGCAAGCATGATGAGTAGTCAGGAGAAAATGGGGCCTGATAAGAACAAAAGGAGAAGGAATAGTTAGAAAGTCAGTCGGTAACTTGCCTTTCTGCAGCTGGGCTGTGTATAGGGCTGTCATTGCCTGCAGCTCCGTGCTCTTGTCGGGAAGGTTGTCGGTATTTTTAGGCCAGCCTACTTTCAGGGACCTGAAAGCAGCCCTGGAGCAGCCTTGCTGGTCGCTCTTTCTGAAGTTGCTTTCAGAGAAGTATATTCAGTCATATAGTAATGTTGCGTAATTAATACTCTGCTTTAATATCATATTTTGAGAGTAGTTTTATATCTCCCTTTGACCAGAGGGGAAAGGAAGAAAGGTAAAATAATTTAGAATACAGCTTGTTTCCAGATTGTGCCTTTTCTGTGATTTCTGCTTATGTTAAATGAAAACGGGACGGGAATGTTTGATGCATGGGCGGGATGCACGCGTGCAGTGACCCGACTTGGGCAGTAAATGCTAATGGATGGATTGCTAATGCTGTCTTCTTTCTTCACGTTTCATGTTAATAGAATAACTTGCAATATACTAAACTGTGCAACCTTAATGAGGCGATGGGGCTTTGTTGGAAAAATCTAGATGATAGAGATAAGACTGTATATGCTGATGGGATCAGTACAGAGACAGCTCACAGCTTTGTGTAAGGTCAGCTCGGGTTCAGCGAGGCTCCGTCACCCCAACTCCGCATGAGCCAGCCCAGATTTGGCAGCAGCCGTCCTGAGCTTATCAACTTAGCCGTGCTTGAGCTGATTCTCTGCAGAGTGTCTCGTGTGTCTTCTGTGCCGTGTCCTGGGCAGGCAGTACAGACACCCCCAGGTCGCCTCTGTGCAGAGCACGTCCGCAGAACCAAATTGCTCCGGCTTTGCACCGTGCAGAAACAGCCAAAGTGCTGCCCGCGCTGCGCCAGCCCTGGGGGAGAGTCCTGCCTGGCCAGCGAGCCTCCTCATTTGTTTCTGTTGCACAGTTAAACCTGAATAAATTGCCATGGGCATTGAGTTTTGACTGCGTATAGCGTATCTGTCATCGGTGCATTACATTACTGTGTCTCCAAAAGGAGCAGAGAGGAGGTTTAGAACATATTTACTTCTGAAAAATTCGCCCTCCTTTGGGGCCGACACACGCTTTTAGTCTTTGCATGAAATCACGGTTGTTTAAAATGTAGCATCTTGCTGCTTAGAAGTCAGATTTTCGTAAGGCCAGTGACACTGTTGTAATGGAGTAGCACTGGCTGGAAAATCCCATTTTTTAACAGTTACAGTTGTTTCACACACATACCACAGTGATGTTGCCTCGCTATTTTGTGTTGTGATGTCTTGGAGGAGACAGCTCATGTTGGTGATATTTTGGCCCCTCTTTTTCTTCCGCACTGCTAGCTCCTCGGGGGTTAACTCCTCAAGGCAGTGGGCAGTGGGCTGAGCACAATCCTGTCTGCAGATTTCTGCTCTGCTGGTGGCATGTACGCTAATGGGGAGGCATGTAAAGTACTTCTATAAACTGTGGCCTTGCTATTTTATAGCAGAGGGACTTGCATTGGAGGATTTTTATGCCCCTTTTGAAATTAGAAACCAGCAATAACGGCCATTACGTTCAAGGCAACAGGTCACTGACCAGCCATTTTGTCAGCCCGAGCAGTATGTGAGCGCCACGTGACAGGAATATTTATCTACCTCTAAGAAAAACGTATCCATGACACAAGGCAATACAATTTGTCGGATCAGTATTCCATTAGAGGGAATTCTACTTTAGCTGCTGCTTTTTAAAAGAATTACCAGTAGAAGGACTGTGAGATGCTGTGGCCTAGCTGCAGGCAGGCACGGCTCGCGTGAAGTCCGGCTGTCCGCACTTGCTTATTTGGTCCGAGGAACTTGGTTCAGCTGCAGCTCCCGACATTCAGTGGAGGATGTTGCCTAAATGAAGAGTGCAAGATGTGCCCCCGTTAATGTTTGCATTAAAATTCACAGTTGAGGCTGAGACTTTTATACCTGGTCCTTAGCACCAGGAATGTCGAACTGGTGCAGGAAAAAAAGCTACAAAAAATCAGATGGTGTTCAGTGACCCTTGCCATACCGAAGAACAGCAGGACAAGTTAAGGAGCCAGTTTTAGGTTCAACTTTGAATTTCCTGGCTTTTGTTGGTTATATTCCCATGGAAACGGTCACTCGAAGCTTTTGTCTATGCGCTTTGACTGGTGACTGCTAAAGATACTATGTAAAGTGTTTCCCTTTTGCTCTAAGTATTTTTTGAGAAAAAGAGTATGAGAGGACGCTGTCCTGGTCCTATAATAAAGACCAAATCAGGAAATTATTTCGTGTTTATAGAAGAGTCACAAAGGGTCCCATAATGATGATGCTAGCCCTCACAGAAATGAACAATTAACTGGCTTCTGCAATGTGATTTACCTTAGATCAAGGAGAGATTAACAAGATATGCTTCAGATAGGCTTCAAATAAATCAACAAGTTATGTTTTCGAGAGGAATACCTAAGAAGGATTCCTGGAAAATGTTTTTCCTCTTGCAAATGATTTTGAAACACATTGCTTCCCTGAATAGGACCCATAAGTAGATAAAAACAGGTCAGCACTGGATCGTGTACTGAAGTCTTTGGTGTAGCACAGGCAAAGGAGCATACCTGTGGGCAGTAGATGCTTTCTCCGATTAGTGTGTGGCTTAGATTTGAAAACGGTCTGGAAGCGAGGTGTTTGTGTTCATTAGGACAGCTTTGGAAGGTTACTTCGAAGTCGGGCGAAGGGCATGCGTGCTGCTGCACAGCGAGTGGGTGACCTGCGGGACCAGCACCCCAGAAAAACACGGGCTGACCAAGCCGAGGATAAAGCACCAAGTGCTGTCGGCAGAGCGGCGTGCTGGGATCCTGCAAGCCCTTTTCTGCTCTCGGCATCAGCAACGGCTCTGGGATCCAGTCAGGGAGAAACGGTGGGGCTGAGGGACGAGTGGAGGAATTCTAAAAATATTCTCGTTTTATGCACTTCTGACAACAGTAATTAAATTTATCCCTCTCCCTTTACATGTAGGAAGTGTAAGGTTCTTCCCTCAGCTTATTTTGATCTTGCGCATGGCATACTGTAGACTATAAGTCACAAGGACGCTGATAAATTTGCATTTCTGAGTGAAATTCTCAGGAGCGTGCAGTCCCTCGGGACAGGTATTATTAGCTCCCTGGTTTCATTGGGTGCCTCAATGAATCATGGTGTGTTTACGGCTAGTTTCTCTAACAGAAGACTCGGTTATCTCTTAGTAATGTATTCTCCTGCGGTTTTTATTTCCAAAGTGCCGTGGTAAGGAGATTTTCCCAAAGGCTTCAGTTTGCTTTTGTGCTTCAGCATTTTACCCAGTGTTTTTGGAAGAAGCGTATAGACTTTTCGGTGAGGTATTTAATTGAATATGAGAGGCTATGCCAGGCCTAGGCTCGCATTTGGAGTTCACTTGTAATAGGCTCACCTTGGCTTATTCTGAGTTTTTAGAGAAGAATAGAAAGAGATGGCAGGTCTAGAAGACTGATGATACAGAATTATTAGTCTCAAGTGGAAAGGGGAGAGCATGGTAGGTGAGTTGTCAAAGTCTGATTAGGACTAAACAACCTGAATTAAAAGAGAAATTAAATTCATAAATCATCTAAAAAATCCTTAGCTGGTGTGAGAAAAGGTTGGCGCTGGGAAAAATAACTCTAAGAAAGGTATTTATATAAAAAGGTAATTTTTCAAACCCAGAATAACACCGAAATGCCTATGGAAATTCAAGAATACATTAAAATTAACAGAAGTGGTGTAAGTACAGAGATAAAACCAAGCAAGTATATTGTTGGGACGACGCAGCACGGCGGCAGAGCGCACAGCCCGGGGTGCAGAACAAAGGCAGGCAGCAGGGGCGGGGGTTGCTTCTGGGCCTGCCTGGGTCTTACAGACCAACACCTGGGCAGTTGCATTTCCATACAGAAACATGCCAGCCACAGAAAAAGATTCATTAATAAAAAAAGCAGACAGCATTTAGTCGGTCACGTGTGGAGCGGCTTTTTTTCCCTGTAAATACTTTACAAGTTCTGAATCTTCCCATAGACTCCAGACAAGTGCCAGGTCCTGGTCGCCGGAGGAGCCGGGCAGGTTTCCCGGGGTGGCTTGGGGCGTCCCCCGGGTGAGCGGGCGCCGAGGGGGCTGCTCAACCTCCCCAGCGGGTACAGAAACCCTGGGGGTGCCAGGGCCAGCTCTGTCCTGGCACAGACGAGTATTTCTGTGTCCCAGTACCAGTGAAAGGTGCTTTTGGCCCTGGCGTAATCAAGTATATGCAAGCGTCAGAGTAACTCAGATGCAGATGTTTTCACTGGAAATGGGCAACTTCGCTTTTCAGCTGACACCAAACCTCCAGGCGTATTTTCTTAGACACTCGAAGTGATTTTTATTTTTTCTCTTGGTTCAATAACTTGTAAAGGACAGCTTCCTAACTGCATTTGTTGAAGTGCCACCTCAAAGCGTGCTGACACGGGGACTGACTGACGCATGGCAAGTCAGATGCTCAGAGATGAAGGAAGCGGTAACACAGGCAGCCGTTTCCTTTCACAAAGGATGTGCCACCTTCCGTTTGCCTCTACCTCCATTTCAAGGGATTCTTCAAATAAAGAAGGGACATGTGAACCTGTCTTGCCTGACAATTTTTTTTTTGTTGAGTACCATGATAACTTGGAGTTCACTTGTTACGAGCATTTTATGTAGTGGGTGAAATACCAGGGGAAAGGAAAGTAGTAATACTGTTTCCTGAAAAACTAGGATCTAAACATATAAATGTCACTGGGTAAGAGTTACCTGAAACAACTGGAAGGGGAATTAACACCTGGTTTTATGGGAAACATTGGTTACCACTATCAGTTTTAATGAAGTGTATTAACTAAATTGTGTTCTGAGTATTCATTCAGCCCTGTTTATGGCACACTCTTGAGTACATTTACTGTTTGTCAGAAGTGCAAACTAGTGAACATATGAGGCTTTAAGACAGGCCATCTGTTAGTCTTAGACCCTTGGATAATTGTCAAACAGTTCTAAAAATAAGCACATACAAACTGCAAGGGGGTGCAAAGGTGATTTTTCTTTAGAGTCTGATAGCAAAGGGAACGTAGCAACCAGAAATTAAAAATAAAAATAAAAAGGTTTATCCTGTAAAGCAAACTTGCTCTCCTTTTCTCCCTTGCTCTCTCTGGTTTTCCCCCCCTCTCCTTCAGTTTGCTTTTTTTTTTTTTTTTTAATTTAGGTTTTTCCTTCTTGCTCTTCTGGGTCATGGCATCCCTTGAATGCCTCTCCAGTTTAGGATTAGAGCAGCACCAATTTAAGGCTCACAGCTTTCTGTAGAGAGCATAATCTCCAATGGCTAAAGCAAGGGTCATCTTGTGTCCTCTGCCTAAAGTAATCCCTTTATAAAGTCAAGGCATGAAGATTATCATCTTTATGGATTGCTCTTAGAGGGAAATAGTACCTGTGCACATACGTGTGTGTGCTTGTGGGTATATAATGAGGAATAATGGCTGAGAGATTTTTGGACCAGTTTGAATTCAAAAGATGCAAAACATTGTTTGAAAAAAGAATGCTGCAGATGGTATTTCATTTGTACTTCTGCTACTTCTGTTTGTAGCAGTTTGCAGGTTTTGTTTTGTCTTTTTATATATATGTGTTCAAATGTGAGAATTGAACCTTTGCTTCAAGTCAGCGCCTGAATCTGAAGTTTATTTTTTGTCTGGCAAGCTGCGTGTGTTGACAGTCAATGGAGGGATCGCTTCTCTTGGTCCCCCAGCCCTACTCCGTAAGGGGCAAAGGAGGGAGAATGGGGAAGGGGGGGCACAGCCCCAGGGAACCCCCAGCCAAGACCCTGATCCCTGGGCTTGGAGCCGGACGATGCCTGAAGGGGTGCCGGAAATCTGGACAGGGAGGTGGGGAGAGGCAAGGAGAGCCTGAGCTCTCGCCTGGGTCTGGTGGACCCCCTGCATGTTGGGAAAAATATAGGGATTAATAGAGATGATCCTCCGTGTCAGAAGATCAGGCAGCTGTGTTCGTGCATCACCCCTGGGTCGGTGTTTCCAGTCTCGGGGTGGTGGTTGCAGTCCGGGTGGTTTTGCAGTGCCACAGCAACCCCGGCGTCCCCAGGCACCGAGCCGTGGGGGCAGCCAGGGAGGCATGGGCTGAGCAGCCGGCTCCGGAGGAGCCACGTGCGGGCAGTAGGTGCTGTGTGCGTCCGCTCCCAGACGCCTGGCCTGCTCGTGCGCACGGGCCGCCCAGAGGCTAATCACCAGTTCAGTTTCACGTTGGCTGTTTGTCGCATGAATCTGTTATCGCCGTAATTCCTGTTGAAATGATTTGAGGAATGGTTTCTATTCATTTTAATGGGATTTGGAAGGGGAGAGAGAGGCTTTATAACCTTTCATCAGAGTCCCAATCTCTGTGTAACACTGCAGAAGGCTTATGAATTTCACTTGAGGGTGGTGGGTATCACCAGCCTTGTTGTGCCATTTCTTAACCTCTGTACAACATATGGTCTTTTAGGTGTATATGCTTACGCACCTAGACAGTGTACTTCTAAACGGCTGGTACAAAATATCTAAATACATAACAGATGCACAATGGCACTATAGACGGGATGTATTATGGCCCCAAACCATTATCACACCCCTCGCAGTTGCATTTTATTTTTTTCACCTGCTCCTGTGTAGTACACCTGTGACTTGTTGGCAGTGAACGTCGTTGCAGTGTGGGAGACTCCCAGCTTGACTGCCTGGCTTGGAGCTTTGCTCCATCATGTGCTGGTTTTTTGTGTGTTTTTTCTTTCAATCTTTATATAGCTTGTAAGAGTTCTTTGAACTGCTGTAAGTTATCGTTTTTCAAGCTTGATGCTTTCCTTCTTGACACAGTGCTCTGAAAATGGAGATTGTCATGCCAGTGTTTTCATAATAATGCATGTAGAAAAAACAGAGAAATATTCATTGTAGATGTCCTGCACAAATGGCTTGATCCACATCCAGAGGGCAGGCAGGGGGTGTCCCCAGGGAAGATCTGGAGAGCAATCAGTATCTACACAGACAATAATCAACCATTCTTTGAAATCTTTTTATTTCCTGCAAAACCCGTCGCCCAGTTCCTTGGTCACAGACACTTCCACAAATGGTTCATTTGGGGATTGTGCAGCCAGTAGAAAATTCCACTTAAACGCTGCGACAGCCCCAAGGCTCAGCGTAGTTGCATTTTTCCCACTGACGTGGCTAACGGAATTGCTATCCATTTTGCATGATTATTAAGAAAAGAAAAGAAGAAATTTTCCAACCTTGTCCTATAAATAAGCTGTGACTTACTTGATCTTGACAGGTGACTTAGTGCTGCTGTAGAGTTTTCCAGCTGCAATAATGTCTCAGAATGATGTATTCAGTGGGGTATCAGCTGTGAGCCATGCGTAAACCGGGGGGCCTAACAGGAGCTGTGAAGAACCATTTTTACTGTTCAGCTTCGCAATTATGTCCTGCCTCCTGCCAGCCCCCAAATGCATACGTGTATGGATGGCCTTGTGAGCAGGTAGGCATGTGCACACACAAGCATGCCTGGAGAGGCATCTTTTTTGTGGCTGCTCTATTTTCCTTTGGAAATCATTAAGATTTTTTTTTTAACTATAACTTCTAGAGTTGAAAAATCACACCCGAGCTGTTTCCTGCCAGCCCACCCTCCTGCTGGAAAGGTGGGTGAAGTTTCCTTAGGCTACTTGTGTAGAAGTGTTCCCATAGTATCACACGTTTCAAAACACTCGCTCCCTTCTGGCCTTTATGGTTTCCTTCTGCCACCTGGAACAGCCCAGTGTCGCATCGGGGTGAAAGCTGTTTGTGCTAAGGCACAGGGCATTCTCAATGCCAGGATTTACTTATTTTTCAATTGCTCTGAAAGTCTGGTCAGCCAGGGGAAGTTTCTTTGTCTGTAGGCACACACAGAGGTGCCTAATAAAGTTATTTGATAAAGCACGGGTCCAATATGCAAAACACACGTGTGAGAGAAGAGACATAAGCACTGAACGTCTCAGACGCTTTCTGACATCTGCAAAGCACAATTCCAATAAGCTGCACACGCACGGAGCAGAGGGAGCAGAAGCAAGAAGATAAGATATGACAGTTGCTAGTAATAGGAGACAGGTCGCCAGACTTTTTTTGGAAAGCATGTTTGTGTGGTGTGAAACACATTTTAATAGGTGAGAATCTTATACCTGTTGCAGAGGATGGGGACAGGCTTTCATGGGTCTTCTGAGTACACACCAGTGGTGGTTATGCAGTATTTGCACATGCAGGAACCTGGTGGTCTGGTGTTCACCAGCACTTGGGCATGCAGGACTTACGCATTTGTGCACGTGGCTTGTGCAGCATCGGCTCTCTGAAAGGCAGGGGGAGGATTCGGTGCATACAGGCTCTTGTGTCCGTAGGCATTACAGATATGTTTGTGAGGTCCTGTATAAGATTTTATTAACTGCTTGGTCCGGGGACTGCTCAGCATATTGATTGCCAGTAACGCATGCAAAGGGAATAAATGCTACATTCCCAAGATGTTAAGAGAAAATCAAGATTTCCGTATGAAAAATGTATTTTTTTTTTTTAACTGATAGCCCTATGGCACGGCTAGTTTCTCAGCTCCTACCTGACCCAGCTCTGAATGGCTGCAGCATTTGAGTATAATCTTTTTGTTTCTTTGTGTAAACTCTGCTCACAAACCCAGTATATTCATTGTATTAGGAGTGTTCAGAACATATTATTAACCTATGTTTGAGGAAGGAGCGCTCACAATGAAAGCTTCATTATCAGATTTAGAGCCACATACCATTCCTTTATTGACCTGCCTGGTGTAATCAATGCAGCAGCCACACAAGTTTGAAATCGTGTTCCCTGACTGTAGACTGTGCGTCATGCATCTAGTGCTGATTGTGCATTATCTTTTAAATGACACTGCCTAAATAAGTATGGATTTGTCTACCACAAATAGCTCTTCTTTCAATTTGAAGATGGTAAACCTTTCACTTTTTAAATTGATATTCAGGATGACCTAAAAACAGAACTGTAATAAAGTGCACAAAAAACGTCCGTTGTTAAAATGCTGAGGAGTGTGTCTGAGCACAGAGTGGCCTGTGTATTCTTTACATTTTCATGCTTTCCCAGTTAGGTTTAGTGGACAAGCTTCTTGTCAGTGCTGCCATTGTGTTTGTAGGGCTCCATCCATCCTCTTCCATAAAGTCATTATTTGACTCGAGAATAACATCCAGCGCCGCAAAGGTCATTCCTTCTTAAGACCAAGAAAATTTCCATGTATAGCAAAGTAAAAAGCCATTGGATTTTATGTTTGGTGATGTTAAATTGTCTAAAAGCAAAGTAGGTTCAACTGTCAATTCACTTGACTTTATTCGAGTATAATGCTTTATCCCCTGATAAGCTTTCCAGGTTTTTGCACAGTACTTCTCGTTTTTGATTCTGAAATATTTAGCGTCACAGACTGGGATGTGTTCAGAGGACTAGTGTTATGCTAAACAAGGACCAGTTATTTTCGTCAGTCGATTGTATTTAATTTCACAAGGGCTCCTTCCAGGTGTGCAGCAGCTATGATGCTTCTGCCGCCCCTGTAACCTTCTGGCACGTTAAAGCCTGACCGTTATTGTGCAGAGTTTCCTCGCAGGCTGCCCGCCACAATATCGCAGATAACTTTTGCCATGATTTAGGAACTCAGCAGCACTTCTGACACCTGGTGGTCACTTTTTGGGAGTGCACAGTCCAGAAACGCTCTTGCCTGCAAATGGGGTCACCGCTGCCGGCCCGTCTGGCCCCGTGCATCGCAGGCCGCCCATTAGCTCTTTCCACAGGCAGTTTTCATCAGGGAGATGTCAGCCCTGGATAAAGCAGCGGATCATTCTTTTTCCTGATCAAGATGTAACTGTGGATAGTGTAGAAGGGCCAGATGATTTATGAAAAGTTAAAATATCTTACTTTATTTTAAAGCTTCATCATTGTAAATAAATAATTAGATTCAAAATTCATTTAGTGTTTAAAAACTTATTCTTCAAGCTGGCGGACATGCCCAGTTCTGTTATTAGGCAGATGGAGACTAGTAAAATTGCCTAGGCTTGAAATAATGCAAATGAATTTTTATATTTGGGGATGCTGGGGACCTAGCTCAAGAAAAGCTCACCATGAAGCACATTTCTAGTTGCTCAAATAGTTGAATAATCACACAAATAAGGCTGAGCTTATATGTAGGACTGGGTTTCAGCAGCACACAAAATGTAGGTGAATTGGTACTGCTCTAAAAATACGCTTCCAAGGTTGGCTTCACGATTTATTGGCTCCTGCACAAAATGGCAAGACAGGTCAGCATCCTCTGATGCGAGATACTGTGATGACATGAGGCTATTACAAATCTACCAAAAGGAAAAAAAGGGAACAAAAAAGACTCTAAACTGCTGAAAGGAATGTGTAGAGCAAAGTCTATTCTTTAAAGAGATTTAACTTCTGGGTTACATGTCCAGCCTTTTTTCTGCTGGGTATATTACCCTTGTGCCTGAACTGGCGGTTCAGCTGTTACTGCCGAAGTATTTCTTGGACTGAGAAGTGTGTGTCACAATCTGGTGTCTCTTGCTGCCAGTACTTGCACCCGGTACTAGTGAGAATAAAAGAGTAAAATATGGCAAGGGTTCCCCCCGCGATTCAGATTTTTTTTTTTTTAATTGTTACAGTTAAGGGAATCCCTAAAGGCAGTTTTTGCCCATGAAGTGTTACCACTTTCTTTATATGTATTGAAAGGAAAAAAAAAAAAGAAACCCTCATGGCTGTACTTGGCTTGTAGCATTTTTTTTCTAAGTTCATGCCAGCATTAACAGATCTGTCAGAACAAAGCAAATGTGTCATATTGGCAGCTGTTACTTATGAGTACTTTTTCTTTATTGCATTTTGTTTTGTAATAATTGAGAAGCTTTTATGTTGAGCTCTGCATAAATGGTACTGAGTAGGAGGGTATGGGCATGCTTTCTATTATTCTGCCCCTCATGCATGTCTCCTTTTTTCGTCTTTCCAGAACCACACATTGAGCCAGCACGCACAGTGAGCCACTGGCACTACAGGACACCTCTCTGCAGAAGACTTGACGGTGGCACAGTGGGGAGGACCATTTGAACATTACATCCAATCAAAGTGTCATTTGCAACCCAGATGTAAAACTCTAATGATTTGGCCATGAGGCGCTGCTATTATAAGCAGCTGGAAATGAATATTAATGGAAGAGATTAAAAGTATTCCATGCTCAGTATTTTTTATTGTCCTGCTTCAGCTAGTGTACTTTAGAGCTTCTGCTTCTGACTGAATTTATAGTGTTAGATAAATCTGCTTTGATGCTGTTGCCCTTTGTTGCTTCTTGTATTATATTGATAGTTAAAGATTAGGTGTGATTTTTTTCTTTTTTGTTAACTGCTTTTTAATTGCAATTTTAGGTAACTGTGCATTGTGATGTGATTGCTTGGCTATTGTCTGAATATTTCTTTTTAATTTTTTAATTAAAGACTAATGCTTTGATTGGATTTGCCAGTTCACCGGACAGTGATTAAAACTATGTAATGAATATAATCGGTTTCAGTGCAACTGGATGGTCTGCTTTATAAATGTGACTTAATCTGATTGCAATAACTAGTACAGTTCAATAAAGGGAATACATGAGCTTAGCGTCAGCGGTTGTCTGTCTGTCGGTACACGCTGCATCACCACTGCCGGCTGATGTATGTAAGTCACAAAGCGATGGCTCACCTGACAGCAGAGCGCGTTCTGTGCTCCAGGAGGAAGGAAGATTGGGAGAAAGCGAAAGCCACGTTCCTGCGTCTAGTGTTGTGCTCGCTCCTGGATGCACCTCCCAGACTCCCATGGTAGGTTGAGGTGAGGTAAGAACATCTACTATGAATCTGGGCACGGAAAGGTGTTGCTAGCTGATAATACTCTTAGCTTTTACTCAAGTCAACAAGAATGGAGGGGACCTGGTCTATAGCTGCCTTGACCCTATCTCTCTGTGCTTCTTTGTTTCAATACAAAAAAAATAGCTTTCTGGATTATATATGGTTGCGCAAATATTGGATCAGGCTTCGGGGACCCTGGCAGGAGACTGTGTATTTCAAGCACATGGACTTCTAGGCCCACAGGTATTGTAGCTCTATGTAACTGCCATACTTCTGACAATTGAAACTGCCATCATGCAGCCTAACAGAGCTAATTAGCGGGCTTTTTTTTTTTCTTTTTAAACATATCATATGGTAATGAGGTAAGTTATATCTCCAGTCAGAGAAACAGTCATTTTAAGGACCATGGACACCTTTGGAAAGTTAGTCAGATGCAGTTCTCATGGTATCTCCTGCTTGAATGAATCATAATCGTCATGAAAGATGTTTAGCAGTTGTGACAGCTGAAATGATGTGGTTACCCATTCCCACGATGTACGAGGCTTTGCAAGACTGTGACATAGGAACAGGCACAGTTAGAGCCTTTCAAAATCGCTGCACTGAACTAGAGCACAACTGGTTGTCATTGTACTGCGTCTGGGCTTGGAGCATGTAAGTGATATTTTGTAGGAAAAATGTTTTCAAGGACGTGTAGTCAATGCCCCAATTAGTTTATATAGCAAGTTTATTAACAAGTGCAAGGGCACAGCTTGTTGACACTGCAGACGACATTTTCAACATTTAGATTCCTGCTGCTGTTGATAGTCATGTTGCACACACATAGCTCCTCCAAGACAGTGGGACATGCTGCATATAAGGGAAGGCTACTGGGCATAGCCGAGGTAGGGTCATGCCTACAGCAGGAAAAACTAGAGCAGATGCAAGTTCTAGCTTGACAAAAATGTCAACTTTCTCAAAAAAATGAAGTAATGTCCCATTTGGGGCAAATGATAGGTACGTTTTTTTTTCCTGCCAGTTATTCTGCTGAAATAGCATTGCATGTACAGTCAGACAGAAAGAGTTTAGGCTCAAAATTTTGATTTGTGATAAATTTATGAACCCTAATATAACAAAACTAGGAATGACCATTCTTTATCCAGAGAGGACAGTTCTGTTTTCATCTAGATAATTCTTAGCTCACTGTTTATGCAACAAAATCATTGTACTAAAATGATCCATTTCTAGAAAAAGTGTTAGCATTCTACCTGATTATTTCTCCATAAGCCACGGCACAGATGTTTATGGGCTGAAAAATTAGCTAATGAAATCACCAATTCATTATTCTCATTCATAACGTATGCATACTTTTAACTCACAGGCAACACTTCAAGATGGGAAATGGAACAGTGTCTTGCAGTACAGGCTCATAGACATGCCCTTGCAAGAAAAGCTAGCTGGGAACGTACATCAGCTGCTCTGGTAACAGCTCCTGTGCCACCTTCTCTGTGCTAAAAGCAAGGCAGCAGGTTCTCACAATGGAGATATTGAAAAGGGAGGCTTTTCGCCTGACACTGGCTTTGGAATGATGCTTGATCACTTCTAGGCAGGCCTTGAAATGAAAGGAAATGTAGGTTTCTATCTTCAGGAAAAGGTTCTGCGTTGGGAATCACAAGAGTGAACTGATGTTTTCACGCAACTCTGAGAGCTGCTTTAGTAGTGCTGTACTGAAGCACATGCCTTTGTCTCAGCATCTCCCTGCTGACTAGTTAAAGCTAGGCATATATTCACTGTGCTGAGATGGGGAACTCCCCATGTGGGGATCCCCTTCTGAGCTGCATAATCTTCCCCACCTGTACTGGAAACATGGGCATGGGGCCAGGCTGCTGGGGTCCACGCTCAGCCTGGCAGTGCCAAGCAGGCTGGTGTCTAAGCTGCGTGTTGCATCTGCCTTGAACCCTGACCAGACCGTGGGCGGGGGTGGAGGAAAGGAATAGTTTGGTTTTCCACCTTACCTGTAAAAGGTTGGGAACCCCAGCGCACGGAAGTGAGGGCTGTGGTCCTGCTCCATCTTCTTCATCCCTTCTGGTACATGAGCTTCATTCATGAGCAGCACAAGTCAGGCCGGAGAGAGGGGCTGGACTGTGCCCCCAGGGCTGGGAAAAAATTGAGCTGTGGTCCTCTTCTGCAGGTGCTCCGGTATCTTACAGTACTTGGGTAATATTTGAACACTAATGGACAAATGATGGGTTTTTTTTTTTATTTTCT
Organism: Calonectris borealis; assembly: GCF_964195595.1. Taxonomy (NCBI): domain Eukaryota; kingdom Metazoa; phylum Chordata; class Aves; order Procellariiformes; family Procellariidae; genus Calonectris; species Calonectris borealis. The sequence continues at coordinate 7,892,053 of NC_134323.1, forward strand.
AAGACAATACGTACAAAAGTGCAGGGACACTTGCCATCAATCTGCTGGGTTGCTTTGTGGTATTTTTGGTATAACCAGGCCCATAATCACAGCATCACCATGGCAAGGGATGGTGCTGTCTTGATATCTGCTTTCTTAGGGGCCAAAGAAATCCAGTTTGGGTGTGGGGATGAAAGCTACTGCAAGGAAGCAGAGGGAGAGCCGTCCACTCTTCTGCTCCTGCCATGGAGCTGCATCTGCGACGTGCTGGACACCTGCAGCTCCCAGAGTTGGTCCTTAGCCTATGCCAGGGTGCAGCGCTGTTGTCTGACCCTTTTTTCCAAGGCCTGAGCCTCCCCAGGCAGGGCTGCGCCAGCCAGAGCGCCGGGTGGCAGAGCTCTGCAGCGCAACGTGGGGCCTTTGTCTGGTGGCTCCCGTGCGACTGTTTTTTCTGTGCTGCTTATCCCACTTGGGAGCAGGGGCAGAGCAGCCCTGCACTGGTACAAAACACAGTTTTGCTGGCATAGCTGCAATCACACCAGGGAGTGCTTCACCAGCATAGTATATAGTTCCTGTATCTGTTAAAAGCTCCTAGGGAAAACAGAGCCTAACTGCAGGTGGAGAAAGATAATATCACAGCTTCTGGTACATGTTTGTGGTTTCACCCCCTTTTTCTTAGTGGCCAAGAAGTGCCACAGAAGGCATCTGGAAAACAGTCAGAAATGTTGGCTCCAAAAGCTCCTATATTTCAACAGCTACAACATATTGAAAATGGAATGGAGAGCCTTTCAGTAATTCCTGTAATGTTTCCCTGCCTATCATTTGTGTAACTCACAGCTCCTGTGCCGTGGTGTTGCAGGCACGGGCTGGCACAGGCTGCTCAAGGCGTGGGCAACGCAGATGATTCGCAGGTAAGTGCAAACAAGAATTCTGAAATTCTTGCTGAGGATGGGCTTTAGGCAAAAATTCAATTTATGATTGGAGTGGCATTAGGGCCAGTACGGTGTTGGAAACCATGAAAAATTTTCTAAATATATAAAGAAAAGTTGTATAAACAAATTAATATCTTCAAGTTTAGACAGATACTGAAATATAAATTCATATTAACCATGGATTAATAAAGGACTTGTGTTTGTAGCAGTCCAGTCTATCAGCCCTTATGCATTGAATGATCTTTGCATTTAGCTTCACTACATACCCACTCATCCAAAAAGCATTGAAATATTTAGTCAAGAAATAGCAACCAGTAGCTACAGATGATATATTGTCCATGTAGTCAGCTTTACACATTGTTTTATTCAATGCTTCTGTAGATAATTGTCTGATCTACCACCTTCAGCAAGGGGTCACCGCCTTCAGTCAGGTGCCTTAGAGTTTTGGAAAAAGCAAGCGCTTGGCCTATTGCCTCCAAAAGAAAGGCAGAGAAAAGAAGTTTGGGGACCATTTGAGGGCATGAGTGACTGGTCACTTTGTGCTGGAGCATCTTTGAGTGGGCTGGAGAAAGTCACCCCACTGAGCAGCAGCTCAGAGGGAATATGAAAGGGAAAAATCAGAGGGGTGAGGGGGCCAAGGCGGATGTCCCTCCACAACCTTCCTGCCCTCCAGAGGAGTTAATGGAAAATCCACCCTCTGGCGGCCATTTCCATTGCAGTGAATCCGCACATCCCACGTCCCAAGTGCACAACTCACTTTCTCCTACCAACGTCGAAGAGCAGATTGGGTTTTGGTGTGTTTGTCCAGTTTTTGACATGTGTAAATCACTCTCTGGTACGGGCAGTGAAGGCTTTTCCCCTGGTCTGCGTAAGTGGTCTCCGTGTTTTGGCCCACACCCTAAAGCAGTGAGGTTTCTGCAATCCCCCCTCCGCCACCTCAGAACAGCTGACCAGCTGTAGCTATGTTTGACAGAGGTGCAGAGGTCTGGGGATACCGTATCCCTGCGGTACGATCCTTAGCCAGGATAAGAACAACGCCCTGCAAGTGCTGTCATGGACAAAAGCGTGTGAGCTTAAAAACACATGGAAACCCAGGTGGCGGGAGCTGCAGCAGCCACCAGGCTTTGGAGCTGACGGGAGCGTGACTTGTTCTTCATCGCTTTGTCCTTTTTTTATCCCCATTTTTGCCTTTTGTGAAATTAATTGTTCTTAGTTTTACCTGTCTTCATGAAATTGCTGTCATCCTCACAACTTTAAGATTCCTCTCCTGCAAACGGCAGCCAGGGCTTGCCTTTTGATCTATTTATCTGTGAATTATTGTTACTTTCCTGAGACTTAGCAGATTAGGCGATGGAGGGAGACTGCCTGTCTACAGGAGGTGTCCAAAGGAGAAACAGCGAGCACCCCAAGAGAAAGACAAGCTAATTGCTGCATCACCTACAAGATTGCTAACAAAGTACGGTCTTCACTGCCCTAATAACGAGCTGCAATTTAACCACATGAGATTGTCCTTTTCCAAGGAAAAAAGCGAAGCATTTCCCCTATGTCCTGGGGGTGCCAGGGAGGAGGGGGGCCAGGGCCAGCCTTACGCTGGTGCAGCACCTCACACGGGGGCCTGGCCCCTCATTTGGACTGGGGGCACCGGCAGGGAACGGCCCTGCACCTCCATCAGCTCTGCCTGTCCTGCTGGCTGCTTCTCCCCGAGCCGGTGGCGTGCCGCCCCGCTGCTCTCTGCGGCTGTCCCCTTCCTTCTGCCATCCCTGGCCATCTGTGTCCCCGCGGCAGGCGGCCGCTCCGCCACGCAGCGCCGCTGACCTGGCCTGCGCCCCCACAGCCCCGCGGCCTCCTGCCAGCGGGGAGGACGGAGGAGGGACGCGGGGCCTCCTGGCCTGCGAGCGGGGCTACGTGCCTGGGGACGCTGCCGCAACGGTCGCAGCCAGCACTGGGGCCTGGCTGCGCCTCGCCCAGAACCTCGGTGAAGGAGAGAGAGGGCCCAGGCCTCGCGCCAGGCTGTGCTGCCTCAGCGGCCAGGGAGGGCAGGGGGGAACGCTCGGCTGTGGCTACGAGCAGCAATGGCTGAGCTCTGCTGAGACACTCTCTCCCCGTACTGCGCAGGGAGGTGGGCGCCCACCATCCCCCAGGCTGAGCCATGGCAGGGGCTCCTTGCCGTCCCTGCGGGCTGCCAGGCCACCCCCATCCCTCCTGTGGTGCCGTCTGCCTCGGCCTCCTCTTGCAGCAGGGAGGCTGATGTGCTGCTGAGCCTCTTTGGGGCTTTCTTTTTAAATCAAAACTTTTTTTTTGTTTTCTGAAGTGGGTTAGTTCTCTGTGGGCTGAGAGAGCTGAGCTGACCCGCAGGGTGGGCCGGCAGCTGGGGCAGAGGCAGGAGCCGGGCGGGGGTCTCGGCCACTGCTCAGCCCCTGCGGCAGCCTTGCCCACTGGGGTTTTTGCCACCCTGTTTCTGCGTGGATTTCACAAGCTGCCCTGTGAGAAACATCAGTCTTCAAGCCTGCTTTAGGGACATCAAAGCCCCCAGGTAAAGAAATGTCACACAAGTATTTTCACTATTTTACCCATACCTGGTTTTTACTACTTTGTCTGTATTTACAGCACAGTGGGGTCAACCTGCTCCAGCAGGTTGCAGAGGCAAAGCAGAGTATTTACTGACTTGTGGGAGAACATACAGACTAGGTTTTCTGGATTTTGCTTCTCCTGACATTCCCAAATATGTGTTGGTGTTTAAAGCCCTGTACAGCACAGACGGTATCCTCGGGAAGCAGGGACTAGAGAGCTCGTGCATTGCGGGACTCCTCCGTGTGTGAGAAATCCTGCTAAAAGAGGCATAGCCTTTTGAAAAAAATCTTTAGCCCCAAAATCTTTTAGTACCAACTAAAATTTTGCTTTGAACTTAAAAAATATCTATTTATCTGTGTCTTCAGTTTTACGTGACTGGAAGAGGTACCTGGCCCCCAGCGTAATCCTTCCCTCACAGTAAACGAGCGAGCAAAGGAGCCCTCCAAGCTGCGCGTGCTGAAGCTGTGTCCCTGAGGTGCTGGGCTCTTCTTTACCCGGCCTTTAATTTAAAGGGGAGGGAGAGAGAAAGAACATCTTTTTTTCTGGTTGAAAGCGATGCAATAAATAAGTGCATCATCTTCTTCCAGTTGCAATTTATAGGCACTGTTCCTCAAGAAATGGGCTTCTATGCATGAAAGCTATAAAATATACATGCCATTTGCAAAAGATACAGCTTCTACTGTACATTTTCTGGTTTATTCACAAAGTATCTCAGTGCAAGCCTGCCATGGAGGGAGGGTTAAGGAAGTGTGCAAATGAGCTTAGCTAATGCTTTTGTAATGGTGCTAAAGAAATGGTCAAGAGCTTCCATTAGCCACATGTAGCAGAAACAATTTGGGTTGCTAATGGGGAACAACAGAGTTTCACCCAAAGTAGGACCCAGAACCATTTTTCTTCATGAGGGCTCTTGTGGCTTAAGACTTGATCAAATGTTGCATAATTCCTAATAAATATGCAATATGTTATATTACAGTGTATATCCTCAATGCTAAAACACTCAAACCTGGAAGATGAGGCCTCAACTGAAAGCAGAATCGGGACTGGAGTACAGACAGTGGAAAAAGAAGTGGATAGACTGAAAGGAGAAGCTGGGCAACACCCAACTGTGGCAGGGCCAGTGGATGCAGTGCATGAGCTTAATTAGTTTTGCCTCTCTCTCCCTAACTGGCCTGATAATTTCTGTGATGATGCCAAGAGCAATTGTGTTTAAATAAAACCCCGCGTTTCACTCTGCTTTCAGCACTGAAGCCGAGGGTGTGTGCGGGTGCAAGCACAGGGCCAGTGCAAGGCAGTGCCAGGTAGGCTCTCCGCTGAGCGAAGCCATGTACGTGATTTCCTGGCTGTTGTAGGCTTGTACCAGCTGTTCCTCTTACTAGATAAACCTGGAGTTTTGGCGATAGCCCTCTGCCATGTACATTTCTCATCTGCTCCCTGGCTAGTTGGATTATTTTTTTCAAATTTCAGATCTCTCTTTTTGCTTTTTCTACATTTCCCTCCCTTGACCCTTCCCCACACCCCCAGCAGTGGCACCTGCATGGGCCACCAGATTTACAGTTTGCCAGTGCTCATACGGCGACTGTGTGGCAAGAGTAAGTCTGATGCAGAAGAACCTGCTGGTTTTGGTGTGGCTTGAGAAAGGTTGTCTAACAGTGGGCAGGGGTGTAAGAGGAATGGAAATTTCTGCACTTGTAAATTTTTTTAAGGCTGCAAATTGTTTATTTGATGAAAGGACATAAGAAAAGAGGAAGCTGAGATATGTGGCACCCCACTTGGGAGGGGAGGCAACCTTTGCTGGTAGATAAGATGTGTTTGTACTAGCAAACAGGAATGCTAACTCCCCTTCTGAGGGGTTTAGCACCCTAATAGAGCATAAAATGCAAATTAAGTCTAGAGTCATCCCTGCCCTCCATTCTTCATTTTGCAAGGTAATTCCAGTTATTGGTACATTACATCAAAGAATACACCAACCTTCTTTGCTTTCTGGGAACTGCCAGAAAAGTGCATCTTCTTTCATGTTACACTGCAAATATGTACACAATCATTTCCCTTGACTTCGAAGAGTTAAATGTTCACATAAGTAAGTCACACTAGGATCAGAGCCTTAGGTAATCTAATGATACTGGATAACTTGACTGTGCATCATTAGCTCAATGATGTACCAAGCTCAGGGAGAGGGGGAAAAAAAAAAAAACAAACCAACCCCCGAACCCTGAAATGTATTTGTGTGTGAGAGAGAAATCTGGAGGGAAGGGAGAGGAAAACACAGTCAATATGTCTACAGTTCATTTAAGATGCTGAAAAATGTTTTTTTCTTTTTTGTCAAAAATGTTATTGAGAATAGAAACACAAAATGAGAGAAGAACCAGTGAGGAATCCAGAACACCCCCATGGCATGTGAGACCCCACTGGAACAAATAGAGAAGAAGTAGGTGCTGGAAAATATATATTCAAAGCAATATGGACACGTGTAAGCACCAGAACTGCAAATTGGGCCTGAAAACCCGATTCTTTCTTTGCAGAGCTGTGTGTTGTTCCTTTTCCGAGACCTATCGGTGCATCCTATTCAGCCAGAGCTCCCCAGCTCAGCTGTATGTTACTTTGCCCATAAGGGTGTTGAACAAATATTTTGTATCCAAGAGAGACTCATTAATGTCTTTCAAACCGGATGCAAGTTTCTCATTATTCTTCTGCATAGGTCTAGCAATGGGAGCCTCCTCTAGAGATGCCCTACACAGATGTCTTTAGGCAATGTTGATGGCATGAAGTAGGAATTGTTTTCACTGAAAGATTTATAACCTTATAGCTTTTCCAAGCCTAGGCAGTGCATGTGGACTGAGAACCAGCAGCAAGGGTTTTCTGACTTCTGCACTATTCTCTAATACTGACTAGCCTGGAGAAATCATTTTGGTTTAAATTTTTGCTGTTCTGGGTCCTCAGTATGAGGAACGAAATGTCAGAGGTTTTTCAAAGGTACTGAATGTTTCTGACTCCTATTTGAATTGAAGCTGCAGGTTTTGAGTCCTTATTAAAAAAAAAACCAAACCAAAAAAACAAGCCCATGGATCTTAATTTAGGGCTCCCCAAATCAGAAGCCACTTTGAAAGACATGCAGAAGCACAGAACAGCCGATAGATTTCCATATCCTGCAGGGTTTTGGCATGAATCCCCTTCTTTGGTTCCAGGCAGAAAAATACAAAGAGACGTCTGTGAATAGGACCTCGCAGGGTGTCCAACCCTCTGAGTGAAATTTCCTGTGCAGAGGATGGTCTCGGCCTACATTTTCTAGTTATTATATAGAATTTGTTTCCTGCTAAGCTAGAAAAAAATGTATAAAAATACAAAACCTTCAGTGAATTCTCACCTTATAGAGCTACTTCAAGCTGTAGAGAGAGAATTTGTACCGGAGGAGTTGACATTGGATAGGGTAGTTCAAGAGAGACACCAAAGCTCAGCAGAGACATCCTTTAAAAATTATTTGTCTTGTCTGCAATATTTTATAAGTTGATCCAAATCAGATTTTGGAGTAATACCATTAGAGTCAACAACCAACACCCAGGATGAATGTAGCTCTTAAAGTGCCATTCAGGCTCCTTGAGAGACACACATCCCAATGACTCCTTTAGCAGTCATTAAACCAATTATCATCCCAGTCTATTTCCAACAATTATCATCATAGACTTTTTGGGTTTAATCAGCTTTTTAATTGACCTGTGAATAAGACGGGAGATACAAAAATCTCCCCTGATACCTCAGGTGTAACTATTACACACTTAGCATTGCTGTGCACATGAAATAATTTACACCATAATACTGATCTGAGGCTGGGATATGAACAATAATATTCCTATAAATTAAGGATAAAAAAAATTAAAGACAATAAAGGAAAAGCAGAGGAAGTAGTGACATAAATAGAATGTCACCACAGTCGGTGACATTGCTTCCTTGGCCAGCAAACTTTGGAGCCGGAAAAAGATTTTTTTTTCTAAAACTGTATGCAACACACAAAATAAATTGTAAGTGACACAAAAAGTTTTGACCATCTCTTAAGTGCTACAATTATTGAATTGAGTTGCAGAAATGTCTTCAGACAATTGCTTAGGACTTTAAAAAGAAATCAGCCATTTAGGCATATGTCCCTCCTGCAAGTAACTAACTTTTTTAATACCACTTGCCTTGGTACAGCACTGCAAAGTGGCCTGAATGCAGCAATTTGCGGGATTTGGCACTGTGAGCCCCGCAAGCACTTAGCAAAAGCAATTGTGTAGCTCTATTGAAAATCCCGCATATCATGCTGTGGGGAGCCAGCACTTTTTATCTGTCGGCACTGTTGGTAACAAATATTAAAATAAAAAGTATGACACTATAGGTGCTTCAAAATTCACACTGCAAGTTTCCTACTGCGGGACTTCTAACCATGTAATAAAGTGCAGGGAAGAAAGCAGAGTTCAGACCCCATGCTGTAATAAAGGCAAGGAAATCCTAAGTGTTCAAATACATAATTCATTCTCTTCTGAGACTTTCTACCAGGTTTCTACCAGTAAAGATTTTAATTTGTGCCTAGATGATACAATCTTTAATTTCTCTTTTACCTCCAGAGACAGCTGGGAGAGCGCTGGGGCCGACCTGCTCTTTGCGGCAGGTGAAAACAAATGGTCACGACAGGTCAGAGAGCTCCTCTGCAGATGGCGAGGGTGCGATGGCCCCGCAGGGCCAGCCCGGGCAGAAGAGAAGGAAACCCTCATCTTCTGCTTGCTGTGAAGGTGCCTGCAAGAAAGTCACCATAACAGTCAGTGAGTTTTGTTTGTTTTAAATAGAAATACTTTGCACCTTAAATAATATCTTACTCCCAGGATCTCAAAGCACGTAGCAAACATTGGCTGAGCCTCTGCTTTCTGTGGGGAGGTAAGACCCTGTTCCCATGTCTCATTTTGCTGTATTTCCTGCTGACTTGAAGTCATGGCCATTTTGTTACACAGCTTGCAAAAATAGAATTTGAAACACATGGCTTTAAAATTTTCTTATTAGCTATGATCTTGAGCATTTATTGCTTTGTCATATAACTATTTTTAACTGTACTTCAATAATATTTTATGTAGATAACAGCACAATAATCACAAGGAAGAAGAAACTAATGAGAAATTAAAAACACCTTTGTGTGTGGGTGGGTACACATTGCATCTGCATAAGCGACAAGTTACTGAGAATGTATTGACCATATAAATGAGCAAATGTATCCCTGCTAAAAGTCCAGTGAAATCACGGCATTTATATCAGGGATAAATTTGGCTCAAATGTGAGAAGAATGCATGCACCTCATTCTGCAGTGGTCGTTTAACCCAAATTATATACGTTGATCTGTGCACCCCCCTGGTGTTAGCATACAAAATTGACTGGATTGCATATTCAGATGTAAAGCTACAGCAAAATTGGCTTTGACCTATTTACATTTTCTAATCCAGACTCTTAAGTCTAGCTATTTTCTTTCTAAACCCTGATCTTTTTTCATTCCTTCTCAAATGCCTTCTTAGGGACTGACATCCATCTCGTCCCAAAACATGATGCCTGGTACAGTGCTTGGCATTCAACGCTTTAGCGACTGTTGCCTTAGATGTGGCTTGGTCCTCCCAGATGTGGCTATTCTGGCAGCAATGCTTGAAATTATGCACTTTTGCTATCTTTTCTAGGAGGAAGGCCAGGAATAGTTTGCATATTCAGTCTTTAAAACATTTTTATTTTATTTTAATAATTACTTTTTTACAAAACAGTGCTAGAAGCTAGCACCATGTCCTGCCCCTTGGTCTTTACTGGTGTTAGTTTTCCTCTTGCCAATTCCCTTTTCTACCCATGCTTATAATATGTTTAATTTGGTCTCTGCCCACACTTATTTAGAATATCGCTTCATTTGATACCATTTGAGGGGTGCCTTAGTGTGGCGTTTAGCTTTTCAAGTCATGCTGTTGCATTAGTGATGATCTAAAGATATGAGGCAGAGTTTACAAGGAAGAACCAACATTACTTCTCTAAGTGAAGTAATAATAAAAAAATTTAAAAAGGACAAACTTCCAGGCATTAAACCTATCATCTCCTGGGTTTTTTTCCCAATCATTAACAAAGCTTTCAAACCCTATCCCCCTCCTTGTATAACACTGATCTCTGCAGCCCCCCCGGCATCTTTATGGAGCCAATGTCCTTCACTGCATCAAGACTGCCACCCCTGTTTCTTAGGACAGCTCCCTGTCTGTTTGTGTCACGGTCCTCACCCCAATCGGTGTGCTACGGTGCAGTTCTGCCACGCCCGTTATGTCATGCTGATTGCATGTGGCACCATCTTGCTGAAAAGAACAGTTGTGTCAATCTGCTCTGCTTTGAGTAAGAAAAATTGTGCCCCCAGTGAACTTGCTGAGAAGGCTCCTACCGATGCCAGGGAAGCCGGGGCTTTGGACTGCAGATATAGGCAGTGGCTACAATAGAGGACATCACGTTTCCATCTGGGTCTCCGGCAGCAGAGGACAGTGCATCAGCAGCTAAAGCAGGATCCCAGGGTGCAGGCCCCCCGCGCTTTTCCCTGCAGTAGCACGGCAGGGCTATCACACAGCAGAACGGGGTGCCGCCAGAGCAGGCTCTGGCCCTGTTAACAAACCTTCGCTACAGTGCCAGCTGCTCTGAGAAAGTGCAGGTCCTCAGTTCCTGTGCCTAGGCTTGCTCTTTCAAGAAAATATTAACATTATTCCATGCTGCTTTTTAACAGCTCTTCAGGGTTGGGAGAGAGCTAACTCTGATACCTTAGTGCAAGAAAGACTAGTAATTAGAAGCATGAGCCTGGTGCAGCTGGGTCGAAATGTATTAAAACAAACAATTAAAAATAAAAAAAATGGAGCACCCTCTGCCTACTTCAGTTTAGGGGAAAGGTCTCTCTGACTCTACCTGCTCTGAGGCTACATTGAGGCTCTTTGACTCTGCTCTGAGACTTGCTGACACTACTGATTCAACACTGTATCAAGACACTCCAACTGTGATCTGAGACCTGGAGCAGAGCGGGAGCATCTTGACACAGTGTCAAAACAGTAGTCAGAGCACATGGACGCAGCACTGAAAGGCTTTTGTCTCCCAAATGAAAAGGAGCTGGATTATTTTCATCTTTTTTTCCTTTTTTTTTTTTTTTTGTGAAATAATGGTAGCTTTCTCTTAAATAAAAAACCCCACAGTTTATTTGCAGGAAGAAAGGGTGACATGTTCCCCTCCCCACTTCTTGTTTGATAAAGCAATGTGACAGACAATGGCTTCACTGTACAATGCACTTTACTAAAGCAAAGTTCTTTGGCTTTGGAGAAGCAAAAGGCTATATACGGAAATTATTCCAACTTAGAAACCAAAAGGGGTTAATCCTTTCATGATACCGCACATCAATCATCTGTATCTTTGTGCATGTTTGTGTTTGTTGTTGTATATTTTGGAATTGCATTTTTGTACAATTTGATCTGACTTGTACATTCATTGGATCTGACTAATAATTTGGGACATAGTGTTGCTCACCACTCTGCCCACAAAATTCAAGCTATGCTTTTGGTAAGAATACCTATGAATTCAGACATTTGAGTGTTGACCAATTATTCACCAACAAAACAAATTTGTTCAATTGTCAGAATGTGGCAATGCTTGCTGAGATAGGTTTCTTTTCTGCAGATGAGATGGTCTTAATGTTACATGGACTGTGACTTTATAACAGGTTAAACTCATTTATTTAAAAAATGAGAATATAGTTGAATTTATTTTTCCTTGCTGAGGTCACAGGTACCAAGGAATTAGCAAAACCGTCTACTGAATGTTTTATAGATGGTGGTGTTTTTGCTGCATGTTAAATGAAAACAATCCATTAAAACAAAAAAAGAAAATTCTTTTTGTTTCCTTTTCCTCTTGGGCCTTCCCAAAAGGAGGTCGACACCGACCCAGTTTGAAAAATACTAACCTAAGCCAATCACTGCCCAGCATGTATTCCCTTGAGCAACTTGAGTGGGCATGATGCCATCCGAACAGATGGGCATTACTGTAGGCAACCAAGAGACCATGCATGTGAATCAAGTATGGGTGTTTACAGCATCATTTCCCTGATGAGAATGTCAAAATGGCAGCCCAGTCCGAGCCTTTGGCTCAGTTCAATTGCATTTCACTAATTCAGCTCTAAAATGCACAACTTCACAAAATAAATAATTAACATTAAGTTAGGTGGTCATGATTTTACTTCATAGAATTGGGCAGAGTAAGTGAGTAATGGACTCGCTGAAAATAATGTACCTGACTCCCGTCTGTACCAGGAAGGCTTGTTATTTTGTAAAATGAGGGCAAAGAAGCCCCCACGTCTATGCTAAGTATAACATAACAAACAGGCCGGCATATGAGTACTACAGATGTACTCCAAACTGAAAGAAAGAAACCTTTTCACAATTTTTTAGGAAGGCATCTTATTTCAGATCAAAATTAAAACAGTGTAAAATGGATCTTACATGCATGATGTATTTGAATAATATACCAGTGCAAGGTCAGATCCTTAAAGTTACACATATTGAATGAGGATTTCATTGCTGTCCTGAAGAGAGATGCACATAAATGTTGCAACATTTTTGAGCCCAGCAGTCAGTGTAACTCCTGTATCTGTTGAATGAAGTGATTTCTACTGGATTATCACTGGAAGTTCTCTACCATCTGTTACAAAGAGGACTTTAAGTACAGAAATAAAGACTGGAATTGAATATTGAATCAACAACTTTATCTACTTTAACAAAAATGACTACAATATATGTATCCTGGAAGCTTGATTTAAAGTATGTGTCTGAAATGCTGTTATTATTTTATTTTTCTTTTGATGATTGGTTGTGTTTTCATTGCACCGACTTCCGTGTGTTTGTGTAATACTAACTGCTTGTGTAGCCTTCAGGTTTAGATTTTATAATCTATGTAACTTTTTACTTTCCTAAGTGAGGGACTAGTCAGCCTGAATTTGAAGAATTGGGCTGCTGAACCATCAATATCAGGTATGAAATGAATACATATTTCTTTCAGGAATAATGCAACATCTTATTGATAATAGCTAAAACTCCCTGTGTTTTAGATTTGAATTATTTGTTCCTGGGTTTTGGTGTTTTGGATTTTTTCTTTTTTCTTTTAAATCTAATTTCTGCTTGGGAGATTTCTAGGAAGTACCCAGTGAGTTTTACATCTAGTCCTATCCCTTAGTTGGGGAATTCAGGCAAAAAAAAAAGCAGCTTTTCAAAAACAAAAGATTAAAATGAAAATCAAAATAGTGCTTTTCTAACACTTGGTTGGAACAAAGAGTATCTAGAGTGTGTCTTTTTCTGTATGCAAAATATTTCAATATTTTCCTGTCTTATTTCAAGCTATCAAAATCAACCTTTTCATTTGTCTTCTATAATGTGTTATGATGGCTCTGACTTCTGCCATTAGACTTGCTAAAACGCTCGGTTACCTTGTATTTCATTTTCCAGGGAGTGTAATGTTTATTTTCTTGCTCGATGTCATGGTAACAGAAACACTTCCTTTATATTATATCTAAGTTTGTGTTTTAAATACAAGCAGGGCAGGTTGGAGATTGCTGTATATCCCATGTGGAAAGACAGCACTAGCTTTCTGGGTGCCAGCACATACTCCCAGCTGTTGCTGTTGCTCTAGGGTCACAGATGCATCTCACACTGAATCAGTTAAAAATGCAGTAGCTATGCTTGGGGACACAAGCTCAAATTTTCAGGGCCTGATTATTCTGTTAGTTTCATATGTGCAATTCCCACTGAAGTCAGCAGAAGTAGTACATGCAAACCTGACAGGCTAATTTGGAGCCCAGAACTGCAAAGGATGTAATCATACATTTGATTTCTGTGGGTACTTGAGGTCTAATTCTCACCCATCTCCATGATGTTAGGATTTACCACAGCTTTTAAGGATTTGGATGGATCCAAAAATATTAGGTTACTTGTGATATTTTGTTTTCAATGATCAGGGGAAGAAAAAGAGATCTGAAGTATATGAGCTCATGTTGGACAAGCCCAGAAAGAAAAATGTGTTCCACAGTGCTCTAAAACTGAGCTAAGAGTAATACAATGTATGGCATATTATGTATGGAAAAGAAATGTGAGACCCTGAGGGATGAAGACAAACTAATCAAAGGAATAGCTAATGGCCTAGAAGGAGAACAGGGAACAACCTGCTTCTTACAGAGCCCACTCAGTTCTCAGTTCAGAGGGCCAGCATACAGCCTGTTGGGACCTGAGCCCAAGGTCTTGATGATTTTATCCAAAAGGGGTCAAATTCAAGGCACATTCTTTATGTCTGTATATTTTATTCTTTTATCAGACATGGACATTTTCTTCCACACAGGGAACAGAGCCAAATATTGGGGCTGGACCACTACTATCACGTTTGCACAGGCTTCTACAAAATGACTTACGCCTGCACTCCCACAACACAGCAGGAGTAATATTGCTGATCTGGTTGGCCTGCTGACTGATCAGCATCTCCGGGCAAATAAAATTGTCAAGTAAAATGGATTTGGCACCTGGATCATTAGTAGATGATCTGACAAGATGACCAGTAAGGTCTAAGCAAGCTGCCACTTGTTCCAATAAGCGAATGGAGATCAAAGACACCTTTAATATGATGCTCCCAGTGTCAGTATTAACTCTCTCATCTGTTTTCAGATTAACAGGACTGAGAAACCCAAGAAAGAAAGTGGAGGCTGGAGTGACGCTGATTACACTGGAAGGTATGGCAGTTGGTTGAACTAATGGAGAACAGAATTACAGACGTCCGTAGGAATTGAAGCAGCCTTACAATAAAAAGGGTGGGCAGGCAGTGCAGTCTGCAAAATGGAGAACACGAAGGTTTGCTGTCCCCTCTCTCTTGAAGCCTGCAGCTTTGGGAAATCGCAAAGATGTACTCTTACGAATCCTGAATTTCTCTGGCAGCCCCAAATACTCTAATTAATGCTTGCAGGAGGAGGTGAAAAGCACTGTTTGTGTTAGGAGCTATTAAGGGCCAGTTTTAAATATATTTGTATCATTTTCCTGTGATTGTATCATTTCCCGTGATTTGTATCATTTCCTGTGATGACAGCAGAGGATTATGCCATTGAAAGAAAGTAGGAGTTTCTAGCCTGCGACACTGAAACAAATTAGCCCGAGGCCAAGGATATTTAAGGCTCATGAGTAAAAAGGTATGTGTAAGATGGCCCCAAGAATAAGGGGTAAATGTAAGGTACTTAAAGATTGTATTAATTTTACATTTTCTGCGGTCTGGGAGAACTTGATTTGCTTCATCTTTACTGAAACACCTGGCCAGTCAAACACTAGCCCTACACAGCCTCGGATGGGATGTACCTGACAGGTCAATGCTCAGCTGGAGGCTGTTGAGGAAAACGAGAGCTCCAGCAGGAGCTGGTTGTTTATCAGGCGTGACCGACCACATTTGACCGAACCTGCGTTGGCAGGCCTGTGGCAAGTGCTGTGATTACCTCAACCACCGCGTCAGAAACGCACGGGGCAGCCAGAAGAGGGCTGCCAGCTCCCCCTCACGCGCCCCTCTCCTCAGGCAGCCGTGCCACTGTCGCTGCGCGGCCACAGGCTTCTCTGAAACGCTGCTCGTGTGGAGGACTCGCGAACCGGGCACCTGGGCTTGAATAATGGGATTAATACCAGGCGGCGCGCCGCCCTCCCCGGGCGCTGTGGGACGCCGGGCACCTGCAGGCCGTGGGCCGGCGGGAAGAGGTGAGCGCGGGCCTGGGCAGAGAGGAGCAGGCGGCCGCGGCCCGCTGGGCCCCGCGCGCCACCTCCTGAGGGGGGCGAGGTGCCGCCGCGCCTGAGGCGGGCGACGGCCCGGGCCGGCAGAGCGCGCGCGCCCCACAGCGCCCCCAGCGGCAGCAGGGCCCCGCCGAGGGGCCGCGGGCTCCGGGGGCGGGCAGCGGGGGCGGGTCCCGTCCCCGCCCCGGGGAGATGCCACTGCTTCTCCCCGCCCCGGCTTCGCTCGCAGAGCGCGGTTCTGCCGCCCGCGGGGCTCCGCGCCGTGGCCGAGAGGCGTCGGTGTAGGGGAGGCCGTGGGCCGGGCCGTGAGGGACGGCCCGCGTACGGCGGCACCTGCAGAGAGCCGTCCCGGGGAGCGGAGCTTGGAGTCCGAATCTGTGGGTCTCAGTCCTGCAGTTCCCTCTCTCCAGAGCCTCGAAACTCACCGTCCGCTGCCTCCTGTCAGTTACAGCTGTGTCCAGGCTGGTAGTGGCTGAAAGTCACTGCCGACTTGCTGGTGGTGGGAAGCGGGTTGCTGATTTCAGTCAGTTTGGCTGCACACCTGTTAATTGTCACACGAAGTCCTGCTTTAGCTGCTCCCCTTGCCCAGAGTGTTGAGGACTGAGCTGCATGCAGCTTGAATGGTCATCTCCGTCCAAGTGTCCTCAAGTCGTGGTTGAAGCTTCATGGTCATGATGGAGGCAGGCTCGCCTCGACTGTAGCAGCTCTGCCTAAGGAGACCACACTCACCTCAGTCGTATGTTGTGTTTGCTCTGCTTATCAGGGACTGGTAAATAATTTTAACATAAATAATACGCAGCTTGTATTTTTACTTTTGAACAGTTATGTAGGAAAGCACCTAACAAGATGAGGTTCTGGCATCAAATACTTAAATATTAGAGTAGATGCTGTACATGTTAACTGTGTGGAAAAGAAAGCTGGTACTCGGAGAATACAGGACAACATGAATGCAGAGGAGGGGTTTGAAAGATGGTGGTGGGGGTGCTTGGAGAGGAGTGGCATAAGCCAAGAGTGGAAAAGGTTGGAAAGAGCAATAAGGGATAGCTTGGTAGGGCCAGAGGTGGGATGGATGGGGAGTGAGATCGCTGAACCTGGATTCAGAGATGATGGTAAAAAAGTTTACTATGTTCCCATGGTTTACGCAGGACAGTTCTCAGCATTTTTTTTTTTTTTAATAATATGTTTAATATTGAAAGAAATCAAGGTGAGCAGAGCAGACAGTCTGCATTGTTGGGGAGAGCAGTAAATGAAGCACAGCAAAAAAGGACAGTCCTATGGATGGAGAGTAAGTAGTCTGACTTTTTGCTTAGTGAACTGAAAATAATGGTGGGATATCCAGAAAGACAGGGAAAGGTGAGATCAGGAATCAATAAAATAAATATGCTGTATAATCTTGAGAAGGGGTAAGTTGCCTTAATAACTAGCATGGAGGGAGGAGAAAATACAGAAAAATATGAGTGCTGCTGATGAGTACTGGGAGAAGAAAGATTAAGGTTATTACAGGAAAAAGCAGGGAGTCTGTCAGAATGAGAATAGAGACTTGTTTTGGACAGAAATGAAGGACATGTTATAAAGAGTGACTGAGGAAAACGAATCTAGTGAGCAGACCTCTCGATATGGCCAAGAGGCGATCTTTTGAGGTAGAGTTTGTAGAAGTTTGCGTAGTCAGGGGAGGGAGAAGGTTTAAAATGTGGAACAACTAGCCACAAATTAGCTTTTGTGGATTTTGGCAGTTGGGTATTAAAAGCAGGTCCTAGTTGTGTGCCTATACGTGTGTGTGTATGTATATATATTTATGCTGAGGCTGTCCCTGAGTGTCCTGGGCACGGCTCCCTGTGAGCCCCTCTGCCCCAAAGTGGCAAGGTGGCAGTTCTGTGATGGGGGTTGCCCTCTGTGTGTGTCTTGCACTGTAGCTGTTCTGGCTCATCCAGTGAATTTAGGTTCCTGTTAGAGGCTTAGTCCTACAGGGAGCAATATACATAGCAGATGTTTGCAGTGACACAAAACAGCCTTTCAAAAGAAGCCGCATTTTTTCAGTCAACCCAAATATGTTCCTATGTGAGAATGGCAAAGCAGACCAACTGAAGATGTGTACAGGCTTGTAACATGAATTTCTAGTGCGTATATATATTCTTTTTTGCTGTGGGACAGCTAGTTCTTACTGTGATGTCCAGGTGTGTCTATTGCATGCTAGTCCTGCTCTTTGCAGAGGTTTTGATTCTGGATTGTGTGTAGCTCGTGTTTTGTCACTGGCCTTTCACTGCATCTCTGAGGTAATTCTGCTCGCCTGTTGACAGGCCTTGATAGCACTTGATGCGCACCTGGCTACGTGACTCCTACTCCCCTATGGTAGGGGAGAGATGAGTTTTCTCACTTCATGTGGCAACAGTGATATGAACAGTTAGTCCAAGTTGTACATACTGGTCATAAGATAGCATAGAAATTCTCCACAAATGTAAATGCATTTGTACTTCATTGGATTTTTAAGTAGGGAATAAGAGCAAGTCTTAATAACCAGGAAACAGTGATAAGTTATTCATGCAGCTATCATAAGTGAGTTTGCTTGAGAGTAGAAGTTGGACAGAAGTAGACAAATAAATATAAACTAAAAGTGCTCTTTTGTGAATTTGTTTTGCAGATGTTTTCATGTCATTGATATTTTTTATTTAATGCTGCTATTAACTACACACTGTAAAGCGGACCCAGTGTTTGGAAAATGCAATTTGTTCCTCAAGGAAAGAACGAGGAAAGATGTTTCAGTGGAAGATTGCAGATAAAGAGTGTTAATACTGCACTTAACTGTGACTCAGTTTGCAGATCCTGGCCTTACAGACAGGTACGTTTTGATAAAGCTTTGCACTTGTACTCCAGTGTCATTTCTTGTTTCACCTTGCTCGGAGTAGCTGCAGGTTCCTGGTGAAAGGGGCTGCACTGCTTGTTTCTGCTCCCGTTCTGCTTACTTGTTTGCCTTGCCTTTCCCTTTGCATAAAATCTAGTGACGGTGCGGCTGCAGGTTGGTTCAGCAAGCTGATCTGAAGGAAAACTGGCCTACCCAAAATTAAGCAGAAATATAGTCTTCTGTCAGGCAGGGGAACTGAACTGATTCATATAGCGATTGCATGGTGTCCACGTCCCATGCAAGGCAGGGGCTGGAAATCTACTGGTGCTTGTGGGAAGAAAGTATGGGAATAAACCATCCTTTTGGTGGTAGCCTACAATTACATTGGATTGATTATACTAGGAAGTCTTTTGTCAAACTGAATGAATGAGTGAGGTCAGTATGAATTCATCCACATTTAGTAGTGCACGCACATTACACAGCGGTTGGTGTCTGCATTAGAGACTTTATGGAAACAAGTTTGAGGCAGAATTTGCTTTTGGTTTGTGTGTTATTGTGTATAAAAAGAAAAACAAGCAATTTGAGAAACTATCTACAAAACCAAAAGTCCAATGGGAGATTAGTTTGCTTTTTTTTTTAAATACACTACATCTGCTTGTACTACTGAGGTGGTACTAAATAGAAAAAACACAGGCATAACCAGCTGTTACAAAATTCTCCTGGTCTGTATCAAGGAGAAATCTTCACCGGTGTAAGACTGGGTGAGGAAGTGGAGCTGAATTTCTTCACTCAGCTTGTATGCATGCCAGAATCCAGGCCTTCAGCTGTAGAGCTGCTGAACAGCTTTCCCCCCCTCCTTTCATAAGATCCGCTGCATCACATGCAGAGTGTTAAAGCTATGTGCTTTAGGCTATTCTCAAGCTGCACAGAACTGTAGCTGTCACCAGCATCTTGTCTTGAAATCCTTTTCTGTATGCTCTTATGTTTGTCATTAAGTTACTTATTTTTAAATTGCATCTGAATCAATATTTCAGATTATTTGGGGGGGAAATGTCATGATTCAGGAGAGGCCTGATGCAGTGACCTTGCTCACACTGAGGATTTCTTCTTCAGGAGAACAGAAGAGCTGATAAAGGGCAGTTTGTGATGCTCCCTGTAAGAGCAAGGATGGTGGAATTGCTCCACTTTTCTTTTGAGTTCTATCAAAAGTATCTCTCTGTGGTAACTGCTTAAATTCTGTAAACACTTGTTGCTCAAAAGCGTTCCTTCCTCTGTCTCCTGTATGACTTTTAGTTTTTTTCCCTTCTTATAGTGATATACTAACAATGGTTTTGTTGTATATGAGGAGGTAACATTTCACAACAAAACCAGCTGTGCATTAGTCCTTAAATTCCTAATTCTCTCTTCTCATTCAAATGTTTGACTCATTTAACATGCTTCATATCACAGCTGTTCCCTTAACTTTTTTTTTTCCATTGTGGTCCCACTTCTTTGCATGCTTTAAAATAGTTCTGTTTAATTTCTGTAATTCATTTTGGTCAATGAGAAATGCTTGCGTTTCAGCTGCTTTACTGTAAATGCTAACTTCTCTAAAGCAGTACACCCTTTCCCCTGTTTAATTGTGGGACTTTCCAACCCTATGCTGAACAACCCTCCTTTCTCTCTAAAGCTGGGATCTCCATAGTAAGAGTTGGTGAACATGGGCAGTTTTGGGTTGGGGTTTTTTGTTTGTTTGGGGTTTTTTATTTTGTTCATTTGATTTTGGCCCAATGTTGATTAAACAACTGTGTGTGTTTGGTGCTGAAAAGTGTAGTGAAGAGGGATACAGCCTGTATCCATTATTCTAATGCAAGTTTTAGTGCTGTTTTAATTCTGAGCAGCTGTATGACTTCTGCTGGCATGCTCTACTGTCTGTGAAGAAAATAATGAGTGTTTGAAGTCCAGAAGACAAGCTGAAGGTTTGGTGCTTCCCCATTAAAAATAAATTAATAGGTGGAGAATCAGCTAAATACTGCTTTCCTTTTCTTGATGATAACCCTGACTCCTTTTTAAAATAACTTATTAATTAATTTACTTTGGAACTTGTGGCAGGGCTGTTTCATGGACATTCTTAATACTACTTTGATTTGCTTCTTGTACAGTACTATAGCTAATTTTTTTCTCTAGCTCTGTATTGCCTGTTTGCCCTTCAGGCTGCACAGATTATAAAACGAGATTTCTCTGCTTCTGGCCGCTGATCTACAGTCACTTTTCTGTCCTCTAATCTGCTGTTCTTTAGTACTTTGATTCCTCATGTTCTTGGGTGGCCTTTCTTATCCTTCTCTTTTAGATTTAGTGTTTTCTCTAGCTTTTCCGAGGCTGTTTCTCCATGTTCATTGTCTGTTTGGCATCAGCATGATCTGTAGCTTCGCTCTTTCTTCCTTTCATCCTTCACAAGATCTCTGCTGCATATGGTGGCCACCTTTCTTTAAAACTGCTTTAGCAAAAGCTTTTTCAAAAACTTACGCAATCTACCATCTACCTTCTTGCCTGTTCTTATCTTCACTGTTCCCTCCCCACTATGCTCCTAGTTTGAGATCTGTCAACTCTGCGTGATTAAATCGGTGTAAATAGGCTTGGCAAACAGTTTTGGGTTCTTATATATTGGCTCTCCCTGGGTCCTCAGATTTTTCCCCCCTCCCTCTCTCTGCTAGAAAACCTGCTCTTTTCTCTCTCTCGGCACCATCTCTTGAGCGCTGTCTCTTTCTCTGCTTTTTCTGTCTTTGTCTGTTGTCTCCAGGGCCTCCACTGTCACATCATACAGTTCTTCCATCATATCTGGCATTTCTGACCTAATCTTCCTCTCTAGCTTGCCTGCATTTTCTCATTAGTTACAGGCGTCCCCTACTGATTCTGTCAGATTTCTTTTTTTTTTTTTTTTTTAAGGTATTTCCTACAGCTTTTCTAATTTTTTTTTTTTCCTGTGACTTTTAAAAATGTCCTCTAACAACTAAAGTGAACTGGTGGGGTTTTTGTGTTAGCTAGCTTGCTTTCTTCCTTTTTTGTTTTGCATATTGACTTCCTGGAGCCATTCTGAAAAATCCTCAGACCATCCCATTTTTAGTGCTTACACCAGTACCATCTGTATTTCTAAAACTACTGAGGAAGGTTGAGGTTGCATGTTAGCCTGCCTTTGTGATTTGAGAGTTAACATGTTAAAGCTATCTAATAGCCATCATCATGCAATTTTTAGCTCTCTTAATATGGTTTGTTCCAAGTATGCTTCACTAGCAGTTTATGCTGTCAGCATGTTGCCTTGAGCTTCCAGTTGCACAGCTTTAGCAATCTTCACCTACTGACATTCTCTTTCCTAAGGCCAAGTTTCCCAGGAGATTTTTCTCATGTGACACAATCCTCTGTAAACTGGAGCGCTGAAATCTCTTAGCAAAATTAGTTCATCAGGCTGTAGTACTGGGTGACCTCACTGTGAAACAGCCTCTAAAATATATTTTACGTGTCCAGATTGTCTCGGTAATTCCATTAGTATCATTCTCATGGTAGCTGAGCAGGTAGATTGTCTTATTATGACAGTGCCTGAATTAAATTCAGGCTAATTTAGTAGATGGTAAACTCTGCTGGTGATATGGGTTCCATGTAACTTCACTTCCATAAACTTCTCTCCATTTTTAATTTGAACTTTTTTTACAGTTATCTTTCTCCTTGTTAACACCTTTGTTTTTTTCAGTAATACACACAAAATAAGTGCAAATTGAGGTGATCTATTTGGTGTACTGTTGTAAAAGTAGGAGAGATGTCTCTCTTTTGTCAAAAAACATCTTTGAGTTAATGTTTCACTCTTTTGATATTGCCACCTGTATTGGGACAGTTAAGGTTTGTTAAGATTCACAGGGATGAGCACGGTATAAATTCCTGAATACTGAGACTGAGCAATTAACTGGTTTTCATGATAACAGAAAAACAAAGCAGTCAATATTTGTATTACTTTAAGGGGGGAAAAAGACACGTGAGTTTGGGGAAACGGGAGGGTTGCTTTACCAAATCATAAAAATCAGCCTGCCTCCCTGACCAGCAGAACTGTTCAGCACTTCTGGAGCAAAAGCAGCAGCTTCCTTGGACTATGAGAGTGCTGTGAAACACAGACTGAATCACGGGGGATGAGCAGCGATTCCCTGGCTCCATGTGCTTCCTTGAAGGCATAGGCTTGCACTAAGAGTAGAGAAAACTTGTGCTGCCTCAAGATGAGCTCCAGGAAGGATTGTGCCAAGGAGTAGGTGTGCTGTTGCCTTTGTGCTCTCTATAGGACATCCAGTTTTCCAGGATGGTGTAAGAGGTTACAGCGAAGTTGTTCAATTTTAGTCCTAGAGTCCCAGGGATGAAAATGAGCATGCTGTTAGCATGCCAGCTGCAGCTGCCATCTAGTCTGCTGGACTAGATCAGACACAATCCCCACAATCGTGGTTAAAAACTGTTATCACCTAACTTTGTGTAGCAATCTCAGTTCCTTGTAGTTGTTCAGAGCAGCGATTCTAGTTGGAATTGTTCACGTGACAAAGAATTTGGCAATGAAACAATCAATTCTGAAATATCTCATAGCATGTAATTTGCTATACTTTTATTGTTTCCCTTCATTACAATCTGATTAGTGTACAAACCCTGAATGGTGTGAGTCTGCTATTAGGTTGGTTGTTTTTTTGTGTGGTTGTTTTTTTTTTTCAGCAGAAGTTCTGTTTCCTGCCTTCTGTTGAAAAGTATATAGTAATTTCTGTAGGAATGTGTTTCCTGATTCTTCTTCCAGTATCCTTCCTGATCTAGCTGTGCAGGTAGTGTGAAAGTCTTCAATCATGACAGTGCTTATGTGATAAATGTTATTGACTCAGTTAGTATAATAAAAAGCTAGTTACTTCTGTGAACCAGGTCCTCATCAATTATGGTATCAGTCAGACCCCCGTGATTTGTTGTAGTCCACTGTGAAGACCTTAAAGAAGGTGCTGTAGTTGCAGGTGACAAGAAGGAGGTTTCTTGCTCATGCTGAAGGAGGCAAAATCTCCTCCAAATCCCACTGGTCAGGCTAGCTGCGCCTTACGTTCTTTCTCCTACGATATCTGGGTTTTTGCAGTGTATGTCACTGCTTGAAGAAGGGTTGAGTTGGAATGCCTTTTCTGCTGTTTTATACACCATGTAAATTTTCTTTTGAAATATGGCACACCGTATTGCTTACTAAATTCTTCAAGGGGAGACTTCTTGATCCTGTTGTGAAAAGAAGGCTTTTACATGCAGTGCTGGCGAGTAAGTATGAGGTGAAAATAAGACAATCTTCTTAGTGTTCTTTTGTAAGGGGAGTATATTCAACTAATAGCTTGTTCACTAATTGCATGTATTAATTTCTTAGAAGTTGCTGTCTACTGCAGTATACTCATTGCTTTCAAAAGTAGTATAGTTTTTTAATATTAAAATAATTCTATTCATTTACCAAAAGAAATAAAAAGAAGAAATAAATGGTCTAACTGTCTATTGTCACATGCAAAATCCTTGATTTGTTAAAAGAACCATGTAGAGAGGAAGCATTTTATCTTAATCTCACCGAGTTCTGTTAAGCAGCAAAGAACCACTACTTTTGTGGCGCAGAAGTCCACAGATCTGGCTCTGTGGTGGGTATCTCCCGTGGAGATCTTGCTCAAGGTTGGAAAAGCTCACACACTGAATCAGTAGGACCCAATTATTAGCTCTTTTCCCCCCACCATACCAGTGTGTGTGTGTGTGCACGTGCACACCATTGCAGCCGCAGTCACTAGTCATACACACGCTCCTGGCTGAGAGAAGTGCTGGAGCTTTTTAATTTAGAGAGCTCTGCTACTTGTGGGGATTATGTTTTGCGTTTAAAAAATTATCAGCTTTCACTGTAATGTATGACTGTAGAACACATGGCTGTTACTGGGTTTTCAAACAAGGTATTTTCAGCAGTAACTGTTGCTTTAGCAAGTATTCAAATATTCACGAAACCCCCCAAACAAATAAAACCCTTCTTTCCCCAGGCTAAACACAAACAATGTGGGCATAGTCAGTTATTCATAAGTAGTCTAGTTCCTTTTCCACTTCACATGGTCATTTAACAGTACAGGCTCGAGTATTTCTATAAATTGATTTCTAGGCCATGCTGGATACTTTTTTGGAGGGGCCTGCAACAGAGAGGTATATGGTCTTTATGGAGTACCCTTCCAGCAGCCAGCATTGTCCTGCTCTTCCCCTTGCTGGACTTCTGTAAATCTGACAGCAAGACTTCATCCTATATGTGCAATGATTGCTGATCTGGATTTGTATAATCCTTGTTGGAGCTAAACTGTCTTTTTAGAGTTTTAAGGGGTGTTTTTGGTGGTATTTTGAGTTTTTCTTGTGTGGTTATCCTGAGATAATGAAGCCATTCTGGTTTTGTCAAATACCTTTTCTTTTTTTTTTTTTTAAATTCCTCTTCAGGTGACTAGGATTCTGCTACATGTGCTAGATGTCAAGTGAAAACATTGCTAGATATATTTTAACATCTTTAAGCATGTAAAAGTTAACTAAAATAAATTAACAATCCAAGTAGACAACAATAAGAAAAAAGGTTTGCTTGTATCTCCTGTTACACAGTAGAAAATAATTTAGAATACACTATGTAACTTGGTGGCAAGGAACACTTCTTTTTAACAGCTCTCAGAAAAATTGCATGTAGTTCAGCAATGCTACTGTTACCAAAACCTCCGTGGTTTTAGGTATAGGATGGTGTCTGTCAAACAATGCCTGCTCAATTGAGTTTATTATTTGAAAGATCACAGATTAGAGAATGCCTTGTGATTATGATAATGGACTATGATTTTGGGCATTTGGCTTGTTTCTGTTGCAGTCTCCCAACAAGACCTTAAATGAGACAGTTAACCTTTCTTTCTCAAGGTTTTCACAAAGATTTGCAGTAGTTTGGGGTATGAACAAGCCTTAGGAAGATCTTCCCAGCCTTAAGGCAGTCATCCATGCTTTGAGTTACATATTCCTGTCTTTTTTATGCATTGAGATGCTTTAGCTTTGAATTTTTTATTTGTCTCTATTTGCTGGCTAATGGAAAATGTTTCTGTCCTCCTTTGAGAATGATAGAAAAGACATTTTGAGAGATTATTGGAAATAAAGTGATTTAGCATCACCTTAATTGCAAAATGCTTAAATTTGACATTGCACTTCCCTAAGCATTATTCCCATTTTGTAGGCTGGTGTGGGTGTAGGTTTCTCATTAAATGACTTCTGAGCAATCTGGAGGTGGAAGTGATGTGTAGGTTATTGCTGAAATGTGTGTTACAGCCCATCAAAAGTGTGCAGTGCGGGCTGACCTTGAGGTCTTCATTGTATTGATAATTCCAAAATTTGCAGAAGAATTTTGTGGGCTTCCTGCTTTGGATGTTCTTGCTTGCTATTCTGACAAAGGTTTTATAAATAAATGCAGAAATGCACTGCTGAATTCAAGTTTCTGGGCTGTGTTTGCTGGTGTTGTGTTTAAAGGAAGCTAACAGAAGTTGAAACCTCTGTTGGGTTCCTAGCAGTGGTGGTCATTCAGCTTTTGGGAGCTGGGTAGCAAAGCTCAGACTACCTTGATCAGTGTCTATACATTAGTGATGTAGTGCAACGTTGGTTTGGCTGTCTAGAAGAAGCTGTGAAGAGGAGCAATGAAAGACAGTACAGGCTTCCATTGGAAGGTTTGTTTTTGCCACTTCAGAGGGTGGTTTGCATGTGTCTGAATTGAGCTTTATGCTTGAAATTACTCAACTTGTCTTCTAAGGAGAGCTTGAGGAATCATGCTGCACAGTGAGAACAGGCTGCACTGTAACAGATTGACAACCAAAGGAACTCCTTGCGATAATTTATTAAGTAATATAGCAGTTAGCACGCTCTCCTTGTTTGTGTAAGGGGATGTGGCTGTGAAGGAGCCTAAGCACTCTTCCTTACATGCCTTATCAGCAGCAGTGAATGGCTGCTAGTGAAAATTAAAGCAGTCTTTAGGTTTCTGTCTTGTGTGATGAGTGCAGTCATTTGCACAGTACTCTCTAAGTTGAGCTTTGCTCTGTATCACATCCCAGGTAACTGGACTTGTAATTCAGAGCTGTGTTTCACAATTTACATTATCTGTTTGCATTCTGCAGCTCAGTAACTGAAGTCATAGACAATACAACATTAGCACCTAAACTGAAGAGTGTAATGTTTCTATTGCAAAGATCAAGGGAGAGCATTTGAAGTTAAACATAACTAGTTTTTATTGCATGAAACTAGTTTTTGTTGCATGGTTTTCTTCGTTTCTTTAAGATTTTATCAGTGTCTTTTCAATAAAAATTGTAAAGCTGGGTTAGTTCAGGTCCTACAGTGTCTTGTAAGTGGTTAGAAAGTAGATTCAAACATGTCCTGTTATTTTTTTTATGCACTGTCTAATAGAGTCTGTACAGTATTATTTTCAGTCTTATCTTTTTTAAGCTTTCATAAAGGGACCTAAAGTTGTAATAATTTTAAAGGACATGCTATGGTAGATAAACTTTTCAAGTGAAAGGAAGATAGCTTTTACTGTAATTCTCTTGATAATCCTTAATAATGGAGTAACACATAAAAGGCTTCTAGCTAAATGGGCAAACCTTCCTTGAAGTTACAAAACATTTCCTTAGAAGAACATTTACTAACTCTTACATAAACTCTAAAATTTCTATTCTTTATATTGGGTGTCTACTTTGAGGTTGACTTAGTTTTTGATCTTTTACCTTTCTTCATCCTCTTTGCTTAAGCTTTTACATTGTGTTTTTTATCTTCTGGTACTTCTGGTATTCTCTCATCTCTGATTGTTTTATGTTTTCAGGAGTCTAGAAGTTTTAGAATATTTCTTTAAGATCAGCTTTATTCTCACCACTATCTGTCCATACACTTTTTTCTTAGTTTTAAAGAATTGCCTGTTTCAAGGTAGGACTTCCTTTGTAGCATTTTCTTCTTGCTAATTAGTGTGAAGAAATTTATTAAGTCTTCTGTCCTTAACATTTCAGATCATGGCTGTGTGACAAATGGGTGAAGAACAAAGTCTGGATTAAAAAAAACCCAAAAAACCAAATAATACCATCCTCTATAAATACAGCCTTCTAAAATGAAAATTGACTTTCTGAGAAGAATCTTCAATATTGTTTTTTATTTTCAATTTCCTTCAGGGAAAAAAACCAAACCAACATTTAATTTGACTCTACCATGTCATGATAACATGCTGCTAAATTTCTTAAACTAAGCAGGGAAAGGTCACATCAGTGTTGGAGGGGATACCTGTGGTGCCAGATTTGAGATGTCACAGTTTTGGTTCTTAAGATGTTACTTTTCATTGTGCTGTTTTAAACTCCTTTTGGATATAACCAAGGACATTGGCTGTTAGAACTCTTGATAGGTTTTCCCACAGTAAGGATCCTGTATGCTGCTGACGTGAATAGCAAGAAAGGCTATTGCGCTAAGGTGGCTTGAGTCACTTTATGCATTAATACAATCGAGTAATACAGCTGTGTGAGCCCTTATACAGGGCATCCTTCATCCATGGTAGAAGCAGTTGAGCTTCAGCTATAATGTAAATGATCCTGATGCCTTATTGGGATGTGAAGTAGACAGGGCGGGTGTTGTAGAGCTAACTTACTCAAGTGGTGGCTAAAAAACTGTGAGATTCACCTAGTAGTAAACATAACTAGAACTGCAAAAGTAATGCTTTATATTTTTCCTCAACTACTGAAGCGGTAGACTGATTGTCTCTAATAAAGATACTCATTTAATACTAGGCAAAATTGAAAGTTTGACCTCTTTCCTTTTATGGAAAAGTGTTAGTTTTTTAACATTTGGGAGCTGCACTATTAAATGCTTCTGACTACTGCTTATGCCAGTTTTCTAGAAAATTAGAAGTTTCTCCTGGGAATAGTCCCAGGGAATGTCAAGTATCAGGTTTCTGTTCAAACAACTGCTGTGGTAGTGTTTAAAGTGGCGTGGATAGTGTGGTGATGACTGACCTTTTGTTCTTTGGTTTATGTGTGCAACAGCTTTCAATAGCTTCCTGGGCACTCTGCTGCACATGTTCTTTATCCTTCAGAAATCTGATTCGCACCAATATTGTAGTAGAGCCTCATACCCAAATAATTCTCCCCAAAACAGGAAGCCCTTTCTTTGCATTCCTTACTTGAGGAACGCAATGGGCTAGTGCATGTGGCTTTCTTCTGAATGAAGATCTTTTCTGGTTCTGTTTCAGGCTCTGGCTGACATGGCTAGCATTGGGCTTTCTGCTGCCAGTCACTGCCCTAGGCTTCTGGGAAGTACCTTTATGTTCAAATACCGAGTTCCTACCCAGCCAGAAAGTGGTGCCTGACGGGTTCTGGACCTCCAAGTTAAAGCAATATCTATATATTCAAGGTTACACTTCAAATTGAACCTGGAAATAGTCACCAGTCCAGCCTGAGGTATGGTATAAATGCTTTCTGTATGCAGCATTATGAAATAAATATTTATTTTCACTATCATCTGATCCATCTAAATGGATCCCCAATACTATTAATTTCCTTTTACTTACTCTGCATATGACTATGCATACATTCAAAAAGCATCATCTAATCCTGCTTTTGGAACATGCAGCATCATGCAAAAATCCAGACAAATCCCTTGATTCAAGCTAATTAATCAGCTGGCACATTCTCTCAACAGAAGTATGTTTATTGGAGATGTAGGGTGTTTCAAATAGAAATGTTAGGGCTTGTTCTGATGTAAAAAGAGGTTGAAAAGTGAGCAGTAGTGATAGTTATAATAGAAGTTTGGGGAGAGAAATAATGAGTTTAAAAACTTCAGAATGGGAGGGTGGCTCTAAGCTAAATGGAAGATGGCTGTGCAAATTTACTGAACCAATATGAGTTTTGTTTTGACTTTACCATGTGCATGAAAACTAATCTTAGTTCTTTCATTTTGCTGCACTGGGGAAATTGCTCTACTGTTGTGAGATAATGTGAAAGATTGAAAGTAATGTCTGTGGTAAAGGAGGCCCAGTGATGGTTTGAGGGATTCTTGTAGAATTCATGTTGCTCTTTCCTTTTTTTTTTTTTTTTAAATACAGGTTAAGTGAATGGGTTTCAAATAGAGAAATTACAGGGTTTGAGGAGGGATTTTTGGTTTCCCTTTTTTTTTTTTTATGAACCTAGTCCAACACCCAGTAGAGTCTACTGGGGTCTAGTTGGCACTGAGCTGCAGTCATATTCAACCTTAGAAGAGGCCATTAAGCCCAACAGAAATTATTCTGTGTACAAAGAGAAATTTTGTCTCAGTACAGATTCTATAACCAGTACATAATAGAAGAGTGCCCGTTACATGTGCTTTCTGGACCTACAATATCATTCAAGGAATTCAGAAGACCCTTTTAACAGAGAGTTCACTTGAAAGGACACCTAAATCTTGTTAATGGGTGCTCACTGATGCTTTCTGTAAAAAAATAAGCTGGAAATGGAGATAACCAGAAGTTCTATGGTGAATGCCATTAGAAACCTTTCAGGAGCTGTGCGGAATTGGGTGCCAGTGCTGTGTATTTTTCTCTTATTTCAGATGTATCAAATCTTTCATCCAAAAGCCTTGCTAAACAGTATAATTAATTAAACTAGTCTGTGAAATATGAGTGAAAATCTTAGCAAACTGACTGTCTCTAGCCCTTCTGGCTCACCCACACTGACCAGTCTGGCTTTACTCCAAGAGCAGCTACAATTCATAAACTTTAAGAAGCATTAAACACATTGATCACGTTAACCGAGAGAATAAAAGTTGCTGCCTCCTACCATTAGGTTCAGAGAAGGCAGTCAATAGGGTTCTTTGGGACTATCAGTTTGTAGTAGTGGAGAAATTTAATTTCAGACATCAGTTTATAACCTCTACCCAACTGTTCCACAATTTTCCATATGCTTTATTTGAATGCCACCCATCAGAAGCTGCCCAAGGCAAGGATGTCCTTTTCCTTTGACTTTTTCCTTTCCTTTCTCTGTTCAATACATTTGCAGTAGCTGTTAGTTGGGATACACCAACTGTAGCATGGAACAGAGAACTGTTCCTTCCGCAGTGTCGCGGAAGGATACAAAATCAAATTAGGCAGGTGATAGATTAAAAAATTAACTTTATTTAAACCAAAATTGTTTAGCAGAAAACTAACTAGAAATGAGGCTCATCAAAATCGTTCAACACTCCGACAACATCAGTAAACCAGAGGTTCGGGATGGTGTACGAGAAATTAATACTGCACAGCTGGCTTCAGAAATGAGGATCACTCACCTGTAAGATGAGAGCTCTCAACCTCTAGGAGTTTCCTTGGGTGGTGTCCTGACCCAAGGGGAGAGTCCCCAACTGTAGACCCACTGCTCCGAGGAGGACAGGCTCAACTTGCCCTCTGGCGGGGCTCCATTTATACCCTAGCCAAATCTGACCTGTGGTCAACTCTGGCTGAGGGCCCTAACTTTCTTACTCCTCACCTGAGGTGTATATGTGACACCCAAGGTGCGTACCTGACGGTTGGCACTCGCCACCGTAAGGGCGCAAAAAGTAAGGTTGCTGTGGTCCTGATGCCCCCAGCCTCTTATCAGGGTGGGTGCACCTGCCACAGTGAGTCGGGGAAATATGGCTGAAACTGCTTGCTAAAAAATCCCCACCCCCAGCAAGCCCTGCTGATCAGCGCTAGTTTTTCTTAAGGGAAATTCCCACTTTGTGTCAGATGTGACTACATATGAGGTTGCTCCCTAACTCAGTCTCACTGGTTGAGATCACAAACATACATCACTAATGGATGAGGGACTGAGTCTGTTGGTTACACTTCTAAGTCTAGTTACATCAGGTAAGTAACCTTTGATAAGGAATACTGACCACAGCCGATGGCAACACCACTTTCCTGGTTTCAGCATTCTCTAAGGACGTATATATATAAAATGAGTTACAACTTCAGACCTGTCTGTTCCAGTAGTTAGTGCACTGTAGTAGATGCTTAGGGGAGACATAAAGACAGTATGTATCTTTTTTGTTTACCCTTCCCACAGTTTGCATTTTATGGATTGTGGTATATTATATCAAGTTAATATCTTAAAGCCTGCAGAATTTTAACTGGTTTTGGTGTATACATCACCAAAGAAAAGAGGACACCAGAAGGTACTGTTTCAAGTGCTGCAATTTTTTAGGTCAGTGATTCCTTCTGAGGAGATTAAAAAGTTTCTGTGTACAATTCTTGCCCAATTTAACCAGGTTAACAGTACTAAATCTGCAGTCTCTTTTAGATAACATCATGATCCTCTGTAATGGCTTCTCTTTTTTTTGTTTTAACATAGTTTCAGCACACTGGTAAATGTTGATGATTGTCCTTGAAAGTGCTGTCATAACTACCCACAGCAATTCTGTTGCATGCATAAGGACCGTAAATCGGCTTGAGGCTAAGATATGGTTTTCATTCCTTTTATATCATGCAGGTTTTGTGAAGGTGTTTTTGGAGAAATTGATTGAGAAACTAAGTTGGTCGCTGGCTGGCTGTCTTGCTTGATGCTTTTAACAGGGAGGCCGTCTCTTTTTTCTGTGTGCGTTGGTGTTCAACATGTTAAGCCCTGAGCAACACTTTTGCCCTGTGTGCTAATGTGATGTAAAGAAAACACAGTAATAGTTGTAAACCTACAAGACAACTGTGATTCTGCTATACCTTTGAGGATAGATTGTAAAAGGCTAAATATCTGTCTCTGAATTAAGAGTACAGGACATAGCTGTTTTGCTTGGTCCAGCTGGGATGTTTTGTGAGTTTATTGCCTGTAGCAACAAAACCTGCAGAAAGTCATAGATGAAGCCAGAATGAATGCTAACCTGTTGGAAGTAATCTACAGAATCAATATCACTGGTGACAGTTTTGTAAACTGTAGGGTGCATATATCTGTATCCTGGCTTTACTAAATAATCAATCTATTGACTGCCACTTTAGACTTGCTCTGTATTCAAGGCAGACATGATTGTGCCTGAGATACAATTAGTGTCTGGTATTTGGATGAATATGCGGGGAAATATATTGATTAGGACTTTTCACTTACTTTCATAAGAAGGGTAAAGGAAGCATTTTTTTAATGTTGAACACTTGCAATGAAATATATTTAACTTCTTGTAAGACAAAATATGCTGTACTCTGATTCCAATACAATATAACTGTCTCAAGACTACCAAAAAAAAATACATTTTAAAAAAAAAAAAGACAAGTAGACAAGTCTGGCTCTAAATAGAAATAAATATTTATACTTTTAGGATTAGCTTTTGTATGTTGACTACTTCATTCAAGTTACTACTTAGATTTATACACTTTAAAATTTCTACAATGTTCAGAGTTACCTTAGAAGTGACTGTATTACTTGAGTGACTCGGAACGTGGAGAAAACATGCAGATTTTCTCTGCTTCCAAGAGAATAAGGTGGGGGGTGTGTGGGGAATCATAAATGGCACGGAAACCAACTTTATGGGGTTTTTTTTCTTTCTTTTTTCTTTCCTCCCTGTAACCAACTTTTAAAAAAGTTTATTTTCAAATTAGTCCAATAAGGTTAAAAATAGGTTTAATTTCTTTTATTATTTCTTTATGAAGTAAAGAATTCCTGTGAGATTTATTTGTCACAGATGTTGATGTTCCTTTTGCTTTTGTATTAGAATTTGAGGGAGTCTGGAGCAGAGTGTGAAAGCTGGGAAATTAAAGAATTGGTGCCCGTATGAGCATAACAAAAACGGAGACTGAGTATGCCAAAGGGAATAAGTGATTTAAAATCTGAATTTTGTGGATTTCTTTGACTCATATCTGTGCATAAAATATCTAAGCATATCTTTGGGTAATATTTGAGAGAGAGGTATTTGTTAAAGTCTTAAATTTGAAAGTATATCACCTGTAAATCAAGCAGGAAAACCAGAGAAGAACGGTCTTAACATACCTGAAAAACTTTCAGGTATGAATCAAATAGATAACTTAAAACCTGTCAGGCCTTCTTTATAGACATCCTACAGCACTGAAAATGTCTCTGTGGACTTTTTCCAGAATTCATTCAATACTCTTGTGTAAGCTTCCATGTTTCTCAGGTAATCATATAACTCTAAATGAGAAATTCAGACCTCATTTTTTGTATGGTCTGTATGGACTGTGTATTAGTTTGAATAGCTAAGAACTGCTTTTTCAGATCAAGCTAAAAGTTACAAATGAAAAGCAAACTATGTAAAACTAGTTGACATAAGTTTTTGTAGGAAACGTGGCAGTTTGATTTATGGGTCACAGTCAGATCTTTACACCTCCTTTTATTTTCCCCTCTCATTTTTTGGATAATTTATTGATATTTTGTATTCCAAATAACTTCTATTGTTAGCATTTATCTAGAAGAGTCCTAAAAATAAGAAGGAGCCAGGAAGGGCAGTAAGAGCAGCAGCATTTAACCAGAGGAATGGTGCTTGGAATCACTTTAGTTCACCAAGCATCACTTGCTCGTTGGGTATTTGAATAATGGGGACCAAGAAAGAGGAGGTTACAACAACCTCACGGTGCCCCTTCCCATCCTTCAAAAAGAATGAACAGAGAGAGGAGTTCACAGTCTGAGGATCTCACTATTGGTGACCTGGTTGTGGAGGATGCCTGAACATGCAGCACTGCAAGGTCCAAGATCTAGTGTATGCCCAACTCTTTGCAGCATTTTTCCTTTCCAACCTGTTATTGTCCTGGAACTTTTATGCCTTTTCTTTGTAACTTTTAATTCATCTCCCCTCAATAAAGACAGAGTTAACTCCTAGTCTAAATTGTTCTAAATAGATTTTTGAAGAATTATGATTTTTGAGATAGCTAGAATAGTGCCTCTGATTTCTCCAGAGCTACTGTTTGTTCTCTGTCGTGCTTCTCTAAGTCCGTCATGCTTAAGGGAAGGAAGATCTTTACTGATGTTTTTTTTTTTTTTTTAATGACAGAAGTTGGTAAGTACAGTATATGTATGCCCTTTAATTTTTTTTATTGCCTGGTTATAAATCTAGACTGAATGGTGAATGAAGCACTTCAGAAGTTTGTATGGCTCTATAAATTAAAATTGAAATTTCTTTAAAGGCATGGAGAATGTAGTGATGGACATCAGTTTTGTGTTTGAAAAGAGTTTACATCTGTTAGTAAATTTAAATGATGAGTTAAATGGTTTTTAAATGATAGAGTGTGAGGGCATATCCTTTACATAATTACTTTAAATGCTTTTTATAGCTTCAGGATTTATGTTGGTAATCACATTGCTACCTGACTGTCTGCGTGCTGTAATCCTGCCTTCCTGATGGCTTTCACCTTGTTGAAGGGGGCATTCATTTGAGCTCCCTTTAATTGGTAAAGATAACTTCAGTAAAGAACAGTGCTGTAGTAACTCTGAAGTAGTTTGAATCATGTGCTGTCATCTATAAGCAATGGGTATTTTCTTGAAACAACCTACTGACTTTCAGTTTTTATTCACAAAGTAGTAGTTTTAGTAAGATGCTAAGCAATACTTGGGTTAATTTAAAAATATATCATTTTTAGACTTAATGATAGTCCCTTAAAGAGGGGGGATAGGACATCTCATTTTCTGATATGAAAGTATAGTAATTGATTAAAGGGTGCTAGATGGACACAACTATCTCTTTGCTTTGCGCTCATTAAAATCCTTGCGTAATAAGTAAATATATGAATGCTGTTTGTGTTGTATGGATGAAAATGATCCAGCTCGGTCTTTGAAAGTGTTGTAGGGCCCTGGAAAATTCTGCAGCCAACCTGGATCACCATCTCTGCAGGTTGTCTTATTCCAAGGAACATACAACCACTTGGCTTTGGCTATATAAAGCTGGTTTTATTTTTGCGTAGTCACCCGAGTGAGCCCCATGCCCAGAAGTGCAGATTGCTCTTCACCTAGCCTGACTGCAGGATATGGTAATTGGACTCCAGGGAGCGATGCTGGGAGAGGTGCAGAGCATCCTCCTGGCCTTGCTGGGTTTTTTCCTTAGCAGTGGGCAGGCAATGCTGCTTTTCATAGCTGAGTGACAGTCTTGTTAGAAGGTCTTAAAGGAGCTACAGAAGTGAGCTCTTCCAGCTAATAGCTTTGAAAAGCTGTTCAGATAATGGGCATTATACACCATTTCCAACTTTGCTTTTTT
This sequence comes from Calonectris borealis, assembly GCF_964195595.1. Classification (NCBI taxonomy): domain Eukaryota; kingdom Metazoa; phylum Chordata; class Aves; order Procellariiformes; family Procellariidae; genus Calonectris; species Calonectris borealis. Next base: position 7,927,362 of record NC_134323.1, read on the forward strand.
TCGTCTCTAAACCAGGAGAGACGTGAAAGGCAGTACATTTTAAGAACAGGAGGAACCTTTTATTTCTTAGGATAGCTCCCATACAAAGTTTGAAATAGCAAGATGGGCTCTTGCAGGTGACCTCTGGCAAACTGAGCTGGTTGGTGTCTCGCCCTTCTGTTGGTGGCTAGTCCCCTCAGAGTAGGGCGCCAGATCAGCATGTATACCCATGCCTTTGGCACCTTGCTTAGCAGCTTAGTGCATTACTGAATCAGCATGATCACTGAATCGTGGCTGAATCAGTGTGACATACGGTGGCACCACCTTTCACACTCTTGGAAGGTATTTCAATTTTCCAGAAATTTGTATATTTATCTGCTCTAAAACAAACATGCTTTGACACTTATTTCAGCTATTGTAAAAGCTTTCTTCTTTTAGGCACCCAGATACATTACTTATATATCATGCTTGCTACTGTAAACTATTATTTCTATACAATTAATAGTGATGTATTTTGTGCTGTACAGAGTGTGGTTCTTCTATTACTTTTATATTGGGTCTTTGTCCCATGCTTGATGGACTAATGTGTATGTTTACATGCAAGAGTCTGTCACTAATGGCATATTTAAAAAGATGTGGGGAAAATGGACTGACTACCCTCTAATCAACCCTGGTCAGTAATTTAAATATTTTCCATTAAGGTGAGCTGATTCTGGGCAAATTTGCTCTACTTTTCTTCCTTCCGAGTAGCCCTGCTGTTAGGTTTGGAAAGTCCTATACTGTAAAGTTGGCACCCTGGAAAAATAAAGACAAAAACCACAAGAAGAAGTTCAAAAGAAATACAGACTAAGAATGAAGTTTTCAAGCTACGTTCCAAGGCAAGGACTTTTCATCTTTATACCTTTGAATTGTGAATCAAGGCAGTAAAAGTTACTACTAGGTTAAAGTTTAAATGGCATAGAAAAGGTAGAAAAAAGATTAAACATATTCTGTCTGGACAGTGGAACAAAGACTTTGAATCCTTATCTATGCACCTGTCTATTGAGTATCTAAGTTCCAGGAGTCCCACAGAGGACATGCAATGAGCACTCTTATTGTTCGTATTAAGAACTGAAGTAATTGAAAGGAAAAGTAAGATAAGGAGAATCAGAAATCAGATGTGACTGCCTGTATGGTTAAAAAATAATTTAAAGGGAAAGTGACTATCAAGCAGTTCATATTATGGAAATCTGACCATTGAAGATCGAATAAAAAAAACCCCAACTATTATTCTTTGAAAGAGTTTTTCCTCTCGAAGTAAGACTTAAATATCATTTGAAAACCAGTAATTTTCACAAAGTGCCTTACTGGCCACTTGTAAAGGAGCAATTCAAATGCATGTTTTTTGATTCTTTGAATTTATGTCTGATGGCTGGATCTGAGCCATGGAGAATTTTTATTTTGTTTTTATTTTTCCTGTAGAGATGTCAGTTTTGTAGCTGTTTTTGAAGTTTGAAAATTATACAGGTCTGAGTAAGCATGTTAAAATGACATGCTCTGTTTACGTTGGCTTCCTGTTCAATATAGACATCTAATTCAAAATTGATGTGACACCTCTGTGTAGCTAAGAGGGTAATAATAATAATAATAATAATAATTTTAATGTCTTATATTCTGAGTTAGTAAATTGTGATATCTCCCCAAATCTAGGGTTTGGGGTTTTTTGAGCTGTCCTTTCAGTTCATTAAATTGGTAACTCTGCAGTGTATTATATGGAAGGTGGGTTACTAGCTTATACATGTTAAAGAAATCTATAAAATTTTCTTAATTAGATAAAGACTGAAATCGGATTTGCTTTAAATTGTAATTCATGCAGAACTTCTAAATTCGAGATCAGCACTATATCTTCCCTTTCATTATGTCATTGGATATGTGAGGGGAAGAGGGATAGGTGGTAATTACTTTCTGGTGGAAAAAAAAATGAACTTACCAAAGAGAGAGGAAAATGCTTTTAAAGATAGATTTTTAATGCATAGCTTTTATTAAATATAGATATGCTGTGCTCAGCAGAAGGTCTTGAAGCAACTTGCAGAATTACCTATTGTCATGGCACTCACTATGATTTATGAGATATCCAGGAATATATTGTGTCTAGGATTGATATGAAGTATTTATTACAAGTTGTATCATTATCAGATGGTAAGATTTTATTCGTGTTAAATATCTCCAATGCACAAGGCAAGTTTGCATCCAGCTTTCACATGTCTATCACAAAGGTATTTTCTTTTTAATTTGAGACCCTGGAACTTACCCACTCCAAAGCTGAATTCTGGCTTTACCATCCATATTTCTTACCGAGGTTCTCACATTGCATCCAAAGGAATTTGAAATGTTGCTTCTCTGGGACCAGTGAATCCAGCGGATGTTTTCTGCAATATTAGGACAGGCTTCTTGAAATCAGACAGGCTTTATTAGTCAGACAGAAGAGGTCTTTACTGTCTATGCTGACATTATTTGCATGCCTGACCCAAAGCATAGTCTGTCCATGCAGTGGTAGGACATTTCTTACTCCAGCATGCTCATGCTGGAGTTTGCTTCACACTCTGGGCAAGCTATTCTCGTGTACTTGTTTCCCTTGACTTCCTGTACTTGACCAGTAGTGTCTTGCCATTAGTTTTCAGGTTTATCTTCAAGTAACTGTATTAATTTCATTGTTCTTTGCTATCCACATCAGATCATTATGTGGAAGTGTAATCATCCCAATTTCCAGAGAAGATATTAACCCTAATATTGTTAACTATACAAAATACAGAAGCGTGCACATAATTTGATTTTTGTGTATAGCCTTTCAAAGTAACATGTTCTCCACACATCTCATCTTTGAAAAAGTTGCTGAGCAGGATCATTCCTCCAATGATCAAGGATGGCCTAGTTACCTCTTCTTAGAATAAAACCTTGTAATGTGTTTAGGACTTTAAACACAAATCACTACTGATGAGCTGACTGCATACAGAAATGTTGTATGCTGCAGGTATGCTGGATTTGCTGCACCTATTCAGACCACCTGGACAAAAATGTAACTGAGCATGTCTGGCATTTCCTGGGCTGTATTATCTGGCTACCTGGAAATCTTGGCTGAATCTAGAATACAAGATGACCTTGCTTTTCTGTCTGAAAAAAGTATACACGAGAAATTCCAGAAACGTGATAGCCTGTTTTATGAGGTCAACACTCTTTTGACAATCTACTTTCCCAGCCAAGAAATTAGCCTGTTTAATTTTAGACCTCTGTGCAAAACTGAATAGGTAAACTGAATATACTCTTTCAAAAACAGCACATAATGTGTCTGCGTTTGGTATGCTTCGACACTTACTGGATAGCATCCCGTATGTGGGTTGTTCGCATGGGGTTGTTTAGGATTTTTTTTCCTTGAGTGTAAACTACAGCTCAGTGTGATAGACGTTAGCACTGGTACGAGTGTATCAGTGTAATTACCCCAATGTAAAGCTTGTATGTCTGTGCTCTACAGATCATTAGTCAGTGGATTGCAGTTCAGCATCAGTGCATTGACAGTTCACATGGCATTACAAATTCCTCCAGATCAGCTGCGAGCACACAGCAAGTTACCATCTCACAAGGGGTAGAGTCATGTGCGATGAGCCTTGTGCTTGGTATCCCAGATTGCATTTCATCTTATCTGCTCACTCGCACTATGTGCTATAAGGTGCCAGTCCAGTTGCATAATGGTAAGCAGCTCACTTAAGATGCCACCTTTGGAGAAAACCATCATACTCGTTCATCCTGCTCTGCCAGAACCCTCATTAGGCTGAGAAATGTGTTCAAAAGCCACATATTTTTTCTTACAGTTGCCTCTGCTTGGTCAGTGGAGCCGTGCTGGTGTTGAGCTGTTGGAGGCTGGTTGTTTGGGGTTATGGTGGTTTGCAGGGAGTCGAGGAAGCACCTGGGGCCTCAGGGTGGTAATACCATGAGAACATCAATGGGCGATTAATGATCTGGAAGCATTAATAGTGAGAAGAGGATAAGAAGAAACTGATGCAAAGAGCTGTGGGCTATCTGACAGATGCACGGGATGAAGATTGCAGTTACATGATCCTTGTGAGGTTTCCCTCTTAAAAATTCTTTGAACGATATTGATCCACTGGAGTGATTTGATGCCAGTACAATGCTTTGCATCATGCTACTGCAGTGATTTTTATGTTGTGCTGAATACCCTAAAATGTGCACTAAAAGCTTTTTAGAATGAATTTCTGTCTGAATTACTCTTAAAGTAATTTAAGAGTATGTATTTGTATAACTTCATGCATAAACCTACATCACTGTAAATCTTTTTAATGTGGAAAAAGGCTTCAGTACAGAAATTGCAGTACTCTGTTAGGTTAAATGTTTATTTGTAATCATAATATTAAAACTTCTTGGAAGACACATATGATTACAGAGAAATCAAACAAAAATGTATTTTTCATACAATATTTCTAATTAACCCAGATGTGCCTGTGACAGAAAAGTGGATTTCCATTAAAAACAAGCTTCAGAAGAAGTAAAACTGTTATTTGAAAATTATTGATATGAGAGAATCATTTGTTCTGTGTAAGTATTCATTTTTTTTGAAGAGAATTTTTTTCAGATCAAAATATCTTACATAAAATACCTTTTTGTCTCAAGGTTTCAACACGAGGCTGTTTATATGATAAACACAATGCAGCTGAATTCATAAAATTCATTGTTAATGCATATTGCATACACAATGTGTAGAAACTAAAGATGAAAAAGTCTGAATAGATATTTTACCCAGCCAGCTGAAATTTCTTTTCTGTAGTATATCCTACATGCTATTCTCCTGTAATCTTGCCAGATTTTAGAAGATGAGCATAGTCATCTGGGATGTCCCTTAGGATAAATGTCCTGTGCAAAGCATTTAGATGATGCTGAAGACAAAATTGAATGGTACTCCGCTTATAAACAGTGCCAAGAATAGTGTTAGGAGCCAGTGTGTAGCTGGAGTGCTGACTTTGGATGATACGTGAAACTAAACCCTTTAACATGTGTGTTAACTATAGATTTGAGGCTGCTTCACATACAGAAGGGGTGTTACACCTCCTCACAGGCCTGGCTTGTTAGTCAGCTTGGGAAATTACATTCTTATCATAATTCCCCATGAAATTCAGTTGGGATAAAATATTAATCTCTTCTTGTCCTAAACAGTTCGTGTTACTAAAAACCTGCTGTGCTTCAGCTCCTAAGGACTTACATTGCATTAGGTTATTAGATTATTATTTTGTGTGCTATTCAATGTTTTCAGATGAAAAACATTTGTTTGTGTCGTTTTCCTTGCCTCATCCAGTCTGAAATGATGAACTCTATAGTCTTTTCAAAGTTGAGACTTCACATTGGGTTACACAGGAATGGGTACGTATTTTAAACAGAGATGGATGATATGTTGGCCATAATTAAGGAGTTAAGAGGAGGTTACACTCATTTGTGGAATATAGTATGCCACCTCCTGCTTTAAGAAAGAGTGTGTATGCCTTGTCTTTTTAGCCTGAATTTCTTTCACAAAGTAAATTGGAGCTAGCAGATTAGGTTGTTGTCCTCTAGTGACTTTAATATGTCTCCTGAGCAGAGTAGTTTTGCCCTATGTACCATAATGAACATAGTGTAATTAACCGTTGGAACATCTTGCCCCAGTAGGTTCTCTGTCACTTGAAGTCTTGATTTAAACACTGTAATTTTCTTGAGACACATGTTCTAATGCATCTAAGATCTAGAGAGCTCGATAGAGGTTTTACTGAGTGAAAGTCTACGTCCTTTTTCACCTAAGACCTCAGAATGAATAGTCAAAATTCTCTTTTTTTAGTTTTAAAAAACATATGTATGGCTCTATCAAGATATGATCCCATGTGCTAATCTGCTGCACTCAGCTATAAATGTCACTGATACACTTCTTAAAGGGTGTTGCAAAAACAGATACTGGATTCTTTGCAAACTAATGATCAGAGGCTCCCATCAGGCCGTATCTCATCAGTTGTCTTCCAGGACTCCTGTTTCCAGTGGTCTCCTTGCTTCATTCTTTAAAATCATCTCTGCCTCTTCTTTCACAAAAATGAACTTTTCCACAGATATAAAAAAATGCCTCACTTGCTTCTCTATAGCACAGCTCAGACTTGGTAAAAGATGTTCCATTATTTATTAGTCTTTACTTGCCATCTTGGCAAGATCTGCATTTTTATGACTTAGCAAGCTATTTCCTGATCCTGAAGAATATTGCCATTCTAGAGGCACAGCATGTAGGATCAGCTCAATACATGGTCAGATTTGTCGTGTTTCTAAATCTTCTCCTTTTACATGTGCAGAGTACTCCGGCGTGACATAATCTGTAGCTGCATCATCAAAACAGAGCAGGTACCAGTGATTGCCTCTTCTAAAGATACCACTACGGGCAGAGTTACTGGCACAGCATATGGTCTTGTTCCAGAGTTGTAGAGAAGTAGCTGTAGGTAAAGCTTTCTGTTTTCACCAGAAGAAATTTATCACTGAAACGGGCCTTCTATTTGTATCACCAATTAATGTCATATCTATGTACAAAATTCACTCCATAATACATAGTTAGAATTTAGGACTCTGCAAAATAACTGATGACAGAAGCATACCTGAATGGATTTATTTAGGTTAAATTGTGCCATGGGAGTGGTTGGAAATTATGGGTTATTTGAAAGTAAAGAAAAGGATATTATAGGGAAGGAAGATTTGCAATAAATTAATCAGTTGCATGTATAAAGTAGAGGTTTGTAATTTGTGTGTGGGGAACCCTGTGTAAAATAGCATTGTGTTCTTCTGTTGTGGATTTTTTAGTGTCTGTTTTGGGGCATATACACAAAATTTGAGATTGCTGGTCTTTTCCTTTTGTGATGCAAGTGAAGAATACTGTGCTCTGCTCTATTATTGTGCTTGAATTGGAACTGATGCCACCGTGGAAGCACTGTGGTTCTTTTTTGCATTCAGTGCCTGTGCAGTTCTGAAGCAGCCTGCAGGCGCTCTATTGTAGTTAGCCTCACACAACACTTGGGGCCCAATATTGAATGGCTTATGCATTAAAGAGACGTTTTCCTTATTTTTCTAAATGTTTACAGTGTTGTTCCATGAGGCTATTTGTAAATTTTATTTGTTTCATTTAGTACTACTTTTTAAAGAAAACACTTTCAACCTGGTAGTTGATACCTATGTTTTGCGCTTGTGTCCAATCAGATCACGTAGTACGTGTGTGCCTCTGTGTAGTTCACAAAATAAATTATATAATATATTGTCATGTCTATCTGCTGTTTTCTGGAATTTGACTAAGGCTTACAACTTCAAAGGTGAGGCTAGGCTTCTCTTTTGTGTTCAGAGAGGGCTACTATTGTGGCTGGCATTGCGGTGGAAGGCTTGTGAGGCTCGTCCTTTGTTTTAATCTTAAGTGCCTCAGGAGTCATCCATAAAGGATATCCCAGCGGGGGAGTTGCGGTCTTGTGGACAGTTGGTGGAGGGGGCAGAGTAAAAATTCTGGAAAAATCTGCAGATCTCCTTTCAGGATTTCCACTTTTGTTCCCTTTGGCTAAAATAAGTCTTTGAACATGGTGCTGTGGAAGTGGGTAAATGAAAGAGAACTACATGGGGCTAAGGAATGGTGATGTTCTTTTGGGAGTTCAAGGCATTTATACAGTTTGAGAAAGAGAGTGGGGAGCTCAGTATTTGATAAAATCTACTGGAGCCCTCTAATTTGTTGGAAATAAAAAAGGAAAAAGGGAAAAAAATTTAGGTTATTCCCTTGTTTAATTTGCTAGACTGGCACTAATTCTGCAGTTCACTTACTGTACTAGTTAATTTCAATATCCACTCTGCATTCTTGATTTCAACAGGGGAGAAGGTGGATGCTGAGGGCAAAAGGGTACTGGATTGGAGGGGGTTTGAGTGGAGCTTCGCAGCAAATTGTGCATACCCTTTTCACAGCTGTACCTGAATACAACTCATGTAATTCTTTTTTTTTTTTTTTCCCCATGAGGTTTTTAATTGTGGAATTGTTTTGCCACTTTAGTGAAGCTTCAAGGAAATGATTTTTCTGACAAATTTTATAAAACTAGGTGGAGATCCTCAAACAAAAAACTAAACTTGCAGGCACTAACACAAATAATATAGAAAGTCTTTTCTGACAGGTTCTAATTTCAAAGTTACTGCATGCTGCAAGGTTACTTAAATTTACAGCAGGGCAGAAAGCAGGTGCTCTAGAGATACTGTCAGCCTGTAGCCCACGTTTTTCATTCATGCAATGTTCCCTTTGCAAGATGAAATACAGTTTTGCTTAAAAATCTTTCCCTTACTCTATAACTAGCTTTTTAAGGAGGAATCACAAACCAACTCCCATTTCTGGTGTTGACTTATTTTTAAAGGCGTTGATTAAATTTCCCAAAGCAGCTACACGAATCACATTTCCTGTTAAAATATCAATGGAAGCTTGTGCTTCTGAAAAGCTGTCAGGATGAGGCCCCTAAAAATGCACCGTATAAGTCTCCGTGCAAGCAAACAAAGTGCAGAGGAGCATTTCAATATTTTGAATAGTCTTTTGAGTAAAAGCTAGTTCAGTTAAGTACCTTAGCTCTCTTCCGTGGGAACATTTGTTTTACACAATAGAATTCCCTCTTACAGTTGTCTCTTTTCAGAGAGGTTCATTTAATATTTGTCCATGGTACCACCAACTGCAGAGCTCATTGAATGGTCAAGAAGGAAAAATGCCTGTTCTAAGCAGATTACAATCTAAGGACGGACAGCTAGACAGATAATATAAATGAGAATGTATAACAAATGCAGAAGAAGAAAGGGTTTGCTGGTGTGAGGGGGCGGAGATACACTTCAGCATGGTGAAGTCATATTTTAATCACTCCGAGGAGTAACAACAGGTTGCATTATGGCAGGTCTTTTATTTAATGCTGGAGGGTTTTTTTGTTATGTGACTGCCATAAAATGTATTTATATGTTTGTGCATAAGAAACTGCATACTTTCCATATAATATGTTGGTTGTCCTTTCATATTGAAAGAAGGTGGGTTTATTTCGAAACCCTAAATCTCACGCCAGTCTAAAACTTGCCCGAATGGCATTTATACCAGTGAATTGCTTGACAAGGGTTCTTTGTGAAGGTGCAAATGTGCAGCAGTCTCCCTGCTGTACAGTTAAACTTTCTGTGCATAAATCATTTTAGTAGATTGGGCCAGCGGAGGATTGCTTATAGTGCATTGTGTGTGATTTAATATTATGCTATATGCAATGCTGGAACTTAATTCCAAATCCCCCAAATGGTGTAACATGTATCAAAGATTGAGTCCAGACTGTGTTTTAGCACCTAGAAGGCTGGCAGTATCAATGCTAAAGTGCTTATAGCTCCTTAAGCAATTAAAAATCTTTCGTTTATCATAAAAACTTTTTGCATTATTGACACTTTAAATTGGGTGAACTGCTAACCCAGGGCCAGACCTGCACTGGTGTTAGATTTAGACCCGCTTTCCTGGGGAAGAGGATGGGCTGGTGTGAGTGTTTTTCCTTTCATTCAGTCTGTTTCCTGTAAAAGTGGTTGTAGACTTGTAAACCAATTTATAAAGAACGTGTCCTATGCATACAGAGAACAGGAGCAACAAGAAAATGTCAATGAAGATTTTATCAAATTAAAATTCAGCAAAATGATGTACTCAAAATTGAGTAATTCAGATTTTATTTTTAAAAAATCAACAGATTCATTCAAAGGAGAGTTGGCAATTTAAAATATTTATATTCTTAAGGAATCAGGCTGGAACTACATAACTTCTGTAAGATTAAACCAATTTTGTGTTCTTAACTGAAACCAGTACTGAAGTTGATGAAAGTCCATTTCACTTTATAAGTCATTATTTACAAGAAATGGACTCTTCGCTTTCAGTTTGCCATCTGAATCTACGTGAGAATTAGATTAGAAAGTTAAAAATGCAACTTTTTGGGCTGTGGCTGATGTAAATTTTTGTAGTTACTTGTGTTTTGAAATTTGCTGTGGGATTTACAGTAGTCATAAATGGTTTCTAAGAGGCTTATAAACAAATTTAAAATCCTTTCAACTAGTGATACTAAGGTGAATTGACTGTCAGCTTTAATAAGACAGACTAACTGCCATTGTCTTAATAATGGTCCTGCTCCTGGGCTGGCTGAATGCAAGAGCATCTGATTTCACTGCTTTTCTTTCCGATGAGCAGTGACCTGCTCCTCATGGGGGGGGAGGGAGAAGCGAGTCCTGCTGGCAAGATGCGGAGGCACTGAGCAGGACGTTTTGGTAACACTGTTGGGGAACCCTGACGGGAAGCAGCAGCGCTTCGTGTGCCCTGCAGCGTCTCTCAGGGCAAGGTGCTCAGCAGCTGATGGACTCTGTCCTTGCAAGAGCTAGTATGTTGTCGCTAATGAGCGTCTCCCCAGTAGAGCAACAGGGGTTAGGTAGCAATGGTCTGGTGCCATGTGGTGTTATTTCTTGGATTTTTTTTACTTTCCTTTTTTTTTCTTAGGGCTCCCATGTCTTTAAACTAGCTGAATTAGAAGCTGTAACTTTCATGATTAATTTCTAGCGCTTTTTTCTGATGACTTTGTGGGATAGAGAGTCTTAGAAAAGGGGTTAATCTCATTCGGGGAGAATTCCCAGAGATCAGATGACCCAGGCTGATAAATGTCCTCTCCCCTCCAACATACAGCATGTCACCTTTTCTCTTGAAGACAGGGAAAAAGGCAAGTGGATCACAATACAAAACCAAGGCCTTACCTTTTATCTTCTGGCAGGTTACAGAAGCACCGAGTTGCTTCTCAGTGAGTTTCTATACTGCTTAGTCCTCCGATGGAGGTGTCAGAGGAGACCATGTCAGTTGACTGGCAAATGGGAGAGAACTCCCATAGGAAGGGAAGGCTCTGTGCCCAAGAACTTTTACTTTACTGTTCTTCATACAAGCATTTACCCTTTAGGAAGAAACTGTTGATTGCATGATTGTTCATTTTTATTAAGACTGAGTCTTTTTTTTTTTTTTTTTTTTTTTTGCTTATGCACCTCTTAGCCTCTATTTTCTTGGTAACATGCAGTGGGGAAACGCTGCAAAAGAACAAATAAGTTTCTAAAATAAATACTAACATCTTTTATCTTATTGATTTTTCTCTCATTTTTTTTTTCGCTTCTTTTCCTCTTTCCTTTGCTCAGTTTACATAAGAATTTTTTTTTTTCTGTTTAGGTAAAAAGTTACAAGGATGGACTTCTGTTATTATTTGTCTAAGTTGCATCATAATTGACTAGCTGCTCTATTTAATGTATTTTTCAACATTTAATATATTTTTCAACAAATCATCTTTTGAAAATAGTAGGCACAGGTAATTATTTCTTCCTTTTTTTGAACATATCAAACTAAAATGCTTTAAATCCTTCACTCTTTCAGCCAGGTGGAAAATGTCGTACATTTTATTTTGATTCTAATTAAGCTGTTTAATACTCTAAGGATGGTATGGAGAAATGTGGAACTTCAGAAATAAGGTTAAGCTGCATATACTTAGGAAGAGTGCCTCTTTAAAAGGGCACTTCTAAGAATCAAGCACAATGATTCAGCAAAACCTCTATGTTCTGTGTCTATGTATGTGAAAAATCAGGCTTGATTCCTCGATTTTTATTATTCTTATGAAATAATACGTGAAAGATGTTTTCAGCGATGCTTTTCTATTGGTGATATTTCCAGTGATTTTACAGGCTTTATGAAATTGTTCTCCTTTGGAATATCAGATTTTTGTAGCACATGGCACACGCCATATGAGGTACATTGGAGGAGGAGGGAAGAGATCTTCAACGTAGTGCAGCAGTTGTGTAGTCTGGGAGTTTTCATTGAGAAAATGCTTGTTTTAAACTCTGCACTGCACTCTTAAGGATGGCTTTGTGTGTAGCAGGTGTGTATTTTGGGATATCCATTTTAAGGACAGCGTTTGATTATCACACCGTCTTTTAGTCACTTTTTTCCCTCCCTGCCAGCTCAGGTGCTGTGCATCTGTGACGTGCGGCCATGTACCCCATTGCATTGCGGGGAAACTGTCAGGTTAAAGCAGAGATGCATTTGATCCTGTGTGAGCTGTTTTCTTGCATTGACATGGCTTCTTTGTCCCTTTATAAATGTTTTGGTAGGGCTTCTAACGTCTATTTCATCCTTCTATTACAAGTATTTATTACAAATGTAACAAGAAATCCTGGGTGGTTATGTATTACAGGAAACTGAAAAATTCTATGGAAAAGTAAAGCAAGCTTTGAACTACAGCGATATATGTATAAAACACACACATACACATAGAAAGATGGTACTTATATTGTCTCTGCTGTTGTAAACAAGAAGTGAAGTGTTCCACAGTGTTCTGTAATTCCACTGGTCTAAACAGCCAGTTAACTCTGCAGAGCTTTTTAATTCCTAAACTGCAACTGAGAACCTGTAATACAGAGATATTCCCAAGGACTGTACGTATTTCAGCTGAAAGGTGTCCTCCAAAAGAAGCAACTGTTCGCCTCTAACGAAGCCCCCTGGCTTTGCCATTGTGATCTTAATATATCCAGCCAAATTAGCTATAGAGTTAGGTACAAACTCAGTAGAAATCCTTCCTCTGTGCCACACTAGGCCTTTTGGGATCTGGGCAGCTGACCCCGCGCTGTGGGAATACTGTGCTGTTCATGAACTTTGGTATGAATTCAATTCAGAAAGGGAGATGTGGCCTATGAAGAAGCTATGAGAAAGTTTTGGGCTAGCTGCAGTTCACACAAGCTATTTGGGGGAGTACAGCCATGAGGATAGTAGAAGTGGATTTTCTGAGTCATGCTATGGCTATGAAAGCGCAGCATTCTTAGCAGGGCCAGTGTGTGCTCTTTAGTAATCCTTAGACACCTCTAAAAGATGCTCTTCAGTTTTGTTTTTTAAATGTATTGCATAAAGTATGTGGGAGGTCGTAGTTCATTTGCTGGGAGTTCATTCCCAATTCCTGTAATCTCACCTGATGCATGACAGGCTCGTCTCTTCACAGAGCTGTAGCGGCTATGGTGGGGTTCTCGTGTTCGCTGGAGTCCACCTGCATGGGTCTGATTGCAGCCTGTAAATTAAATAGTGTTCTAGCATTCACCCTGTAACCGACATGGTGCTGACCCGTTCTGGTAATCAAGTTGAATTCAATCATATTTGAAACCCACATGACACGTCAGCTGTGTTGCTTGTAAGGAGTTCTGAAATCTGCAGCCCTCTGTATGAAATAAACTGTTAAACTAATGGGGTTTTTTAAGACTGAGGATCTGATAAATGATGTGATTTGCAGACTCTGCCTGGCTTCTGTCTAGTACAGTTGTTCTACAAGGCCTGTAAAATCATAACACAGTTGATTTAGTGCTAAGAGAATGTAGCAGATTTTTAATTACAGCCTCTCTCTTTAGGAAGTTCATAGTAAACAGTTAGAACTTTAAAATGTAAACTTCGGAAGCCTTTGAGGTGACCTGGAATTTCATCTCATCTTCGATGGCAGTTTTTTTTTCCCATTTTTTTTGTTTATTTTTCCTTTCTTTTTGGTAGTTAAAATAGGGGTTAATCTGCTTGGAGAAAGCCATGTATGGATGAGAATATGTGGGATTATTCAGGAATGCTTGTGAATGTGCAGGCTGTCCTTGCATATTTGGAGTTGGATGTCTTTAATTCCCAGAAAACAACTTCCAGCAGTGTTCTCATCTTTGGTATAGGCAGTCATCGAGCTATAGCCCTGGCCTTTGCGTTGGCTGCCCAGAAGGTGCTAGGTTACTGTTGAGATGGCCTTTGGGCATTTAAGGTCCTTAACCGTGTAGGCGCTGAGTATCATCTATGTTTTCCATTTTATTGGTTATTTGTTCTCTGAAACCACCTATTTCTTCTGATTTTTAGTTGGCAGGTAATTGCATGTTGGCTCTGAGGCCAGATCCAGCAATCTCTGGCTCCTTGCAGACTCATTTTTTTTGATAAGTCCCTTTATATTTTCTATCATGAGGGCTAATAGCGTTCTCTGAACTATGTAAGGGTGAGTACATTCCACCCTGAAACAATGTACTACTGTGGTCTAATATGCATCTTCATATTTCAGCCTTGCTGCCTGGCTCTGGCCATCTTTTCCACATGGCAGTGAGAGCTGTGGGCATTGATTGGAGAGGAGCAGAGCCCAGATGTGGAATAGAGGGGGGTTTTTTATGCAAAGAGGTTTTGGGACTTTGTTTGTTTGTTTTTGTTATTTGGTTTTTTTTTTAACCATGTTGCTTCCCTCTGTGCTTCCAGAGGGAGACCAGGAGAACCCTGAAATTTGGCAAGGTGTAGTTTTGAGGTATGAATGGCTCTATCTTTTTTAAAAAAACTTTATTAGTATATGTGCTTCTGAATGTTTTAGAGACTAGAGTTTTAATATTGACTTTGACTGTGGTTTAATGAGAAGAGTTTTAAAATCTGGTTTTATAAATCTCAGAATTTCAGTTGCTGGACCTGTCAGAAGAAAGCTGTGAAGACTGAATGCTAGTTCACTGGTGTGTGTATTTTGTTGTAATGGCAGATGATGGAGAGATTAGTTTTATTGAAAGCTTTTTCTCTCTCAATTTGACCCTTGTGATTTTGTGACTTTTTTTTTTTTTTTTTTAAGTTCTCATCTTGTGCTGGAGTTTACCGTACTATCTTTGGATTAGCTTGATTGCAGGTACTTGAATAAAGGTCTCCTTTAAAGAAGGAAGAATCAAATCTAACCTGGTTTTGATTGTACTAGACAAAGTCGAAGACCCTTGTAAACCAAGGGTGTATACAGTCCAGGACACATTATTTTTCTTGTTAGAAAACATGTGTGCATCTTGTTTCATTATTTCTTCCTGGTAAGTGGACATTTTGTAAACTCCCACCTGAGGGCATGGCACCTCCAAAAAGGATTGTGTCAAGGTTAGTTCTAATGAGTAAAATATGCAAATTCAAATTAAAAATATTTTCTTAATCGAGGATGCATAAATTATTCCCAGTGGGCACCTAAGTGACAATAAATTTCACATGCCTGGGAATTAACATGCCCCACTTATATTACTTTGCTCTTCCATTAAAAAAAATGCATTATTCATTTAAATGGCTTCCACTGTATTTAGCTTCTGAAAAAGAGATCCAACTATTATTTCGAGGCCTAAATTTGAGCAACATATAGAACAATTGTGTGTGTGCTTGCATACTAAACGTGTTAAATGTAATGTCTTTTCCATGTCTTTAAAAGTACAAAAATAAAATCATACCAAAAAAAAAAAATCAATTCAGCTAATTGCTGTGATTGACTGAAACATTTCAGATACCTCATTTTAGAGTATTCAGAAGCTTTCTGTACATGTCTAAATCTTTTGAGTTGTGGCTGCATCCCTGTTAAACCCACACCATGGCCAGGCAATATAGTGCACTAGCGTATTTTTTCCTGTCCTCCTTTCAGGATTGTTTGACTGTCCCCTGATCTGCTGTGCGGCTGCTTCTGCAGGCAGTGCTGCTCTGTCCACCCGATGCAGGGGTGAGAGGGTAAGAAAGAAGCTAGAGCCGAAGCATTAATTTTCAAGAGGGACCAAGGAGTGTTTGAGCTGGGAATAGGCAGGAGGGAATGAAGATCTGTGGGAATGGCGTATGGAGCTCTTGGCTGTCCCTTTGTAGCTGTCTTTTGATAATCTTTAACTACCAGTTTGTTCATATGAGCAGCAGTTATTAAAAACAGAGGCTAGTTTATCTGTACACATTCTCCTCCTTAACTACAGGTTTGAATGTCCAAGGGTTTCTGCAAGTTCTTACTGAGTATATACCGAGCACTTTGTATCTAATAATTTTTTTTTTTTAAGCCCTTGGAGGTGCTTATAATCCTAAAGATGCCATACAAGCTCAGATTCTCTCTGTGTAAATCATCTACAGTGGGATTTCAAAAGTGCTCAGCCTAACCCTGCTTCCTTAGAAATCAATTGTTAAGGTCCTCGTGACTTCAGTGGGAGTAGTTACACCAACACAGAGTGCTTTGAAAATGCCTCCCTAAACTGTAAATGAGAATATACATTTGAGAATGTTGCAACCTAATTTTTATACTGAGCTTGTGATGGTAGTAACTGAGTGCCCTAGATTTAGCGCTGTATCTACTTGATTATGTCACTTCACCACCTTGTCTGAATTTGGCACTGTAATTCATATTTACATGGGATTTATTCTTTTTGTCTCTCTTGCTCCTTGTATTTTTACTGTAGTGGTCGTATCAGTCCAGGTCTACACCTGTATTCACACAGACATTTAAGAAGCTATTTATCCTAGCTATTTCAGTATGCATAAGCATAAGAAGTTTTTGGGTTTTGTTTTGTGGTTTTTTTTTTTTTTTTCCCCCTCCACCTGTACATGTTTAGGGACAAAATGGTTGTGGAATAAATTGAGATATTGTTTGGATTTGCATGTTGGTGGGGTTTTTTGGTGGTTTTGTTTTGTTTTGTTTTTCTTTGAAACCTCTGAATAAATAAATGTTTATAAACATTGGCATACTTCATTGTTCAATTATGACTCTAATGTTAGAAATACTAAACTATGACAGGTTTTAAAGAATATTTCAAAAACTGAGTCTGGAGGTAACAGCTTTATTACTGCATGATGACTTGACCCATATTTCCTAACATGATTTCCCTACTGTAACTCGAATTGAGTTCATGTAAGTCTAATGATATCAGTTGACCTTGACAGCTAGACCTAAATGCCTGTGGTTGTCCTGTTTTTTTTAGGATCTTTTAGGTTTTTCTTATTTTAGTTTTTCAGCATTTTCAAGAAATCCCTTTTAAATAAAGGATACCAAAAATTCTACCAAGAAAGTATAACAAATTCTAGCAACAAGAATTTTTGCAATTCCTTTGAATGTTGGGATCAAGTATATTTTACCTATAGTTGCACAGTGATACGTCTTTCTAGCATAAATAACTTAATACCTGTGTTGCAGAGAAATAGTGCTAATTACACAGCCACATGAAAAATGGTTATCAAATACTTTTGGCTCCTTTAGTGAGTGATGACTTTGCTATTGTCATTTAGGATTATTCCTAACCTTCAGTTCTGCCTTTAAATGATTAATTTTTATTTATTTGGTCTTTTAAAATCCACCTACTAGTAAACAGTTTTCCACTTTCCTCAAGTGGAATTTCCAACTAAACTACCTTGGCCTGTTGCCTAGGGTCAATTTTAGTGGTAATGATGAGTTTAAAGTCAGGTATTTTAAAATCCACTAGGTTTAGAAACATTAGGCTTCTGCATAATAATGTAAAGGGGACACTACCAGCTTTCCGGTGGGCATGTCACTTTTAGCTCTGAGATCACATCTTAAAGCTTGCTTTGAGCCCTTTAAGAGCAAACCTGAAAACCACCTCATTACTATGCATAGAAAAACTACTTTAATCACTTTGAGATTTCTAAAATGTATTTGTTAAAATCTTTCTCTCATTCTGAGGCTGATATCATTTGACTAAGGGCACTGAGGGAGCCTGACTTGAGAGGTATTGGGACATGAAAATATTGGAAATTCTTATAAGCAGTGTTTAAAATAGCTTTTCTGTAAATGATTTGGTTCACACAGAAAATGTGATCGTCTGGTGCTGTGATTTGGCAAGCACTCTTGATGAATATGAATAAATTCACAGGTGATTCCACCTTTTATCAGTAACATGACTATGTTTAATTTGTCGTAACAACTTTTCTAGCATCGTGAATTCTCCCCTTCTTGTGTTTGCCAATAGTGTAGGCAAGAGAGAAATGGAGCTACTGGAGAGAGTCCAGTGAAGGGCCATGAAGATGATTAAGGAACTGGAGCATCTCTCCTCTGAGGAAAGTCTGAGAGAGCTGGGACTGTTCAGCCTGGAGAAGAGAAGGCTCAGGGAATCTTATCAATGTACCTTCAAGTACCTGAAGGAAGGGTGCAAAGCAGTCAGAGCAAGGCTCTTTTCGCTGGTGCCCAGTGACAGGACAAGAGGCAATGTCCTGCTTTTGCTCTTTGCTCTGTACTTATCTGCAGAAAGCATAGATCCATAGTGCTTTATCCTTCTTAGCCAGGCTTAAACAGTCCTCTTGACACAAGATCTCTAATGCAGCCCCTTTTAGCCTTCTTGTGCACCCACTGTCTGAATCTTGCATCAGGACACCCTGAGCTCGGGTGGCAGAAGTGCACTGCCTGCTTTGCTCAGCTCAGTGGGATGAATTGATCAGAGTTCAGCGTCTGCTTCCCAAGGTCTGCATCTGCTTTCCACCATCCCAGTCTCATTCCTGTACCTTACAACCCTGAGAAGAGCTAAACCACATAGGCTGTGTGCATTCCATGGTAATCCCTTTCAAGACCTTTCCTATGAAACCAAGCTGTCCTGAACGAAAGGAGAGCCTTCACATCTTCCTTTGCAAGGACAAACTCCTCAGAGCAGAGATGTGATGTTGGGGTGAATACATGTGAGGAGAGGGTGCTATGATAAGAAATAATTGTGTTGGCATATCTATCTGTTTGTACCGAATGTTGAAAGCATCATTGAAGGACAAAATACATTGGTTTGGGGGTTTGGTATTTTGTTGTTGTTGAGCTGATTTAAAAAAAAAAAATCAAGTAGGGTTTTTTTTTTCTTGCAAAAATAATTTTTGGTTTCTGTTTGGCCTTGATGTTTTCTTTACTTACACTTGATCATGATATTAGAGGTATTTCAAGTAAGAAAGGAGCCCTGTGATTGGTATTGAGAAGGCAGGAGGGAGCCCTGTGTTACGTAGATCAGTAAGTTGTTGTCTAGGAAATTTGGTTTTATATTGTTTGTTAGAAGGCAATGAGTTTCGAGTGCCTTGATTGTCTGTTACTGAGAAGCAGGGATATTTTGTGAATCAATAACAATCACACAGAATAAAGTTAATTAATGGAATTATTTTTATAATGCTGTTTTTATTGGAGATACAGTTTGAAACTGAAGATAGATGACACGAAAGACATAATTCTCCTTCCATTGAAATAATCTATGCTTTTAGTATTTAAGAAATAACCTGAAAGAGGAGGAAGTATTTTGCTCATCAGAGACTCTAATAATTCTTCTATATAACTCTTGTTCAGTCAGATAAATTGACTTCTAGATTTTAGCCTGAAAACCAGTAAAGATCCCTTTCAAATATTAGAATCAGCATAGAAGACTTGGAAAAAAATAATGATTAGAAATTCTTCAAGCTGAATGCAAACTGAAGTTGGCAATTAAATCTAGCTGTAACACTGGTGTGATGTATATGATGGTAAGATTTTTTTTTCCCTTTAAATTCAGGGCAAAGTCTTTTGGTTTTGATTTTTTTAAATTTTATTTATTCAAGAAGGTAGTTTGCTTACCTCATAGCAAAGGAAAGCAAAGCAAGTAATAACTGGGATAAAAGAAACTGGTGGTTGCTAAATATTTGCTCTTGTTTGCCTGGCAAAGCGTGGTTTTGAGTTTGGTTTTTTTTTTTTTGGGGGGGGGGGTGGAGGGAGGTGTTGGTGTTTGTGTGGGGCTTGCTTGTTTTTTGTTTTGGATTGTTTTTGGGAGGTTTTTTGTTGTTGTTTTGGAAAACATATTTTAACGCAATGAAAATATCCTTTATTTTCAGTTTCATTTAATAACTAGCACAGAGTTCTGTGGGTAGTGGGTAGGGTTACTGATAGGCTGGATATTAAGCTTATGAAATGTTAACAGAGATCTTGAGAAATATTTTGATAGATGTTAATATTGAAATAAGATTGGAAAAGGAGGGAATATTTCAACATAACTAGCTCTTGTAGTTTGATCACCTGATCCAGTATTTTTGAATCCTTGCCCTTGCTGGGCTGGAATATGAAATTAAGCATTCAGATCTGGAAACCCCAGTCTCCAGAGAATTTTGCTTTTTTGGAAAAGGCAACTCTGTCAGCACAATGGAACCATCTCATGTTGCTGGAATAAAAGGCATTTCTGGAAGGCATTTCAATGAAGATACGAAACTGTAGAGGCCACATGGAGAGAGGGACAGCAGGGAAGAGATAAGGAAGAGTATGGGTGAAAAAATGTTACAGAAACACTGGGCCAACCCTATTATTTTGTGCTAACTTGGGTTAAGTAAGCCTTTACAGTATGAAACCTTTTTTTTTTTTAAAAAAAAAGCACAAAACAACAACAACAACAAATGCTTAATTTATTACTATTAAAATGAAGATGACAGCTGCTGACTTGCTCTGTTTTTATGTGCAAACCTGTTTTTTATAATTCCCTTTCTGCATGATTCTAGTAGTCTAAGAAAGTTTTAATATAGAATTGAAATATCTTCTAACTGAAATTGATTAAAATGTGTTTCACTGCTTTTGTGTGGTCTCATGGAATGTATTTTTGCATTTAGAATTGGTGATTTTTATTTTTATCTGCTACATAGTGTAAGTCGTTGATGTAACTTCAATGTATGCTGTATTAGCTTCTACTGTTAACATTCCTTTTTATTTCCAGTTGCTGGAATTACTGCAGCTGATTTTGCCCCAGGCATGGTTCACTGGGGACCTGGTACCTGGGGTTCCGTTGATATCCCTGTCACTGGCAAGGTAAGGAGAGGTTGACTTGCATTCGCTATGAGTAGCAGGCTAGAAATAAATCATTTTAATATGCTTTCTGAAGATAAAAAATTAGGAGGGGCAGTGGGTGTCTTGCTGATTATTTATATGCATGCCAGTAATGTCTGGGAACCTTGACTGTGGTTCTTGAAGTAATATTCTTTCTTACTGATGTGTTGAGAAGCAACTCTTGCTTAAACACTGAAGGAACTAACCTATTTCAAAGAGAGTATTTCCTGTATGCCAAATCAAGATAATTTTTTTTTTTTGTACTGGGGAAAAAAGCCCTCCTAAATTAATATCTGCAACAAAAAGTCTACTATAGTAGTATGAAACTTTAGCCTCTTCTCCATTCAACAAGTTTCTTGTGTGGTACCTCAAACCCGGTTCATAAAAAGCTTGTGTGCCATGTGTCTGTTTAGTTGTCTGTTGTGATGCTTGCTCTAATGACATTTGACCAATAAAATAACTTGATTTTCAGAAATGCTTACTAACTCCTTTTTTTGTAATAGCGTGGAAGGAGTTATACAGCTGAATGACATTTGTTTAGTTAGTCATGTAACATGAGCATCTTTCAAAAGAAGCCAGCACTGAGAATGAGCTCTTTTTAAAAAAGACTCAGTTTTGACAAGTCTCTGCTTAGTGTCTGAATACTAGTGAAATGAATTATTTCCTTGCAACAGTGCCATATTTAGCACACTAATAAAAGAGAGGCAGGAAAGTGGATCTTTGATAAGCTAATTATTTTTGGAACTTGCATCAGAGTTTAGTAAATCAGCATGCTGCATCTGCAGTGCTAACCAAACTAATCTAAAATACTTGCCTCCCTGTGGAGGTATAGAAATGTCATAGTCCGTGGAGACCTGCACTGCATTTATGCAGGTCTGCCTTTTCTGTCATAGATTCAACAGACCTTTCCAGAGAAGAGCTACAGTACTTTAAACAACCTTAACATGGGGTTTAAAGAGATTAATGAATATCAGTCTTGTACTAAATAAATCTTTATCACTTGCTTTACCTACTACAGTAATTGCCTCAGTGCAGTGGAACCCATTCAGTCTGCCAGCTTGCCATTAATCTCAAATACATCTTTGACAAAAGAATCTACCTTATCTTCATTTTACGTGCGTGTGTGTATGCGAGCTCTGGCACTTAATCAGGTCATCAAAATGCTATACATCAATCTGTTTAGTTGTACGAGTGTTACATGTTTGAGGAATACTGACCTCATGTAAAAGATTTATAAATTAAAAAAAAAAAAGAGCTTCCAAATCTGTTTCTTACAAATATGTATACATTCCTGTCACTAAATAAAATGTGTTAACAAATATAAGAGGACAAAGATTGTAGTATGTGAGGCTTATGCAAACAAACAGTACGTGTGTCTTGCCCACTAAAACATCCTCACTGTCCCTCCCACCCAAATAGCAATAATTTGGGTCATATCATAGATAGGTATGTGTGCATTTGTGTGTGTGTATGTTTACATATTACAGCTTCAAAACTGATTTATGTTTACAGGCATGACAAAAAAAAAAAAACTTTTAATATGGCTATCAAGTTGTTGTAATTTAGAATCAGGCTGCTGGGGTGTGTAATTAATGCAGATATTTTACACCTGTTTCATAATGTAAACAATTTTAATTTTTACTTAGCCACAATGTTACAATGAAATTAATTATGTATTTTCATGTGAATATAAACTTCTTTAAACTGTCTGCCTTTAAAATTTTTTTTTTTTAAATGATGTATTTATTTACGTAGTGTTTCTGGAGTATTTTCAGAGTCATCTGAAAGGGACTATCTGTTTTTCTAAGCTTACAGCTAAACATGTGTCGGCAGACGGCAACTGAGCACCACACAGCCGCTCGCTCACTCCCCCCTGGTGGGATGGGGGAGATAATCAGAAGGGTAAAAGTGAGAAAACTCGTGGGTTGAGATAAAGACAGTTTAATAGGTAAAGCAAAAGCCACGCACACAAGCGAAGCAAAACAAAGAGTTCATTCACTACTTCCCATTGGCAGGCAGGTGTTCAGCCATGTCCAGGAAAGCAGGGCTCCATCATGCGTAATGGTTACTTGGGAAGACAAACGCCATCATTCCAAACGTCGCCCCCTTCCTTCTTATTTCCCCAGCTTTATATACTGAGCATGACATCATATGGTATGGAATACCCCATTGGTCAGTTGGGTCAGCTGTCCTGACTATGCTCCCTCCCAGCTTCTTGTGCACCTTGCTGAGCATGGGAAGCTGAAAAGTCCTTGACTACCGTAAACACTACTTAGCAACAACTAAAACATCAGTGTGATATCAACATTATTCTCATACTAAATCCAAAACACAGCACTATACCAACTACTAGGAAGAAAATTAACTCTATCCCAGCCGAAACCAGGTCAACATGTAAACAGAAGTTAGGTATTTTTGGAATAACCAGTAAGGATAAGTTATATAAATGGAATAGGTTCTCCCTGGGAAGGATAGAAGAAGTTGGTGTTTAGGAGGAATGTAATTCTGGCTATGGGGGGGGCGGGCCTTGCCAATTTACTCAGGTAGTTCATATCTGCACAGATAATTGCATGCCAAAAAAGAAGATAAGAACAACATGAACAGACAAGGATTGACTACATAGACTGGGGCAATGTGAAGTTTAACATGGGGCAGAAATTAGGTATAGTTTTACATAGTCAGCCTTATATTAGAGGCTGTGTTGGATTCCTTCCCAGTAGATGGGATTCAGATGAGGGTGTGATGTACTCATTAACTTCATCAGGGGAGATGATTAACAGCTGCATTTAAGCTGTTTAACCTCAAAGGCTAGGGAGGAAGATGACCAAGACCTAAAAAAAAATTTGCGAGGCATAAAACTCCCCATGGATTGAAATATCTGCTGTAAATGATGCTGAACTAATAAGTGAATGTTGAAGTCATTGAGAATGGTGGGGTACTTCGCATTTTTTTAAAATGAAACTATTTAACTTAGGTTTTCAAAATGGAGGGCATGGGTCTTCTGGGTGCTTGTTTTCATATTTTGAGTATTGTCCATTACTAGTAACTGCTGTTGCTGTGTGTACGATGAGGACAGTGTCTCTGTTAGGTAGTGAGGAGGTGGGGACTGTCAGTGTGGTTTGATGCAGAGTGACTGGGGAGGGCTCTAAGCATACTGTGTCTACATCATGGCATATAGACTACTTCTAACTCAAGTTCTCAAATCAATATAGGCATGCTAGCACAACACTGTGCCCCACAGCCATCACTCTACCTTGCACAGGACGACATGCTGCTGTCCTTACGTCTTGTGCTTGGAGTCAGCTTGTTCTGTGCTGATTTGAAGACATTGTGCTCCTTTGCATGGCTCAGACCTGATCTACGTGACACCACGCTTGGAGTTGGGAGACCTGGGTTCTGCGTCTGTTTCTGTGTTTGACCTTGAGCATGTTTCTCTGTATCTCTGTGCAGCAGTTCTCACATCACAGTGGTTGTGCCCATTGCTGCCTGCCTTTAAGCACATTGACATAGCTTTATATAGAAACTTTATATAGAAACATTAAGTTTTATTGTTGCTAAACACTAGGGGATATCCCTGACTTCTGTTTTTCCTCGCCATGTTACACACCAAATTTCTTAAAATCTTTAAGGAAAATAGATTTCTTTGTAAAAGTATTTTCAGTGAATAAGTAAGGCGATATATCCTAGGTTATCCTGGAATTTCAAGTGATTAAGACTGGATAATCGAGGCTGACCTGTACATTTATATGAACTGTTCTTGATTAAGGGGTAGGTCTGTTCAGCAGAAAAACCACAAGTGAGAATTTGCCCTTTACATTTAGATGATTATTTTTATACTATGTTTCTTGACCTTTCAGTACTGTGTTTGGTGCTTGGGGTTGCTAGGCACTTTTTAGCTCCTTCTTTAAAAATCAGTCACAAGACACTGATGGGTTTGAGACTGTATTCAAGAGCTGGCAGAGTGATTTTTTTGGTTTTTTGTGGTTTTTTTTTTTCCCCTCATTTGCAGCAGTTCTCACGTATCTCTTGCTGCTCGGCTGCTAAGACCATGACCTAGCTGATGCTGTAATACTTCTTCCTTTTTCTCCTTTGACCCACTGTTTTCAGTTTCCTTAGAGTCTGGCATGTGAACCACACATGCTGCAGCTTGATGCCTCTGCGTGTAGCTGCTGGTTTTGCCTTTGCTCTACAGTTGACCTTGCAAGGTCTTTCTTTCACAGTAATGTTTGTTTTCTTCACTTTCAGACATGAAGACTACACTCTCATAAAAGTGTTTATCCTGACAGCCGTTGTTCACATGTTAGTAACAATTGGAATAAACAAATGGATTTTCAGCAAAGCAGAAACACTATATGCATGCATGAACCGTACGTGTGCCTCCTCTGATTTGCAAATGTACTCTTTTATGTGATGCTAAAATTATAGCTATTTATTCCAACAGTTTCTCCTAAATATTCACACCACATTGCAGGACAGAAACTTTTCAGTACACAAGGGGTCTGTTTTTATAGACTGTTTTTCAATTTCTGACATATTGGATGAATGTTTGAACTAGAAGATGACAAGTAATAGCTAGATGAGTTTGGCCAAAATTTTTGAACTCTGTACCGGAGGTTTAATATGGTTTGGTACCTAATTAATAATGTGTTCAATTCTGAGCTTCCACTGAAGCCTTCTGCAGGGGTAGCCATCGGTCGCTCTTGAGTTGTAAAACTGATACGGAACAGAGACAAGGGCAGACACTTTTCTAGCTTTACTGAATGAAAACATTGGGAAGAAAGGGGTGGAAAATAATTATCTTCCCAGAGTTCAGCCTGAGGAAAGAATTATTGGGAAGAGTGCTGGGATGATAATGGCACAGTCAAGCCAGAGGCATGCTGGAAATCCCTACCTTGAGCCTTCCACAACTACCAGCATTTAATTGTGCTATTTTGGGAGAGATTTTTCAGTCTCTTAACTGCAGAATATCTATAAAGTGTTTTGCCTGTCCTACTCCTCTTCAATCTTACTCTGTCTGCCTAGTTTTGGTTCTTGCTTGCTTTTAGGGATGTGATGAGTGCTTGTTTAACTAGCAGCTGACACACTACATCAGGAGTCTTTGCTAGTGCTGCTGATGTAGGTCACAATTCCCAGGAGGCATCTAAGGCTGGGACCTCTAATTTAGGGGCCCAGGATGAGCTAGGCAGAGCATGGTCAATGGAAAATTTTCTAAAGAGTCTGTCCTGAGTGAGAAACACAAGTTGTGTTGAAAGTTGGTGGATCTTCAAGATCTACACCAAAAAAAAATCTTGTCTACATGAGTAATTAACATTGAGTAGGCTTTTAAGGCTTGAAATCTTTCCTCTCCGAGAAGTAGAGTCAACCGAAATAATTCTGACCACCCTTCTTAAGTACACTTGCAGATTGAACAGGTGATTTTTTTTTCCTTTGGCTTCGACACATAGTTGCTATTACTTTAGTTAATGATACAAATCTAGTGATTAAGAAGCCATTTCTGGATTTCTAGTGATTTCACATCTGTTTTCACAGTTTTATGGGAGACTTTTGGAAATACTGAGCACTGACACTTTTCTGAGTAGCTTCCGTTTTTTGGTGTATACTAGTAGTCATTTCTTGGATGCTAAGAAATTTTATGCTAGCCACCTAAAAACATAGACGGTATTGCTCTATATAACAGTTGAGCTCTATCTAACAGCTCTATATAACAATTACGTGGCTTCTAAACGATGGCTAATAGGTGCTCAAGCTGAATGTTATTTGTAGATGCATTTGCTATTGACATACAGTTTTCTAGGATTTTTCTAGTACCGTGATCAGTGATCATCATCCACCCATTCATGTTTCTTGAAGCTTCTCCTTTTTGTGATGGACGTTCTATGGTTCTAATAGAGTCTCAGCAACATCATTTTCTTTTGATAGTTGTATTTTCATCTTCTACTACAGTGACTACTACCTGTTTTTACAGGTGTAGGGGGGAAGCACTAGTGTAAATATGTTTCAGGACAGCTAAAAGATATGAATATTTCAAATTTCTTCTTTTGTAATTCTACTACTTCATAAAAAATCAATTTAGTCCTCAGTTTTCAAAGGGTTATTTTATTTTAAGAAGTGTGCATTACCTTGTTAGGCTTGCTTTTATATTCTTGCTACTCTGTTTCACACGCTTTTTGGGGAAGAATAAGAACCTGGGAACACTGATATCCTTCCCGCACAGAGACTGGGCTGTTTAAAGGGTATGAGCTTACAAGCAGTTCTCCTCAGTGTCCCAGTCCTTCAGTGCTTCAGGGTGATTGTTAGGTTATTGCATCCCATTTACCCTTTTATAGCTCTATATGATTTGTGCTTTTTTATTGCTACAAATAGTGATTTCCAAATACAAAAAGTTCTAGTAGCAGGTAAAATTTACTTGGAAGGCAAATGTACTTTTTCTCTGGTTATACTCTTTGCTGGTTTTACAGAAAGCTTTTTGAGGAATGCTTTGCTCTTGCATACCAAGTGACAAAGTTTCCTAATGTCATAATCTCAATAATACAAGATCTTTTTCTGTTTCTTTATACTCTCAAAGCATTACATTACTAGAGAGGGGGCATTCATTCAGACAGGCACTGTTTTGTCATTCTGAAGTTCAAATATTTAATATTTTTTGTGTATCACGCAATGCTGATCAGACTTTGTGAAAAATCTGAAACTGACCGTGTGCATCGATTAAATCATGTTATTTTGTGTACCTGAAATGTTTCTTTTTTTGAGCCCTGTACATCTGATAATAGTAACTGGTGCTTTCCTTATAGTGTAATGGGACAGAAATACAGGCAAGTTTGCAGCACCTTGACAAAGACATTTAGTGTCGTTCTCAAAACACTACAGTAAAACCTTTAAATTAGGCTTTCTCAGGAATATTTAAAGTAGAAAGTTTCATCTTAACTAAAGACCACACCTATATGTGGGAAGCAATGCAGAGCAGTATATATACAGGGGAAGGATGTAATTTCTTTGTTCTTGGGCTTCTTCAAGGTTCCTACATAGAAAAAGATGAATTAGGATTAGGATAAATGGATGAAAATTGATTTTAAAATCTTTTTTTTTCTTTTTTTCTTAAGGCACTGCTTCCACCTACAGCTTTCTTCCAAAACTTGAAATGAATGAAATCGCTTTCAACTTCAATAAAATTAGAAGTGCTATGAGAAGCCTTTGGGACAGGGAATTTTCATGTATATTTTCTAATGAATGGCATTCTCCAGCTGGCCCTGTACCCTGTCTAATATTTTGCACAGCCTTAGAAATTTTGGTTCTGTATGCTTTATTTGCCATGGATGCTTGCATCACTGAGAGTATTTTGAGAGAGACTCTATTGAGAATAAAATTTTATTAACTCATTGAGGATATAATATTATTTTTATGCAATAATTTTCCACTTCAGAAAGCTTTTGTGTAATATTATAAATCGGGTTCAAGCTAAAATACGCACTATGGAATTTATAATCCTTGTTTTCTAAATGATAATGATAGTAGTAATTAAGTCGCTGTTTACTAGGGAGTCTCAGTCCCTTATACACTATTGAATGGAGGCAGGGGGGGAAATCTGCAAGAGAAACTCGCCCAGCCTTGTCAATGACGTGTAGGTGCTGCTTACAGCAGCCCAGTGCAGAATTCTTTCTGGATCTGGGAGCACACGGCTGTCCGTGCCTGTGGTCCCTTGGTCAGCTCAGAAAGCATGGGCTTCTCCCTGGGCCAGACACTTGCTGCAATGCCATTTCTGTGCAAGTATGCCAAGTGATTGTTTCTGTTGTTATACAAATGTGTATTGTGTGTGCTTTGTGATAAAGGCTGACGACACTTGAAAAGTTTCTTGCTCTGAAATGTTATGTGGTAGAGTTTTTTTTCTACTTTCCTTTAAAATAAAGCAGCCTGCTTTGATGAATGACAGGTCTTCATCTTTCTTATAGGGGAAGAAAGTAGCAAAATAGTAGCTTTGATTCACTTTTTCTCTTGAGGAATGTTACAATTTATTCCATAAGTTGCAAAGTCATCTTTATACCAGTGGTATTTTCTTTTTCCAGTGGTCTTGGAATTTTCTCCCCCCCCTCTTCCCCTCTCCCCCCGCCATCTTAAGAAAATACGTAGAAGTCTTCCAATTTGCTTTAATGTCCTGGAAGGTTGACCTCGGAAACACTCACCCCACTCCCAGAGATGATGAATTGTCACCAAAAGGTAAATCTTTGTGGGGTTTTTTTTGTTTGTTTTTTGTTTGGTTGTTTTTTTCATTCTACAAGATGATGTGTTTTTCTTTGAGCTGTTTAAGGTTCAATCTCGGCAACTCGCTGTAGGGAGATGCGCTGCGGAGCTCCCTGAGCACCATTGCTGAGGGGGTCTATGAAGACACACCAGTACAGATATGCACACCCAGTTGCTGGACTAGGGGGATTATAAGCTACCAACTGGTTTTCATCAGCCTGCGGTTTTCCTTTTGGAGTCTGAAAGAACTGAAAACATTTTTGTTTGTGGAAAAGCTCAGTACCTGCTTGTAATTAACTCTGTGACAGTGGTTTTCACACAAGTCTATTGCTTATTTTACATAAGCTTCAAAGGGTTTTATAAAAATGAAATGTTTAACTACTGGAAAAATAAATAAAACTGAAACACTGCAACAACTCGGAGGACATCTTTTTTCCAATGTTTTCTGGGAAAATTGGTAACACAAGGTACATCTGGAGATCTGGCCCAGATCAGCTCTCCCATATTTAAGGTTGCATGCAGTGTAGTTTTTCCACCTATCAACCTGTGTGTGTATGTATAAGTGCACCAGATTTTATCAAGGACAACGAGAAGGAGCATTAAGCTCTCTGAAGAGCTTGACATTTTCTTGAGTCACCTGTTTGAGATGCTTTAGGGTTTCTTTCTGTTTAAACGATGCTCTATCCATACTATCCTGCAAGCATACTTCTCTTGAACTTTGTTCTAACTGCAGTTGCTCCAATTGCCTTTCTAATACTTGCTTTTCTAATGTCTTTTTTTTTTTTGTGACTAAGTGCCTCTCTGTAATGAACTCCTTCCTTCTATGTTTTGTTACATGAAAGTATTCTGGTTTTAAAGTGTAATATTTAATTATGTTTGTGCCAATTTGAATATAAAACCTCAAATTGCATTATGATTGAGTTTTTGAGAAAATCTTTGGATTATTTGTGAAGTTTTGCTCTTAGATTTTTTTTTTCTTTTATCGATGAAATAAATGATTTCAAACTGTAACAATTTTTATTTATTAATTAAACCTCGTGGCATGATACTCTACAGAATAAGGAAACATTTTGACACACAAAAGTAGAAGGTAACTGTTGTGATTTAATGGACAAGAGAAAGGGTTTTTTCTTTTAAGGTTTTTATTTATATGTGTCTTTATTGCAAAGGGAAACTGAAAGGCTGTTTTGTTTTTTATACGTAACATGCCCTTTTATTTTAAATTATTGTTTTTCAAATTGCCATATTATTTTGGTTTAAGAGATCTGTACCAGCACAAAACTAATCTCACATGTATAGATAAAGTTGACTCTTTTTAGATTTTGATTATCAATATTAGTGTACTCTCTTTAATTTATGCTTATTTATTTGTGGTTACCATATATTTTAATTACAATTTCTTTGCATTATTCTAGAAAACAAGTTTTTTAATTAATAGAATCATATGTTGTTTTCTTTCATTTCATTGCGTTTACTTAATTGGAAGTGTCAATGCCCAGTCCATACCAGACTTTCTCACAGACCATAGTATTGTTTGTTACGTGGTTCTGAGTTGAGGCAATTGCCTCTAAACGAAATTCATTCCTAGCAGTGATAGTGTGTAGCTCATACAGCGGAAGTGAAGAACTTAAATCAGACCCAAACACACACTGTGAGTTCTGTAACATTTTGTATTATTTTTACAGTCAGTTACAAGATTTATCTTATCCAGAGTGTTAAAGCATATCAGATCTAGCACTGGTCTCCACAGAGAGTTAGATATATTCTGTATGCATGCAACAGCATTGCAATCATGTGTCATCTCGCTTTTGGCATTTTTAAAACAGTTTGATTGCAACTGGAGTGTGGTGGTGGGGTTTTCCATTGACATTAATTGCAGGCATAAGAGATGGCTATTGGGAAATATAGCCCAAATATATCTATATATCTGTTGTCATTAGGTTTTTTGTTATGTCTTTGGGCTGCTGATATGCAGAACTGAGAGGCTTCCCTTGGCACAACCTGTGTGTGTGAACATGTGTGACTAACTTTGACCTCTTTTACTGTTTTATTGAGATTGCACCTGGGTCTAGAAGGATATGCAAGCCAGGGAAAACTGTGTACTTCTGTACTTCAGCTAGCTGCAGTCCTTGGAAATTCCTCTGGTCGGGATGTGGGCTCTTTAGTTTTGCTGTTACGTGGCTGATCAGTACCTGTTTCAACCTCAGTTCCAGCAATTGTTATTCTTGGTTAATTGCTCTCCATCTATGCTTATTTGAATTGTACTTCTAGAATACTCTCTTATTATTGCACTTTTTCAGATGGGAAGGACAATAGATGACATGTTCAATGAACATAGTAATTTAGGAGGAGTTTGCTTTGGTTGTTGGAAGAAAAAATCAATTATTGTTTTTTTCTTTTTTTCTCCAACAGGCTTGTATCAGGCCTCTTAGCATCATATTGATCCAACCAACTATAAGGCATTACTTCATTGAGGCCAATGGAGATAACTCTTCAATAGCCATAATTCCACTTGCCTGTGTGCTGCATAAATTGCCTTCTTAATCACCAGGTAAGCCTGGGAATTTCCTTATTAGTTTCTTTATTATTAATTTTTGGTAAGGATAGGTGAGGGCTGAGTGACATTTACTATTGGTAAGGAACATGGGAGGCCTGGTTCTCAAGTCTCAACTTGGCATGTTACTAGTGCTGAGTCCAGACTTTGACCTGGGACAAGTGGAACACGGACTAAATGATCACGGAAAGCTTAACATTCTGCTAGGCCTACACAGTGGTCTCCACGTACCTTCCTTCTCGTTCTTTTATGTTCCCAAGACCAGATTTTGGAGCACCAAGTTCTTTCAGGAATTAACCAGATTTTTGCTCCTCTTAACGCTTTAGGAGTCGTATTTCAGCTGCCTAGCTGGTCAGACGCCTCTGTTGCAAAAGTTCCTCCTTATCCTTGTGTCAGGAATGATGGGGTTGGGGGAAGGGAGGATGCTTTAGCCAGCATCTCAGAAAAAGCTCTCCCCTCTCCTTAGCCTGCTGGGAATGGGTCTCTGCTTTGCTTGTTGTCATGCATGTTTGAGTGGGGTATTATAGCTCTCTCTGCTGAGCTGAACTCATGGCTTTAAGGTTTGTTTGGGTTTGTTTTGAAAGATTGGGATGCAGCTGTATCAAATTTCCACTCAAATATGTTCATTTGGCCTTGCTTGTAATGAGCTGAATTTCATATTGCCTGTACTGCACAGTCAGCTTGCTACACAGAATCTTAACAGCTTTAATAATTCCCCTAACCATCCAATTAGACTAATAATAAAGGCTTAATTACATATCCAGTTAATCATCAGATTTGTTCATTGAATGGCTTTAATTGGTAGATAGAGCTGTTACACTATTCCAGTTTGAAAGCTATCACCCATTTTTGCTCACAGCTATATCCACCCAATTGTTTTTATGACTGGGACTTGACCAGCATTTATTAAGACAATAAAAAGGTTCAGGAGCAACGAAACATAACCACCCAGTGCTGTGGCAGCACCCTTCTACCTGTGAGTGCCTGTGTTCAAGCCAGGACCTCTCTTTACAGTGCTCTGTACTGCTCATGTTGAAGGAACTCCAAAGAGCAAATGGCTGCTTTACAGGTTTCCAAAAATGAAGCTGTTCTGTATTCTGCCCAGGTAGTTCCCTCAAAATGACTGTTAAAGACTCTGGGACCTGGAAGCCCCTTGGCTTTGTAGGATTCAATAATGCACCACCTAAGCCATTTTGAAATAGATACTTCAGTAGCCCTGAGTCTTTTCTTATTATGGAAACATATAAATTGGCTCATCCTATAAAACCCTTCAGTTTTAAAAATGTAAAACCTAATTGCCTTATGGACATTCAAAGAATGGAGGCGCTTCTCTGGGGAGGTTTTGCACTGAACCAAAAGATGACAGAACTAGTTACTGATTAAAAAGAAAAGAAGACTTAACCTCTTGATGCCAGTTGTCAGGATTTCCCCCACATATATTTCTGCCTGGTTTAATTGCTACTATATTTCTACACCATTACTTCATTTTCTTTAGGGTTGAGTGGGGTAACTGGTTACAGAAACCTCATTGTCCCAGACATGTTCCCTTCATGCTTTCAAATCAAATGCCCTGTACAACTGCAAAATAATTTCCTTCCTTTAACAAGCCTTCCAGTATCCTGAGTTCAGAAGACCAATGTTGAGCTTTAGCTGACAATATTGACCTTCACTGTATTTTAAGAAGGTATCATTTGAAACTACCTTAGTTTGGGGGGAAGCCTTCTAATATGTCAAGAATAATTATTCCGCTTTTGCATAAATAATCTGTTATCAGAGGAGAAGAAATAGTGATATTTTTAGCAGGCTTTACACCCTGGGGAAATAAATGACACATAAAAATGAACTTTCAAAGTCTTGGTCTATAGAAAAAGGAGCAGTGTGTGACAGCAAAAAAAAGTGAATTTCTGTGAATTAGTACAACTCATTATTCGTGCCGTACACACTTGCCGCCTTATATTCCCTGCACTGTAGCTGGAATATAAAATAAAACCCGGCAGCCGCCTCCCTGGCCCTCAGTGGCGGCCGCTCTGATTGGATGCCACCTACAGCATGGCAGCGAGCATCAAGGAGCTGCGAGCTGGGAAACATGCAGAGCAACCGTTCCTTAAAGTGCGTGTCACAACTTATCTTTAAATATATTTAAGTGGTTTAGGTTTAACAGCACCCCAGTTCCCCCTTGCAGCTCATTTAAGGGGGAGGAGGGGTGTACATGCAGATCAATAGCACTTTGGCAAACTGTGTTTCCATAGCTGGATCCTTAAAAAAAAAAAAAAAAAAGATTTCAGAAAATGCACAGATGCTGAACCTCAAATATGGCTGCTTCAGCAGTCTTATCTTTAGAGTCCTGGGTTTCTGGCTGTTTGGTGCGGGAGCTGTAGATTTGTTTAGTATGCATATTGCACATAAAGATTAAACAATGTCAGTGAGAGTGTAGTGTGTAACCTTTCGATTAACTTCTCTTCGGATAATTAATGTAGTTATTCATAATGTGCATGTGTTCATGATACAAATCTAATACTTTCTGTAATCAAGGTTGGAAAAATCAAGGTCTTGCTGATCAAGCCCTGAGGCGTTGTGTAATGTCCTCATGCAGCAATATGTAATATATTGATATCACAACAGCATCTAGGTGACACCAAAACTAATAGCTGCTGATCCTGGAAACCTATAGTGAATTGACTCTCATGGGTTTCAGCTCACTCTGTACCACCTCATCTCGCCCCCTTGTGCATCCCCCCTTCCCAGAACTGGAAAGGGATTACTGGCATGGTCAGTCCTTTAGCAGAGGAAGGGAGAAGGAGTGCTGAGCAGAGCCCACCCATTACCCAGGTGTTTTCGAGGGCCAGTGGAGCCTTTTGGGAGTGCTACGTTTGGTGTCCCCCTTCGTGTGCCCTCTTTCTTCTGGCTGGCTGCTGAGACATCTCCCTAGCAAAGTGCCCGAGCAGAGTTCTATGTGTAGGCTCATGGCTTTGGAGGAGTGTGGAGAGAGCAAGCTGTGCTAGGGTAGACGGACTACGCGTGAAGGAGGTGCAGAGCAGGCAGGTACCACTGCCATCACATGCCTTTACTCTCTACACCATGGGAAGAACTTCTTCTAGAACAAGTTTTGACTTCACAGGTGCAAACAGCTTTGGAAAAGAAAGAGCCAGAGATGCCTGCACCCATCCATTGCCCTTGAAACCTTATTAACACCTCGCTGACAAAGATTAATAGTATCGTGATGCACAGTGGCTCAAGTCCCAGGAGACATTCAAGTCCATTGCTTTCATACACTAATAGCATGTGATCTTGCGTTTTCCGTTATTTTCTTGTTTACAGAAGCTATAGGTTTTCTTGGTTTTCCTTCCACACATTTAAAGCATCTTCTTCGCTGTATTTTAGCTCCTTGATGGCTTCCTGTTAAAGGGGCAGTTGCAGATTAGGACTATGCCTGTTTGTATACTTGCTTTCTCTCAGTGCTGCAGGCCATAATGACATGAGCCTCTGAATTATTAAAAATTTTCCTTTAGACATGACCTTAGTTTAACAAACTGTTCCAAAAGTTGAAAGGGGTCAGTATGTAAAATGGGTAAAACCAAAGCAGATACATTTTCTCATTACATTTGAATATGAATTTTTCAGAGGACACTAATTACTTTACAGTAATGGAAAGGGTTATGTCCCTCCAATTTTTTCTGTAAATGAAAAGAACTAGTGGTAATCTGTGATAAGGGGTATTTTCCTGAAAATCTTTCCCTATTCACTTAAAAGTGCCATTAGCCCTGACTTTAGTATGCCTCTTATTGTGAAGGGGACATAAATAAAGAGGACTACTTCATGATTAGGGAATTCTTTCTAGGGTTACTGCTTTTCTGTACCACTCTGTTGAGCCATAAGTATTCTTGGACACTGTCAGAGGTAACACAGTGCCCATTTCTTGCCTTGGTGAAGGCCAGTGCTGCCTTCTGAATTGTAGGACCTTCATCATCATTTTCAGACAAAATTATTTAGTCTGCTTAAATTTTTTAAAGGCTTTTTAAAAATCAGGACCTTAGCAGTTCTCTGGTTATTTGTGTCTGCCATACCCTGTTCACTGTAATCCGGTTGAGATTCCTTTATCTGTCCATGCCATTATGCAGTGTAACATGTTGCTTACAACCATATCAGGAATCTTCCTGGTTTATGATGGTTCATTAAGTGCATACAATTAAGCATCTGTTCAAACTAAAATGTTAAACTTTATGGCATTTGGGTTGACAGTCAAGTATGTTCAGTACAAATGCCACATTTCAGTACTTGCCTTTTTAATATTTTATTACTTTGTCTCGAAATTAGCTTTTTACCCTTTTTTTCTGACCCTTTCAGATTCTGCCCCAAGAGAAACGCTACAGCTTGTTCTTGCTTCTCCAAAACCATTTTTGGTTCTGCCCTGGCCTGTCTCTGTGACCTGTCAATTCTTGTTTGCCTTCTCTGTAAATTATATGAGCCTTGAGACCTTTTCCTTTTCACGCTTTGCATCAAACATTATTTCCTTCTCCACGTTTATTCAGCTCCATTTAAAACTCTTAAGTGTTCGCTTTTATTTTTTTCACCCACAAGAGCAGTAATTGGTTCTTGGAAAGCTCATAGACCTGCAAACTGTACCCTTGCTAAGTGAAGTTGTCTTGTGATCCTATTACTGTGATTCTTCCTTTTCTCAGTGTGCATCCCTCTATCTTCCTACTGCTCGTCATGGTCTTGTCAAGCATTCAAATGTAAGCTCTTTGGGGAAAGGCTTTATGTTTTAATATGTTTCTTTATAGCTGTTGGTGCACTGTAAGAATAAATGAATGTTCAAGGTCAGTCTACTAAAGTTTATTTGATGTGCTAAAACTCTTCTCCTGTGCTTTGGATCCAGAAGAATGAGCAAATTCAAAGATTTCTTTATGTCCACCAGCCTTAACCACCAAATTATGAATGCAGTTGCAACAGTGGGTCTAACCTTTTCCTGGTGCTTACCTTACCAGAGGGCTGTTATAGCAGAAGATAACCCATTTTCAGATGTGTTTGAGTTATGAACCTTACACTGAAGGATACAGATGGGGCTAAGAATGGCTGGATCTGGCCTTATCTATTAGGACTCTGCAGCCTTTAGAGAGAAATGATGTCTTGGTCATGCAAATGTGAAACACAAATTTGTGACAGATTGCATGGGACCCAATGGTACTGACTGGGACTGTTCATAGGGTTAAGGAAGCAGTGGAATCAGCATGAAAGCTGAAAATCGTGTTTATATGTTATGGAAAATGGGAGCAGTTGGATCTGATGACCGCTTAGGTATACTCCAGTAGCATAACAAAAACTACATTTCAGAGATGTACCTATTGGTCTGTATTGTGCCAGTCTGGAGCATAAAAGAAGAAAGAAATGGAGACTTTAAATGTGGTATTGCCTTCTGCTGCAAGTGTGCTTCTGCTGCTGGATACAGTGGTTGAAGTCAGAAGTAAATGAACTGGGGTATGAACTGAAGGTGTTCAGTGGAGTTAATTCATCCAACTTCTAAAGCTGCTTAATAGCAGCTGTCTTGTTGCTAGTTTAGATTTTGAATATATGAACAATTAAATACTGATTGTGTTCGGCTATTTCTATCTACTGGCTGCAGAATAACTTTGGTTTTCCCCCTCCAAATCCATTCTCTTAACCATGTATTAAATAAAATGGTGTTGCTAGTGAAGAGGACAGTCACTGTTAAACTTCTTTAACGCTCTGCCTATGCTGAGGAATTGAAATGTGTGAAGGGAATCGGCCTCTCGAGGAATTATACAGGAA
The DNA here is from genome assembly GCF_964195595.1 of Calonectris borealis. Classification (NCBI taxonomy): domain Eukaryota; kingdom Metazoa; phylum Chordata; class Aves; order Procellariiformes; family Procellariidae; genus Calonectris; species Calonectris borealis. The sequence continues at coordinate 7,964,559 of NC_134323.1, forward strand.
CTTTTGGCCATGTTTCTCATTTAAAATCATTCTTTTCCTCATCCTGGATCTCTTGGGAGAAACAGAATATTTGCGAGTCAGTGTTAGCACAATCGTTACCCTACAAAACTAGATATTGGCCATGTAGTAGAAGAAGCTGGAAGATTTGGGAAGCGGGGGTGGATATAAACATCTAAAAAGCAAGTACAAGTCAAGCAGTCTGAAGTTTCCGAACATCTTCCAACACTGTACATGATGATGTTCGTTACTTGTTCATGCAAGCCCCCAGCACCTCTTTACTTCTGTGAAAGTAGTTGTGTCCACTACTTCACCTTGCTGGGAGAGCTGGCTAAGCAGGAGGTAACTCCTTTTCTTCCCTCCTTCTCTTATCTTTTGGATTAGCAGACCTTAGTTCCCTTCTTTTCTGTTTTGTTGCTCCTTATTTTTGCTTTTGACTCCCTCTACCCAGCTGTAGCAGTAGCCCAGGAGTGGGACTGGGTGGTCATTGTGGCAGACTGTGCCGACTTAGCTGTCTGCCTCCTCTCCCTGGTGACTTCGGGCCACTCTGCTCCTGTGCCTGCCTTCCTCCCCTGTGGGGCTGCGCAGTCAGGCGTGCAGCCAGGGCCAGGGACGCTGGCTTTGTGTGGCTGCCCAGGAAAAGTGGCTGATTCCTTTCTAGCTCAGCAGTCAGAAAAGTCTCTCCAGCATCGAGTAGGAAATAAAGATCTCAAAGTGGGGCCGCTCAAGCAATATTTTGCAAAAGGCAGAAATTAGGAAGCATCATCATGAAGTCTTAAGTTGCTTTCCATAGTGGTTGTATTTGCCTAACTTTACAGTTTCAGAGATTTTTATCTCAGAAGTATGTTAGTGTGAAATAAAATTCAAAATGCCAGGGGAAAATCCAGCATCCACTAAAAGAGAATATTGCAGAAGCAGGCTAATACTTTTTGTTAAGTGCCTAATTATTTGGAAACTTAACTTTCAGTCTCCTTAACAAGTGATGTGAACTGCAAACTCTGTGTGTTTCTGAGTCCTGTCTTAGGACTGAGGGGTTTTGAGTTCAGACACCCATTTAGAGAAATGAACTGGAATCACAACATCAGTCGTTTTAGGGCTGACTTTTGTCACTGTGTGTTGGTGATGTTGTATAAAAGACTCTCTTCTGCATACAGATTTTATTTAAAATCTGATGAGTCTTGAGAGCTAATCAATTGCTGTCTGAAATTTCAGTGTCTGAAAAGATGCTCTTGTGATTATGTTTGTTGAAAAATATCGGTGGTGTGCTACAATAGTAGGCACCATGTGAATCAGGTCGGTGCTGCCAAACCATGTAGTCAGAGGCGCTCTGTGTTGGAGATACAGTTTTTAATGCAGAATTGGGATTAACCTGTGCAGGAACCAAGTCTGATAAGCCCCCTGGAGTCTTCAAAGATGAAGTCAGAATTTTTTTTTTAATAAATTGTCTGTGGCTTTAAACGATCAATAATGAAATGGACTTACATTAGTTTTAATTTTAGTTTTATATTCTCACCACTGTGGCTAAGCATCTGATGGACTTTAAGTTATTCTCTCCCATTTTGGCATTCTTATCTCCTTTATTTGTCTGCCATTATGGCATCTATATATCAAATAGGCATTTGGGGGTCCCTGCTGCTGCTTAACCTAAGCACAGTACGTTTCTTATTGACATCAACCAGAGAGTACCCAGTGCTGCTTACTTGGGCTGAGAGAATGGGCTAAAGCCCTTCCTCTCTCACAAAATCTGTCCTGAGAAATTTGAATAGCTAAAATGGAAGCTCAGTTATTTTCTATGGGAATTACTGCTCATGTATAACTGGGAAGAGGGGAGAAAATAATGTAGCAAGGAAAGCCTTCAGAAAGAGAGAAAGTAGGTGATAAAAATAGGGCATTTCCCTGACTGAATTTCCAGGCTGTACAGCAAGAGGTTTCACTCCTCCTTTTTTGACCTTAAAAAAAATAAAAGGCGAGGGAGGGATGTTGGTACATCAAAACAATATTGGAGGTTTTTTAATAAATTTGAAGTACTGCTCAAAAGGATTGCATTTTATTTTGCTGCTATTGATTACACTGGAACTGGATGCAGCACGTTTTAAAGCATTCTGTAATTCTAAGACATGTAATGAGGCAGTCCCTATCACAGATCTCATGAACCTGGAAACTAGTTAGAAAGCTGGCACTGTAATTCTCGAGCAATATGTCCCCTCTTCTTGCCACTATCAAACTGGGCATATAGAGTAATAATAGTTCTGAGATTAATATAGTTATTAAAAAAAAAATTTTAAAATATCCATAATCAGTTGTATCGGTAAATTAAAAATATGGATTTTTTTCATGAGATGAAAAGTGTGCAAATATGCTGTGAAAATGAATGTGCATGCAATAGAAATGTGTGTGAGTGTACAACATAAATTGTGTATGTAATATAAAATTGTTTAATGTCCAATGATTTCAGCTGTAAGTGAGCCCCATCTGGTGGTGATGTAAAGAAACAACCTAAGTTGTAACTGCAGGGAAAAGATTCACAAAAACCTGAATCTCTTTTCAAAAGATCAAAGATTCATATATGCATCTAGGTGCAATATAATCTCTACACTTTTTAAAAATACTCAGCTCTACAGTGCAAACTAATAGCTATATCTTAATAAAGAATAAAAAAAGTACCTTTGGAATGTTTGCAGATAGGGGTTTTTTGGTCTTTTGTGGTGAATGAATTTTAATGTAAATGCTTGCTTGTGGTGTACTAACTTTTTCACGTTTCTGATTCAAATAAATGTCAACAATTTCTTCAGCTTAGAAAAACAATACTGAATTGGCTTTTGTTTGTGGACTCAGTCACTTCCTGGAAAAACTTAATTGTCACAAGCTCCTGTGGTTTTGTTGTACAACCTTGTAGCAGTGCACCAGCTAATGAGGACAAGAAGAGCGATTGGAAGGGTAGCACTGACAGACTGCGTGCCTATGAAATTCAAGTTGGACATCTCCATCGTATTTCTCCCCTGGAGTTGGTCTAGGTTGATTTGCCTTCAAGGATGGTAGCGTTCATTAAAGAGTTAAGGGTTGTCACACCAGTGTCTGTTTTGGTGTGACTCCAGGGGTAGACTTTGCCATCAGTGTGGTAAATGTTTTGGTTTTCATCTTTGCATGGAGTCCCCATCACAGCAAAAACTAGGTGATGTGCAGTTCCCGGGAACTATGTCTCATGGCTGCAGTGGGCTGAGCGGACACAGTGACTGCCGGGGTGGTCTGGAGAAAGGGGAGAGGTAGGGACTGCTGGGGTGACACCATAAGGCCATTGTGGCCCCAGCCATACGCCCACACCAGTCGGGGTCAGGTCCCGGTGGCCTTTTCTTGCTTGTGGACTGAAAACAGCATCCCTTCTGCCTGCCAGGTACTCCCCTTGTAGGCTGGTTTCGGTGTTCAGCCTGCCAGCTCAGCGAGGCTGGCCTGTTCCTGGATTAAACCAGTGGATCAATGAGGTTTGGGAGAGGCAGAGGACCAAGCTGCAGGAGTGTGAGGTTTAGGAGTTCCTGTGCTCCAGCCTCGCATGGAACCTCTCTAGCAGCATGAAGAGCTGGGTTGGGGTTGAGCATCCAAAACAATCAGTCAGTTCTTTATTATTCCACAGGAACAAGTTTAATTCTCATTCATTTCTCAAAATTTGCATATATTTATACTCTTCTCCAAGTTTAGGTATTTATAGCTCTATACTTCTATCCAGCTTTGTATGGCCCATATTGGCTCTAGTTCTACCTAATGTAAAACTGATTTATTATGTGTTTTTATAAATGCAATTTCTAAGTTTATTACACTTACGAATGCTCAGGTATTTGGTGAGTAGTTTGCTCTGTTGTGACATGAGTCAGAGAGTGCCCACTCTGTGTTGGTGTGTTCAACACAGGGATGAAGCGTGGGTGCTGTTGTGGTCCTGCGGGTACCAGCATGAACGCCGGCTGCCTGTTTTCCCCCTTCTGAATGGGGACTGCTACGTACCGTTAGTTTGTTCTCTCTCTTTCACCAGGTATTAGTTAACATTGCACTCATGTTTTTGCTTGTTCCAATATGGCATCATTATCTCTGGGGATGAACGTTTCAAGTTTTGTTTTTTTCTTTTGCATTTACCCCTGACATTTTAAGGAGAATTACAGGGGAAGAGGTGTGACTGAGTTCCTTTAGCAAGGAGGAAATCGATGTTGTATGTTTGTGAGTTCTGTATATGTAGCTTGGGAAGTTTACACAGTATATAGTGTTAATCAGTAATGCGCCAACTGTTCTTTCGCAGGTCTTCCGTTACAGTTCTGTTAGTTCTGGCTAAATCACTTTTTGTTCTAGATTTTGTTAATGAACTGCATGGCTTTCAGCTTTACCTGTTAATTATAACACCAATTTGAGGACCTCTTTCAGTATGTGCTGTTCTTCTGAACAGCTTGGAAAGGATTTTCTGTTTGAGGACATTTTAGAAGACTGAGAAATTGAGTTATGGTTAAGTTAACCACACGTTTTGCATCCCTACTTGAACTAATATTTAGACCGTTTTATGCTATCTGGTGCTGTGAATTTGCTGTGAATCTCCGTAGAGAAGCTATTTCATGAAGCTCTGTGTATGGGGATTTTATGAGAACCTTCTTTTCCCTTCAGCACTGTCTTCCTGTGCTGTACAAATTGTGTAAACTTAACCCTTTTCCCACTTTGCTGGAGGGCTGGGGAGGCTGTGATTTCGATTCTGACTAGACTGAGTGAAATAATTTCACACTGCAGTACTCGGCATTTCTCATGGAGACTAATTTCTGTGTCAGTATTTACCTTTCTCTTTTGACCCGTTTCAATTGTGAAGTCTTAAAAAGCATGCTGCTTAAATTACAATGAAAGTGGAGGTTTGTAAGTGACATTTATATAATGGAATTGCTTATGAACTGTTAATTGCAGTGGCTGCAACTATTATGCCGTGTGTAGTCAAGGCTGCTTTCCATTACGATTTTAGGTCTCCAATCCAAAAATAACACCAATGTCTCCCTAGGGGTCAAAGTTGTCCATTTCTGGTTTAGGCTTAAGTAAATGCATCAGTGGCATATTAAGTTTTAGTTTGTTTTTGAATTGGTACTGGTAGCTGTTGAAATTTAGAGCGGCTCTTTTTTGTAACAGCAATGCATTGTTTAATAGTACAACATCCTTCTTCTACCTTTTTTTTTAAAGATGGATTGTGGATTTTGTTTTGATTTGCTTTTCCCTTCACGCAATCTATATATGAGACTTAAGTTTGGAAGTGCTTTATGTCTGCAGTAGCTGGTTTTGGCAAAAAGACTAATCAGGTTCCAAAGTGGTCCCACTGCTACTTTGGGTCACAGATTTTAAGATCTGCTCATCATTTCACCAAGGAAACACCACAGAATCTGTCATCTGGTGCCTTACAAAGCCTCTTTTTGTACCATTGGGTAAAATAAGAGCTGTGAAACGTCAGGTGGTTGTAACCCATGGTCAGGAGAAAATTTGAAAGTAGAAGAGGAGAGAGGACAGAGGGAACTAATGTTGCGTTGCAGGGGCAACTGCTACACATATCAAGCAGCATCAGTAATGTTATGGGTGGGCAGTATTAGAGTGGGTGCAATCAAGTCTAAGAGCAGCAATAGCTAATTAAATGATGGATGATATGTTAGCAGGAAAAGAACTAGACTGATGGGAAGGGAAGGTATGATTTGGGAAATCTTATAAAAATATTTAAACTCAAAACACTGTTCCATCTTTCAGGCAGGGTAAATTATCCTTTGATACAATAGGATTTTTGAGAACAATGGAAAATATTATAGAAGCATTAACAGGCCACAAACCTCGCTGATGGTTTATAGTGGTCATAGAAGATTGAATAAAGCACCTTCACACAAAACTAAGTCTTTGGCTTAGAGGATTTTGGCTATGACCAGAATGAGTTTTTATAAACTTTGAAATTTTATGCAGCACTGTATGCAGAGGGATGGCTGAGTTTGATCATTTGCCAGTGTGGATCTCCTTAGGAGCTGGAGCACAATGATATTTGGAGCACATAACCATGAAACATAATTGCTAATCTTGATTGCTTTTAAGAGGCTGCCATTCCCGAAGTTGTATTTGTTAGGTCTTCTATCTTTTGTTACCGTATTTGGATGGATATACACAGCGAATCCAACTTTATGAATGTACCCAGGGAAAAAGAAAGCTTTGTAAAATTATTTTAATGTTAATTGATATAAAGTACGCTTTGGGTCCACATAAATAAGAAATGTAAATTGGTTGTGTGGCATTTGTATACTGAAGAGTTTGTATTGTTTGATTTAAATAATGCAGCGTGTCACTAGGGAGAGAAGTTATTGACCAGATCTTGATTTAAGTGGACCAGATTTCTAACCTAGGTTTTTAGGGTTTTTTTCTGCCAGCTTTTCTGAATTGTTCCTTGCTGCCTGCAAGAAGATTTTCATCAAAATCATATAATGTGGGGAAAATGCGAGTTTTGTTAAAGTCGAAGATTTCCACAAAACCATACATTTTTAATGGTGGTTTTTTTCCTAGGGGGGCCGGGCAGAAAAGGTATAAACAAGTTCCACATTTTTTTCTCACTTTGAATTTGTTACAATTTCGAGCACTATTATTTTTAAATGCATACTATAAAGTAATATGATTACAGAGCCCTATAGTAATGGACTGAGAGGTGATCTCTCTTAAAAGAACAAAGTAATCAAAACATGAGTTGCTTTCAAGGCTCAAAAGAGATGGGAATTCATTTAATATGCTGTTGTCATAACTTCAGATAATTAAAAGCTGATCTAATGACAGTAAATGCTAGTTGAGAGAATTTAAGCTCTATAGTGCCGTACTGGGCTTTGAGGAGAGAGCAATGTTAATGTTGAGTTTGCATTCTCTCATGTGAAGATGAATGTCTACGTGAGCTCCTGACTCCTTACACAACTCCAGTGGTGTTAATATTGTTCTGAGATAGGTCCAGATACCTGCATACCAGAAAACGCAACAAAATGTCTTGCAAATGGTTTGTAATTTTTGGCTGGCTTTTTCAAACATAGTTGTCACTAAATGATTCCATGTTGCCTCATTAGAGACATTTCTTGAGTTGTGTGCTGTAGGCACACACATCCTTGTTTAATAAAAATAACTTCAAGTTGATGGCTGCCTGTGGCATGCTCAGCAGTATTTGGAGACAAAGGTAACCTATTAATATGCCTGGTTTGAATTATTGGTGCTTGAAAATGCTGGATTATATTTTTATATTGTTTTAATGAGGAGTCAGATCGCTAACAAATCCCTAACAGCCTGCATGGTTTACTAGCAGACTGAAAAAAAAGAAAAAAACCAAACCAACAAAGAAAAAGGGAAACATTTTATCAGCAGAGTATTTGGCATCATCTTAAAAAAAAAAAAAAATTCCATGATTTATTTCTAATAAGCAACCTTTCTTGGCAGGTAAAAATCCTGTACAGAGGCTCTTTAGATTTCAGTCCCTAGTGACAACACTATTAAGGGAAACAATTTCCAGTCATTTGGAAAGTGTTCTCACTGCATCCCACCTGTGCCCAAAGAGCACAGGGTGCGAGCGAAGGTTGGGCAACCACACAAAGCCAGAGCTCTCCCTCCATGGCGCTACTGGAGCAGGAAGCATCACAGACTAGGCCAAGTCATCACTGTGGCTTCCTAAGGTTCATGAGCTGGGAAGGGTTGAGGTAGTGGTTGGTTTGGGGTTTTTGGTTTAATCTTTAAAGGAGCACACATGCTTACTTCTTTCTCTCCCACCAGATGTTCTCTAGAGATCCATTCTAACCTAAATTATTCAATAATTCAAAGAAGATTTTAAAAGCTCTCACTGGAAACATGGGTGTGCTTCTGCCATTGGAGGTGGAGTGACAGAACAAGAGGACATAAATTACTCTTATTGCTTGAAAGAAAAATTGGCACCCTCTGCACCAATCCTCAACTATTTTTTACTGTCAAGATACTACTGTATCATATGTTTAAAGTTCCTTCACTGATGACTTAAATATTGTTATAGCATGCTAAAGAATTAAGAGATTCCTGCTCCGGTAGTGCTGAATTTGCTCCCAAAATTCAAGTTATCAGCTGTAAAATTAATTGCGTGGTGTGCGTCATGTGGTTTGACATCAATCTTAAAGACTTCTCTAGATTTATAATGCCAAGCAGTAGGAATATTTACTAATACTTCTGATAGTTGTAATAATTTCTCATTATCATTTATCATTATTTTGCAATGCAGTAGCTGAATGGAAGGAACCCCATATAGCTGTTGCCATTAAAAGATCATTTGCCAGCAGCAGCACACGGTGCTGTGTAGGTTGGTTCCCAGGCTAACTCCAGAAGCTAAATACAGTAGCTCATGTGACATTGTATGCTCACTGTTGGGAGCTGGTGAGTTGTTAATGACTCCTGTTATACCTACTTTTTTCACTATAAATCTTGGAGATGTTCTCCTTTTTCAGAAACAATAGTTCTAACCTGCAGCTCAGTAATTCTTCAGGTCTGATTGGAGCTAGGGTCTTTGGTTAAATTTGTCTTCATTGAAGCACTTTGAGAGATAATCTTCCAGCTTTCATCAGTTGGAGATGCAGGAACTGGTTCATGCCTAAGAAGCTAAGGAGACGACAGCTTCTCTCCCATTTCTGATAACTTTTGCAAGGAAGGAAACGTTGCTGTAGCTTCTTGGTTGGGTAAGCTACTGTTATCCATGTTAAAGCTGTTTTATGCTGCTACCCATCCTGGAGGCACTGGTCATTTGGGAAACAATGTGAGAGTTGCTTTCTGGGCCACTGGCATTGGTAGTTGAAACTGATGGAGTAAAGGAGTTGTTTCTGTTGAAGAGGGTAAAATCACTGGAGTAATTTTGTTGTGCGTGTGTGTCTGTGGAACAGAAATTCTAATATGCTTCTCTCTTAGTTGGTACTGTTTCGTCTTTTACTTCTATACTGTCTAAATCACTTGAAATTTGTGACTATTTATTTAGTCTCATAATCCCCCTGTGTGTAATTGAGTATCCCCATTTCACAGATAAGGTACTAATTGATTTCCTCACATTATGCAGGGAATTTGGCAGAGCAGTGTGTTGAATGCATGTCTCCAGAGCCTGAGATTCCCTCGGTACTTAGTGGGCCATATTCTTTTTCTGTGTCTCTCCCTTTCCCCCCGCTTTGTTCTTCTCCTTTTTTTTTCCAGTTTTGAGAAATGTGCCCTGCACTGTAGAGGGTAGACTTCGATAGCCTCTGACTACAGATGTCAATTTAGAAATGTGTCTCAAATAAAAATCCAATCTGGACGCACAGACGATACGGCTCCAAGGAGAAGGATGGGTAGTAATGGATGTCAAAGGACAGTGACATAGTTCTGCATCAGTTTGCATCACTTGATGGGCTCTGGATCCCTGCTGTTAGCAAGCAGGATTGCTTAATAATAAAACAAAGACCTCTAATAATGGGTCAATGTTTTTCACCTTAAAATGCTTGTTCGTTTTCTTGGTATCTTTTTTCCAGAGCAACTACTTAGGGCAGACACATATTCAGGGATTGGTATTTGAAAAAATAAAACTGCCCTTTTTTAAGAGCTACTATTTAGTTATGTGTTGTTCTATGTGTATTGAAAAGCTCTGCGATTTGCTAAGTATAAATGTTAATAGCGGTCACTGATAAGGTGTTCTGATAGATACCAAACTAGAGATTTTCTTCCTCTGCTTTAGAATGTATAAAGCAAATTCTATTTTACTTTTACTTACTACTGTTATTTTAAAATATAGTAAAAAAGAAGTTATAGGAAAACAATTGGCTACTACAGAAGCAATTTACAGTGAAAATTAGCGTTACCAACCAAACTCTCATAGATGCCATGTATGCCTTGCTTGATGTAGTCTTTCTAATTTGGACTATGTAATTTTTTTAAGGTTGTAATATTTCCTAATATTTTATTAGAAATCATTATTTTAGAGTTATAAAACATGTATGCTCTTTTTCCTAAGAGACCAAAATGGCTACAGGTCTTTCAAGTTAAATACTGTACATAATTAGATAATTTTTAAAATGCATCTTATTTACCCAGAAGTGATTCCAGTCTCTTGATAACACACAAATAAGGCAGATAATTTTTTCAGTGTGTATTTACAAAGCTGCCTAGCCTTTCAGTCAATATGTGGCATGGTAGCTTGCACAAATATATACTTTAGTACATTTAAGCTGTAACTTGCAGCATACAAATATGAGCTGGGAAGCCCTCACTGGAGCTGATACTGCTATGTATGTTCAATTATAAATGTTGAAAACAGTTTTTAAAACCCTCAAACATATGTGTCTTAACAGCAGCTCAAATCTTTTTTATATTAACAGTATTTACTTGGGGGACACAGTCACACAAACCCTACCTTTTAAAATGTATAGATTTCTGTACAGGAACTCTATACTGACTCCCTTTTTGAAGTAGGAGGTGATTATGTTTAACAAGGCAATGAGTCTTTCACAGGTTACCATTTCAGGATAGTCTGCCTATGGAGTTTTTACACGTATGTCAGTGCTGTGTATGTCAGTTTTTACACCTATGTCAGAGGTCTGTTTTTCCAGTGGTGCCAAGCACCATATATGAAGTGTCCAACTGTAATTAAGTTCTAACAGCTTTGGTATTTTTAAACATAAATCGTCGCTAACAGGCATGGTAGCTTTTGGGCTGAGGCATTCGAGATGCAAGTTCCCAGCAAGGTTCCAAACATAAAGCACAAATTCAGGAGATGTTGAATGAGAAAATGTAAATGAGCTTGAAAAGCCAGATGGAAACAAAGCCGAAGTGATTCCTGACCTCTTTCCACTGTCACTTTAAGGAGGAACATGGGTTACCAGGTTACAGATGGGTGATCTGGTTCTGTATAAAATGATGATGTGGTTAGCTGCAACCTAGTTTCTCAGTGTCTGGCACTGAGCTAATATGTTAGCTTGGTAGATGGCGATCCTGATGCAGGAGGGATGGTGTTTTTTGAATAAAACAGAGAAACTCGTGTTAAATAAAATAAAATTAATATTGCTAGTGCCTACAGCATACACATCAAATCCCTTTGCCTGAAATTCTTCCCTGTGATTGGAGCAAGGGCAACATAAACAGATTGGACAGATGAGGTGTCATGAAATGTTGGGGCTTTTGTTTTGTTCTGTGTTTAAGTGGTACGTTAAGACTTCAGTAAAGCTGAAAGGGTCTTCCTAGAAAGTGGAGGAGGTTGAGTTCTTCCTGTCCAGAGGAGAGGAGCTGATTTGTTGGGAAGCCATCCCTTAACATACAAAAACTGCAGTGACTTCTTTGTGGGTCACTGCAGTAAGAGGCATTTTCATTTACTCTTCTGGTTTGAACTCTTTGCACAGTACTTGAGACTGCTGCTATGATTATTTTTTGCTGTGCTTTGCTTATGTTCTCTAGATTGCTTTCTTATTCTGCCACCAGCCATGTCAGTCAGTCAAGCCACTTTAGAAACTTCAAGTTGTTGTGACAGTCTCTATAGTCCTTCCTCATTTTCAGTGCTTTGGCCTCTGCTGGATGCAAGTGCCTCTCTGCATCTGCAGAATTTGCTGTCTTTTTTGCTATGGGGCTTGTCAATTGCCACTATCACAATTTCAGGTGGATTGGCGGATAAGAAAATAGCCACAGAACCTGAAATTGGGATTTGTTTATAAACTAGCACAAAAGATGAAAATGTTGGGATAGTCTTTTCCTGGGACAAAGAAAGATATTCCTTGAAAAATGAAGGAGTTGTGTTTTTTACTGTTTCTGCATGTGGATATATCCTAGGAGTAGATAAGCCACATGAGAACTCATTCTGTTTAACTGGTACAATGCTCTGAATTTTTCTTCTCCGCTGAACCAAGTGGATAAATGGAAGTCAAATCACCACGTGCGCTAGCTAGTATGTGGTTTGAGCTTTATTCACCCTTTGCAGAATGTGCAAAACCAGCGTTTGTAACAATGCTCTAAGAAAGAGAAAAATCCCAGTGTAGTGAAGTGCAGCCGTGGAGAAACACAATGCTATTTCTCTGCTCATGAAAGGGGTGCCAGGTTAATGAATGCCTTCACTCTAAAATCACTCCATATTAACAATCCCGCGCTTGCAGGAAGACCTGCGAGTCAGCGCAGACTGTGATAGCCCACACCACGTATGGCTCTTTGTCCGTGCTGATGTACATCTCCGTGCTGCACAGGTTCTGGGAAGGGGGGGTCTTTAGCTGATTAGCACCGTCTTGGATGCATCAAGTGCAGCGTGTGCATGCGTGTGGGCAATGCCGCCCCAGAGTCGGTGGAAGGAGAGCAATTCCTCCTCCCTGCAGTGGATTCATCCGGTGCGGCGGAGGCCAGAGTGAAGAACTGTTCCCTGGAACCTACCCCGCGCTCCTGCTTCCTTAGCTCCAGGCCATTGCTCCTTGTCCTGCTATCTTCTGAGACCAGAGAATTCCCTTCCTTCATTTATATTATTACCTTGAAGGTATTTATAGACTGTGATTGAGGCCCCCTGAGTCTTCTCTCTTTGAGACTATGTAAGTTTAGCTCCCGCAGTCTCTCCTCACACATCTTACCCTCTAATTCCTCTATTGCCTCTTTGTATTTCCTCTAATATTTTAAACACTTTTCCTAAACTCCAAGCACCTGAGCCAGCTGTAGTGTATCACTAAGCAGGGCAATGCTATTAATGCCTAGTTAATATTCACTTTCCCTGTAATTCATCAAAGACCAATACTACCTTGTGCCCTTGCACATAGTATTGTATGCTCCCATTTTGTCGACTGCTATCAAATATTAAATCTTTTCTTCTACCTTTGTGTGTATCTTATACCACAGTGCTAGGGCTGTTTTGGTTCTATTGTGAGTTATAATTCATGCTTTAGGTTTTAAGCATTTTTTTCTTACTGGTCTCAATTTGCTTTTTATACAATTCTGTTTCTTTTTTTTTAATTTGACCTTAGTCATCAGTGTTTTAGGCCATCTTGTGCCTGTCTAAATGTGGACAATATGTAGGGTCCACTATGTCCACAGATATTGAAAGATAAGTATGTAGTGACAAATACGTGTCACTTCTTCTCAAAAGTGAAAATGACTTTTGTCACAAATACCTGCATATGGTGTCTAAGAAATGCAAACACATCCATGTCACTAAGAATTTACCTGCCCAACCACTGCTTTGCCCACAGGTTTGAAAGGTTGAGGAGCTGATATTACTATTAAAAGCTATGCACAAAAGGCTGAAGATAGAGGAATGAATCATCACTTTCTTTAACCTGGTAGGTCCTTTATGACAGAAGCTGAATTTCAATGTAAAGGCCTCATTTTCCATGGTACTGGTAGGTCTTAGAGTCTTTCTTCCAGCAGGATATTAAAAAATATCATAGTGATATTGAACACACTCAGCACCGTAGATCAGATGCTGTAGGAGAACCGACCTTATAAGAACAACGATGGTGAGCACTGGGCTAGGAGATATTTTATTGATATTTGGCAGGTTTCCTAAATGGACCTACTGCATTTCCTATTGTCCTTGTAACCAAATATGTCCAGTGCATGGGACAGAGCAGTGTCTCTTGTGTCATATTTATAGATAAGCACCAGGCCTTTTAGTTAATTTCTGTTAGTTAAAAAAAAAAAAAAAAAATTGCAAGGCTGACTTGGTGAGAAAAGCAATTGAATTGGTGGTAGCTTAAGAATAAAAGTGAGCTTGTGATAACAGCAGCTGTAGTGGATATTTTAATATATTGAATAAAAAGGCATCCTATTGACATATTGAGAGAAAACCTCAGGATCTTCAGAAATTGCAGGGCTGAAATTGCATGAAAACTAGTAAGAAAAAAAAATGGTTCAAAAAGAGCAGGGCTGTCCCCTTGGTAACTCTACATGTCCTGTGAAAGGCTGTCAGGGTGCACGTTCAAAAGATTGGTCACTTGGTCTGTCTCGGTGAGGAAAACATTCACCTCAGGGTGGAGGAAAGCATTCACCCTGGCTACTACAGACAATCTCCAAAGACAATGAGAATGTGAATCGACAAATGTTTATGGTACCAGCTTTGTCACTTCACCAGTCTGTTGGTCTGTTGTACTTAGATGCTAATCAGTTGGTATAGTAGTATCACTGGATTAAAAAAATATGCTTTCGCTAAATGCTTTTTTCACCTTACTATTTGTCTGTCAGCATGAGATCATTATCTCCTGGCAAGGTTCTGTTCCATTGACATTATCTCTTAATTACATTAAAATGAAAGACAGAAGAAAAACGAATATTTTACTGTTCGGGAATAATTTCTAAAACTATCACTTAGATTTAAAGGACTGTGTCAATAAAGCAGAAGGGGGATGCTCTTCAGATTCAGTGTAATTGCTGTAGTAAGGAAAATGGATTATATCTCTTAATCTGGTAAATCAATCCTTATAAAAATGGTATGAGTGTTATAATCTCCCCTGTCTCAACCTGTTCTTTCGGTTGATAACTGCAGGAAACTGACAAAGTTGGGCAGATGGTCACTGAAGTGGTTTCACTGGAACCTCTCTGAGATCAGGTATAATGGGTTGGCCTCTTGGTTCACTTAGGTGACACCTTCCATTACTTTTCACTGCCAATACAAGTCATAGTCATATACAGCACTGCTTTTTTTTTTTTTTTTTTTCGGCTAACCAGTTTTCAGCAGATCCTACTATTAGAAACAGAATGTTTAAGATGGTCGTTCCAAGGAATAAAATAGGACAAAATTTAGAATTAAGTTCACCCATACCAAACAGTGGTATTAATTACTTGGTCACATTACGGGCCTCTCTTGTAGCTTTAACTGCAGGACAGTTGGGATGGAATTGATCTTTTTCTTATTGCTGTGTTTGAAATCCTGCTCACTACTGGCAGTGTCTGAATGGCAGACACCCTTTTAATTGCTGTTGAGTGCAAACAGAAAGGAATTTGTATTCGTTCCTCAGCAGAAGCAAACGTTACATGGGTGTATTTGAATTGGAGGTGGGAGGAAATGTACTATCTAAGAACTGGTCAGGGTTTCATAATTAGGAATGAATTGAATTTTGCACATAAATTATGGCTGACCAACCTCTCTTCTATGTGTGAATAATACTATGTTTTTATAATTCTAAAACACTCCCTTTAAACTAGAGACTTAATTCAGTTTACAGATTAAAAATTAATTAAACACATGTCTTTCAGAACATTTAATTCCCCAGGTCAAATGTTTTTCTCTCCTCACAGTCTTAGTCTTAGCTGTAAGGTCAGAATCCTCTAATCTGTCCTGTTAAAATAATATTTATAAACTGTGCAGGGAACAAAGGACATAGCTTTGCATTGTTCTCAATAAGTGAAGTTTTCATCTTTTGCAGAGGTTTAATTAATAATATTTTTTCCTCAGAAAACTTTATGTAAAAGTGCTTTCTTCCAAACTGCCTGCCACCTCCTTTTGGTCTGGTCTGAAAAAAGGAGTGAGGATAAAAAAAGATTTTTTTTAATTTTTTTTTTTTTAACAGAAACCATTTCTTAAAACAGCCACCACTCTGTACCAACGTTAATGGCTCCAAATTGGTCATTCCACACTAAGGGACATAGTTAATATTGTCTGTGAGTCAAAACAGTTCATTTCCATGCTGTTAAAGGCTGTTTATTTGTAAGTTTGAGGTTAAATCTGCAGTTTGGACGTTTATAGCACTAGGGGTTCTTATGGTTATTTCCAGCACCCCCACAATGATTTTACTCTAATGTTGATGCATCTTTACATTAGTTGGAAATGCATTCTTAATGTTTAGTGTAGGCAGGTGGTATGTAACTAAAAATCCTGTCTAGATGGCAAATGTCAAGCAGTCCTGAGGCAGGTCTGGGGTGTGTGGAGGAGGAGTTTGTTCTGTGAGGCATGGGGAGAGAAGGAGGAAAGTTTGGTCCTTAGCAGCCATTTGATGCAGAGTTATAAATCATTTTGGGTATTCAGAGTCATCAAACTAGAATGGTTTGAGTGGTCATAATGTATGTAAATTGTACCAGATTTTTTCAATACTTTATATATACTATAGCAGCACTCAACAGCTTGCTGGCATTGGCCAAGGTAAACATAAGTGTAAGACATGTAATCCTTATTAGTATGTCTTTTAAATTGAATAGCAGAATAAATAGGCATTTAAAAACTGCCTACCTTATCGGTGTGCTGCTCTTTACATTGACAGAAGGTGGGCAGATACACTAGAATTTTTTTCTTTTTTTTTTAAAAAAAAAAACAGAACCACTTACCTTTTGTATTCACAAGCAACCGCAGGAGGTAAATGCCTGAGAGTGTCATTGTTTCCCAAGGGATGCAGATCCGCTACTTAAGTACACCAGGACCTGAGGTCTTAGAAACTCAAGAGCCAGATTAGGTCCATCTTGCCCAAAATGAATGCAGTAGTCAGAGAGGAGAAATTGTAATTCCTTTTGTTATATCTTTCCCAAGAAGGAAGCATCAGTTTGACAATAAATGAGAGATTTAGGTGTGGAGGCAAGTGAGGCAATTAATTTCAGTTTGTGCATGTTGGAAAGCCACTAGACCTTTATTCAGTGTTGCGTGTGGAGAGGGTGCTATAATGGTTGTTTAAAATCAAAGCAAATCTTTACGTTCTTCTTCACACTTTCTTCTCATGCAAGTCTCCAAATCCCTATGATTTATGAAATTAAACCCAGTTTTCATGGACCTATTTTATCAAGTGCTTTACACGCATTAAACACCACAAATGCTACAGAAGTACAGTTAACAAATGTTATACAAAAATAAACATTCTGCCCTCTGATATCACTTGCTGCTTTTAAAAATAAGCAAACAAAAAATAGGCTTTGTAAAACCTTCCTGACCCTGCACAGCCCCCATACATCCTCAGCCATGAAGGAAATCGTTGTCATCTCAAACTCTTTTGACTCAAGTTTTTTATTCTTCTGCATTTGGTTTTTGATTTGGTTCACAATTTTCTTGTGAAATTTTATCCTTGCAAAAATGAATCAAAAAAACTAGAGCAACTGCCTAAAATTCACACCCTTGTCAAGCTTTAAGAGAAGACTGATTTCTCTAGTTTTTACTTTCCTCAGGTATGGGAAACCTAGCCCTAGAACCTTGGCATCAGTGATACTTATGTATTTGGAAGAGGGTGAAATTCTCAGAGGCAGTTGTTGAAAGACCGGCTTTTTTCAAAACGGTAAATACACAAAGTAAATTGTTCTGGTTTGCACTTGAATATACTCTTCACAGGTTACACCTGCTGTAGATGAGACTTGGCTCAGACCTACAAGTTACTGCTCATCCTTGACATTTCTTTGGAGTTAGGAACTGGGATAAAAGGAGGCATGATGGAGATTCAGGCTGGTTCCCAATGAGAAGCTTTGTTTTAAGTGATGCCCTATGTATTGCCATGCTACACTTATGAAAACTTCATTTGCTTATTATAGTCTGTCCTTAAAAACATGCAAGGCAGCAATTTTTTCTTAAATTATGATAAATTCCTAGCTTGTTTTGCTAGGAATCCTGTAATTTTTCTTTTCTTCTGCTTTATCAGGTTGTCATTCAAGCTTTCTACAGTGTCAAGGACTCTGTTAATCTTAAACTAAGCGTTGAGAGAGAAGTGTCAGCAACTCTTAGTAAGTTAGCATTCTGCAATTACTTGTGACAGTCTATGTATGTTTGTGAAAAAAGTAAAGTTTTGTCTATTTTTTAGTTAATTGAAGCTATAACCAGTGTCATTTCTATGATTAAGACAATTCCAAACACGTTATGGCTAGTTAGATCTCCTCTTCCATTAGATTTTATGTATATGACAAATTCAGTTATTCTACCTCCCCTCCCACCCGCTCCCCGCTTCCTTTCTTTCTTTCCCCTCCTGTTTAGATGTTGAAAAGTTAAAGTACCCATTTTTTTCCACCGCATGCTTGGAATGACTCACTGGTATTGAAGACTCTCTCTGTCTTAGCTCTTTTACTGTCCAGCTGGCCTGTAACATCCCTGACTTTAACTACAGTCTTCTAACTCGTGTCAGCCAGATTTCATAAAGGTGAGGAGAAAAGGATGCTAATTTCAATGGTAATTGGGCTGCTGAGGCAAACAGGTTCTGATGGCAGTGAATGGCAACTGAATGGTAGTGATGTACTAATGGTAACATTGTTACCCTAAATTTAATATAAACAGTCCTATATGAAATTGTCTACCAATGGTTGATTTTAGAGAGGGTAGTAGATAGTTACAGAATTCAGCAGAAATAATCTGGCTTTTACAGTGTTGTGCCATGGAGCGATGCCCTGGCAACCAGACAGAAAGTGTTAACTGAGCAGTTACCCCTGTAGCAGGGCAAGGCCAGCTTGCTCCAGCTGGGGCAGTAGCTTAACCATGTTCCAGTGCCCAGAACACAGGCATTAATCTGAGGGCAATTGTAAAACTGTTTGCTGTAGAAAAGCATTTTGAACAGGGGAATGATTTAAGCAGCTGCATTTCTGTTTCTGTTGCCTCATAAAGGTTCCCAGTGTGTGTTTTCCATACTGAAAACTTGAGGGGCTGTAAAAGCCTTCAGAGTATGTGCCGGATTATAAAACTTTTTTCAAAATAAATTAATATTGCAAATGCTATTTCTACTTTGCATCCTTTCTGGAAACAAATTTCTCACTTAGTGTTTATATGATCAGATAAATGTATTATCTCCTTATCTGCAGCTGAATCACCGTAAACCAGCATTTTGACAGAAAAATGTCTTCACTACCATGGGGTGCATAACAGATTTGCTTTCCTACCTGTGGTTTGGTGTTTAGAAAATAGCATATGGCTGCTGGCCATGATAAGTGTCATTTTCTGCATTTTTAGGGTCCTGTTTACAGAAAGGTTTTAAAAATTGCACAAATGAGTAGTTATATACATATTCAGGATGATTTATATTTAATCTCTGCAAGTTCAGAGTGGACGACAAACGGCAAGGTTTGGAGCCTTGTTACAAATATGATCGGGACCAAAGGTACAGCACAGGCAATTTTTATGTCAGAGCTGAGCTCCCATTGACTAGAGGAGAAAAATTAGCTAAACTTTAGGTGTGGAAGAGGTGTAGGAGGGTATTCCTCCCTTCTGAAAGCAGAATTTGCAGCTTCTTTCATGTCCAGTCAGTGATGCTCTTCTCTATGTTTGCATATGTTCCTGTTAGAGCTTTAATTTACTTCCATTTCATCATCTTCAAGTGCTGCAATCACTACTTATGTAAGTAACCTCCAAAAGGATAAATTAAGGAGCGGAAGAGATAGCAAGATGTGTGGGAAGTCAGAGCAACTCTGAGGCAGACTGCAACAAGGAGTTGCAAGGAGCCCCTCAGCGGGTGCTTCCATCCCTGAATGCTGTCCTGCAGCGCTGAATTCACTCATGATGATGTGCAGTTTTGAGGAGAGGTTGGCTAGTAGAGGTCACAAGGAGAATGGAGGCATGTTAGTGGTGTTCAGATGTGGTAGCTATTTGTGGAGAGGAACAAATGTCACTCTGTTTGCAGAAATGCATAAACCAATGCATCTTTTGACATAGTAGAAAAATCATTCACCTACAACCATGTCTCAGAAGGTGGAACATCAGGAATAAAATACTTGTGCAAAAGTCTGGATTCACTAATCGGGGGCTCCCAGGGACTTCAGGTCATCTAATAGCTTGATGAAACAGAGTAGGTCAAAGGAAAGTGCTTCTGCTGGGATGTAGATATCAATAGCAATGGGCCTTTCCCAGAGCTATTGGAAGAGCAGTGGACTAATGGTTGTGGGATACAATGTACTGAGAGCAGCTTTATGGGGGAGACTTGGGGCTTTTTATGATTATAGGATATGCTAGACATCACACCCCAGAGATTAAATAATGTATTTGTTATCAAATGAGAACTTAATCACACTGTTAGAGGAAGGCAGTATTTTTACAATATTACATGGTATAGATTCTTCTTAACACTTCACAAAAAGACCTGGGAGTGAATCTGTGCAGTTCTGGTTGAGGTGACCTTTAAGTACAAGAGGGATGAAGCCTGGGAAAACATACTATAAACAACCTTCATTAGGAATATTTTTAGAATCATAGAATCGTTTAGGTTGGAAAAGACATTTAAGATCATTGAGTCCAACTGTTAACCTAACACTGCCAAGTCTACCACTAAACCATGTTTTCTCCATGTTTGTCTTCTGATTTAAAGTAAAACCTTCTGTAAAAGCCATGTATGGGAAAAAACAAAAATGCAGCTTCCCGTGTCATTGACAGTTTGCTGCTAGGAATACAAATCAAAGACTTGGCACCTTAATTTTCCCCTTTAATTTATAATTATGGTCTGTTTGAGTCCTACGCGTCTGCTGGGCATTTCACACGCAACTTCTTCTGGAGGGAAATAACGCTTTGCTTTCAGGCAGTCACTGAAGAGGTGTGCAGTGTGTTGCGCCCAGAGGATAGGCATGGGCAGGGTGCTCCCTATAGCCCTCGGGTGCTCGAGAGAGCTGGGACTCAGTAGCCTATGTTCAGCCTGGCTTCCCACCAGAACTGGGCTGGGTGGAGGAAAGGGAGCACACACTCTCTTCCTCTCCCCCCAAGCTCATGATTTTGGTGATGTTTAGAGGATGGAAGCAGGGAGGCTTGGACTAAGCTGCCTGTTGTACGTATCAGCACAAACCTGTATGTCTTGGGAGAAGAATGGGTTCCACATCTTGGGGAGAGAAGATCGGAAGAGGGAGATGGGCTAGAGGGACTTATGCCTTCCTTGAGGAGAGGAGAGGGTGGGATTGTGGAGGGACTCGGTTGGGAGTTGGGCAGGTGGAGCAGGCATCTCTCTGGGCACTGGTGGTGGAAGAGGAAAAGGAAAGTGTAGTCTTGAAGGCGCTGGGGATCATGGCCTCTTATCCCAGGCACAGGGCAGCTTGGTTCTTGCCTGTATGTCTTTTAACTGCCATCATTGGGGTTTAAATTTCTCAGGGTCAGTGTCCTTAGCAGGAGGAGGGAAGCAGATTAGAGATTCGACAGAGCTGGCAACCATCCCTGGAGCACTACGCATCCTCCCTTGTGTAGAGTTTTGCTGCTGCCAGTGGTAAAAACAAAATATATTATTTTGTTCCTCATTCTTTAGGAGGGGAAATTAACTTTTGCCTATGGTGCTGGAAAGCTTTGAGCAGCCCATGACATACAACCTTCTCAGTCAATAGGTGGAAACAAAAGTGTTTTCTCTCCTAAATGATGCCCCCAGAGGTCTGTATGCGTCTGCCAATGTAGTTAAAGTTGAATGGCCACCAGTAAAAACTGACTTTCAGGAACTGTAAGTAACATGATGACTGGGATTAATCTTTAGTCTTCCATAATTTTTACATGGGCCTCAGCCATTTGAACAGCTACAAGAGCATCTTCATGTCCAGATTAAGATATCAATATTTGACCTACTCCCTTGCCTTTGTCCTTTAACTTTCTCTCCCACTTTATTTTCTGAGAGGAAGAACAGCAGCAACTGAAATATTGCTTCTGTAGTTAATGTACCTGGCTACAAATATGACACTAGCCTATAATTTAATTTAGGAAAATTAGAAGGCTATTTCTGACCCAGCAACATTAGAAATTGAAGTCTATTTGTCACCAGCAAACACAGAGCTCAGACAGCAACAGTGCAAACTTCTTCATATTGGTCCCTAGTGTGATAGTAATGTTGGCTGGGAGTAAGAGAATTCATTTTGTGGACCCTGCTTTAGAGTAAAGATTACCTATCGTGCTTAATTGTGTGCGCTGGTTAGGAGGACGTGTTATGGCTAGGGACAGTGCTGAAGCTGCTACACCTATGCTCCCAGGGTAGAGATTCAGGTTGCTTTCAGGCTGAAGAATTTGCACTAATAGTTCTAGCAGAAGATGAGAACAAATAGTGGTGTGTTTTTTTTTTTTTCCCTCTTCTAGATGCACTTGCTTGCAATCAAAGATTTAGAGTTGTCAAAACTTCAAGTGTGATGTTAGTATGTACTACCAAACCAGTATGGAAATTTGACATGCTGCATTGTAATAGACTTATAGTAACATGTAATAAGTTGTGATTTGCTCATTAAAAAAACATATCTAGGAGACAGTTTGTTTACCAATTTTTTTTTTTATGTAATGAACTTGGATTTATTTATCTAGAAGTTGGTGTACGTTATTAGTTACACTTTCTAAATTCTGATTCAAAGAGCCACCTTTTCACTAAGAATTCAGTACAGCCATTGAGTTTTGTACTTGTGGTTAATGGCATGTATAATTAACAAGTATTACATTGTTGCACAGTGTATTTTGTGGTAGAAATGTGGATGCATTTTTCTGATTTGCAGATGTAATTCACTTATCTTTCAAAAAAATCAGCAATACAAGTATTTGAAACTGCCGCCTCCTCCACGTACTGACACTGTACTGGACTCTAGCTGCTGGCACTGTAACAACTATTTTCCTTAATACCATTTCATGCTCTTTCCTGTGAAATTCAAAGCTTTGCGTTACAGTTTTCAGGCCTGGAAATTCAGGAGAATACCAGCATCTTGGAATCTGTCAACTTGGGTGATGGTATTTTTAAGAATTTGTACTCGCTCATACTTCAGCTTTGATGTTTCAAATCCTTTTATGCACAACCTGATTCAAATAATTTAAAACTTGTACTGTATTGATTCAACAGAAGTTTTGTGATGGAATAAACAAAGAAAAGGATTGCATCTTTAATTAGCATGGCGAAGAATACTATTTCCATGGCCTGCCTGTTGTTGATGATTTGACTTTTTTGGAGCATAGCTCTTCAGAATTTCTTGGAGTTTGAGTGATACAGACAAACAAAGTTTGCAACTGGACTGTTGTAAGGCTGAGTCTTGTCAAGTCCAGTCTGAAATGAACTGTAGCTGGCCTTGTGTTTCTGTTTTGATAAATGAAAAAGCGTTTGCCAACTTTTTCCTTGCAACTGCGTAAATTACCGAAGTAGTAATTAGGCTGAGGTTGGATTCTGTTCTCTGACTTATAGCATTGCCTCACAGAGAAGGCAGCAAGGGAATTATTTACCTTTTAATTGTAGTTCTCTGAAGGTGGGAGTCTCTATGGATTGATGCTCAGGGGGTCTCAGCTGTTGTGACCTTGGGTACTGAATGACTAGATTAAATGGTAAAGTTTAGAACTGGTCATAATGAGTTAGTACAAAAAGATGCCTTGAGGGGTCTATATGGCATATCATAGCCCCTAACTCCCAAATCCTTTTCAGACTAATTATAATAATTAGAACTTAAATAGGAATAAAACCCCAGCTCTCAGGGGGAGGTGGGAGGATGAGTGTGGCTCTAATAGCGGACACCATGCTCGGAGAACTCAATTATAAGCAAGTAATTTCCTTCTCTCCAAAACGTAATTGGCCTCTTCCACATCTCTGTTCTTGCAGATGATGGGGGAGAATTGTGTGGAGAGGGTGCTCTGCTGCCAATAGGAGCCAGGATTGGTGGATAACATGTGGAAATGAAAACCAGTGGTGACCTTAATCTTCTCCGGGACTAAAAAGGAAAGGTCCTGAACACTATAAAATGTCCAGTAGGGTACATATGGAAAAAAACATAGAAGTACAGTAGATGGGTGTATTGAAAGCATGTTGTCTTCATTACCCTGGAGTTGGATGGCTTTATACAGGCCCAGAACAGGAGCGAGTCTCAAAGCTTGCTGTTGCATCTCAGTATCCCATTGTCGAGTCCACCCCACAAATAAGTGTTATAATTTGGCTTTAGCTATTCCTCTGAGACTGCCAGTAGTGGCCAGTTAGTTCAAATGGGGCAGCAAACTCATTATAAACAATATACCTTAAGTTTTGCATTTTTAACACGTACATTTAAATTCCATTTTTATTACAGTTTTAGTGGAGGAGCTTCACTGTAAGGTGTTGCCAAGGAAAGAAGCCCCAGGGGTAAATCTGTACACCCCTCTCCCCCTCCAGTTCTTCCTCCCCACGCAAGGCCACCCCAAGCACCTCTCCAGCCTGTCAGACAGTACAACTCCTGGAGGATCTAAGTGAGTTGAGGTTTGCTGCTGCAAAATGAAAAAATACTCTGCTGATATTCAGTCAAGTTTAAGAGTGAGTTCTGACTGGACTGTGTTTATGACCCTTTCTAATACAGGAAATTTGATTTACTGGGAATGTTGACTGCAAGCCTCTGCTGTATCGGTTGGAGACAAAATCAGCTGAACAAATCTGTGATTAAAGTTAGGAAATTGTCTAATGTCCTGCAGAGGGCAGGTTACTGGCCAGGTTAGTATCTTAAACTTGACAACGTTCTAGAGCCTCTGAGATTTGCTTGCAGTTAGTAAAATGCATAAACTTCTGGAACAGAAACATGTGGCTTTTAGCTTTAAAACATTTTGTAACTGACTGATTTCATCTGACAGTAGTCTCAGCACAGATAGCAATTGCTTACAAAACCAGATATTTTTATCTCATATCTTATAATTCTTTGCAGTCAGGGGTGAAAAAAAAAAATCCACTTCTTTTCCGAAGACGTCTTCATATAATACCAGACTATCTTTAGAGTCTGTGTGGTCTCTGCTCTGAGAGTATTAAAACTCTAGATCTCCGAATCTCTACGTTTTTAGGGACTCTTTAAGATGAGGCAGCAGTCCTTTTATTCCAGCTTCCCCCAAATCACAAAGTTAGTGTTCAGGCCTATTTGTAGCTGCGGTGGCATTTAAGAACATATCTGAAAGTGCAATTACCTCAGGAACTCCTTGGCTGGAAGATAAAACTGATTGTTCTCAGGTTCCCAATAATGGGCAGAGAACTGCACAATGCTATGCATCTGCAATGGACTCCTTGTTGCTTCTTGCATCAAATATTGGCAAACTTTTAACTAGCAAATCTCCAAATGGTGTGTTTAACCTCACTAGCATTCAGCATCTGTAAAAGCTGTGGTTGCCATAGCAGCAAGTTGTTGCCTGAGTGACAGTGTTCTTATGATGTCATCAGAAAACAGCCTGTTCCCAGGAATACCTTGAACTCTGTATATAAAAGTGCTGCCCTTGCTGTAGTTCAGTATGGAAACAATCAGAAATGCATGGTTTTATATCGTTATGAAATACCTCTTTTCTATGTGCTGGCACATCTTGACATCCGCAGTGGAATTTTTAAAGAAAACAAGAGAATTACTTTGAACTTGTTGAAAAAGGGTTGTTATGTAAAATGTGTATCTGACAGTGAGTGTTTGTTATGTTAACCATAATCATTACATGCCTGTCTGCTATAGACTGGCTATTGTTTAACTGTGATGTTTTTATTCTCTGTTGCAAGGTTCATATGAGTTTCTTAGCTCCACTCCTTAAAGAACCACAAGTTTAAAGCTTAATGATGGTTTATTCTTCTCTGTTCTCTGTACTTGACAGAGTGCCCTTTTCCTTGACGTACATTTCTATATAGAAATAATGGGCACTTTATGAATTCTACCTTTTTACTAGCCCACGTTCATATGTGATAAGTAACAGCTCAGAAATGGAGGGTCTGAGATGGCACACACTGGTGTGGGAGTGGTAGCAGGGAAGTTGCTATACTGTTGCTATTCTTCATGTCCTCGTCTTATGCTAAGAAGTTTTGAGTAGAAAGAGTCATGTAACCACTGTTCCGGCTTTTTCCAGTGCGTTGCCATACATTAGGAATGTTTACATGGCCAGCACACATATGCAGTGTGACCGAGCATCTCACCTGGAACATGAGAGCGTTGGCTGAGACTTGCTTTCTGGCTAGCTGTACCAGCGCTGGCCGTGATAACAGAGCAGGCAGGTACTGGCACAGCTACTTCTCATGCCATAAAGCACCTGCTTTATAGTTAACCTGGCAGGTCAGTCTGTTCTAGCGCAGGCCAGAGCTCTCAAGGGGTCCAGCCCCCTGTGCCTAGGCTGGGGAACAGAGCATGACCCCGCAAATTCTTAGCCTCTCTGAAACTGCTAATACGATGTCACACAATCAGTGCCCCTCCTGATCTAGGCATCTGCCCTTATTTTATTTCATGCCATCAAATGGCCACAGTCATCCTCTGATCTCTTGTTTGACTTGGTTTTCAAACAGATTCACAGCAACAGCAGAAGATGCCCTGCCTACTACCAGGTCACTGTGTGTTCTTCTCGCTCTACTGTTGCTTTTTTCCTATCACCTTTAAAACGGAATGTGCTACCGAAGATGTGTTACAATCTTATTTATTTCCCCTGGAATATGCTCCAAAGATGTTGGAGTTTATTTTAAAATACACTTAAAATGGAAGTTTTTGAAGCCAGCAGAGATTGAGCTATATAGATGGAGAAATGTAGTGTTTGTAAGGGAATGTTTGCACTGTGTATCTTTCTCCTACTTTAAGTCAAATGAAATATTTTGTAGAATCTGTTGTATTTGTTATCAAGTCTCCCTGCCTCTTATAAAATAGAAAGGATTATTTTCTACAGTTAAAGATTAGTGTTTTTTTAAAAAAATTCGCTAGCTGATAAAATTGTGTGCTGATACTGAAGAATAAAAATATTCTTCCAGCCTCTTCTTTCTTACAGAAAGAATGTTAATTGGCCTGATCTGCTTTTTCATAGCAGCATTTATTACCTATTGAGGCAAATAAGTTTGTTTAATTCCCATTTACTTTTATTCCCTTGGAAGAATAGATCATTTATATTTCATTTCATGTAGGACACTCTGGACTTGAGCTGTCTTGCAGCAGAGAGAGCTGGAGAATGGAGCAATAACTGTATTATTGAAGAGCTCCATAGCCACAGACTGGGAAAAGCATGATCGGATGTGATTTTCAGAACAGATGCCCAAGCAGAGTTGGCAGTTAATTAAAAGCACTATGTACTTAATGATTAACTAATCACAGCATGATGGCATTCAACGGAGATGCAAGAAACTTCTCTGCTGGATTCAACAGAGAAACTCCTAATGTCTGCCTTCAGGGTACCGTACTTACAGCCGTTTGCTTTTGCATTACCAGCAGAGACAACACGAGCAGTTAGTCTAACAAATTTCATTAAGCATTGCTTAGTTAAAACTTTAAAAACAGAAAAGATGAGCTTAGTCAATACTGTATCAGCTATAAATATTGCACAGTTTGTCTTTAGCAATAGTATTCCACAGCCATTGTCAAACAAAAGATTGCAAAGCACTATGAACATTTAATCATGCTTCGTGAGGGAGCTATATTAAGTATTATTTCCATTCTACTAATGAGTAAATAAGGGACAGAGAGGTTACGTGACATAAATGACATGTCTGTAAATAACAGTCTGGAAAGTTCTGGATTTTCACCAACAGATGATATTTCTTTTCTTTGCAATAGAATTACAGAATCATGCTTACAGTACAATACCTATTCATTTCAAGGTTATCTTCTTAATCTCTTTCTCCAGTATTTTTTTTCATCTTACTCTCAAGTATTCCTTTCTTTTGCACAGGAACTGACTATCTTTTTGCCTAAATTTGTGTATAGCACCTAGCACCATAGGATCCTGTGGTGTGACAACCAAATTAAATAATTACAATATTGCATTTCTGCATTTCATAGATTGTGTTCATAGAAAACCCAGTTATGTGCAAAATGTGATGCAGAAAGCTGAGGCATTTTCAACCCAATTAGAAAGCAAATTTCTGGGAAATCTCTGGGGTGATTGCTTTCTTGTCACAATTCTGCTTCATGGTGTGGATACAATCCAGATAATTAGAGCTAGAAAGGAGAATGACAGTGGATTTTTAAAAAAATATTACAGTTTGAATACAGTGATGATACTGAAGAGAACATTTTAAAATTGTTAGAGATTGCCAGAGATAATTGCTCCAGTGTGAACATGTTTGGCAAAATAAAACGTCTACTTTTTCCAGTAGTGAAGTACTCTGCCTGGCTATAAGGATGTCTGGGTCCTGCTCCTGACTAGCGTAGGCTGCAAGTGCAGGGTACTAAGCCTCGATCTTCTCACAGGTAGAGTATCCAACATGGGAAGAGATGTGTGGAGTAATTAAACATGTACACTATGCACAAGAGATTCTTGGCTAGAGCAGGCTATCACACCTGACACCAAGGCAAACTGGGGCTTATTCTCCTGATACAGTTTGAATATGGTTTTCTTCCTTGCAGTAAGGTCTAATTCAGGAAAACAATAGCATTTATTACCTCCATTGGTAATAATTTATTACCTCCATTGGCCATTGCCATGGCCAGCTGGTCTGCACATATTGTGTTTCAGTGTGAAATTAAATTTTCCCAAAGCAGAGCTTTCAGAAGCATAAACAACCAGCTTTTCTTTTTCAGGAAGTAGATGGAACAACAAGACTGGCCGGTGTCTCTGCATTGGCAGCAGCCATTCAGCGCGCGTTCCTGTCGAGCCGGGTTTGCACCCCCTCATCACCCCCATAATGCCCTCTACCATCTTTGCCCAGTCTTGCTGCACCGACCACTCTCCAGCAAAACAGATGAGCAGTGAGCTGCGGGCAAGGCACAGAAGATAAAATCGTCAAGTAGAGGTCCAGTCTCTTGGTGTCTGCCTAAAGCCAGGATGTCCTCTGGATCCACGTGGCACTGCTGCAGTTTTCTGGTGCTGCCGCAGACAGGACAAATTTGTTCTGCTCTGCGTGCCACCTCGTGGCTGTTGGCATGTAACTCTGCCAACAGAGACCTTGTCCCGGGGATTTTCATGTACTGAGTGGAAGATATGGGCAGGGCAGCCCAAGGGTTGTTGGTCACTGTCCAGAAGCCTTAAAAGGTGAAGCACTTGTAAAACCCCTTGATTTTTCAGTTTCAGGTCCCTGGTTGCACTATGCAGAAGCCAATGCAAAGTCCCTAAATTAATGATGTTTACAGGATAGTCATTGCTACAGTGAAGTTGTGTCCAGCCCTCTCTAGGAAGAGGGGAGGCCCCAGGGCTGCAAGGCCATAGCATGGCTATGGGGCTCAGGAGTAGGAATGCTGCTGGACTTCTAGTGCAGTGCGTGGTGAGTGCCTGAATCTCCAGATTGTATCTTTTCAAAAGGGGTACCAGCCTCTTCCTGTAATTTTCTAGTTGTTTTTTCCCCATCCAAGTAGTTGTTTTTCTATGAGGAAAGACATCAGTGGAGATGGACCTGTCAATAAGCTTGCCAAGAGAGGTTGTCTGTCTATTAAGAAAGCAAAATAATAGTTTTAGTCAGTGACTGACCAAGTTAGAGGCAAGAAGGAAATCAAATGTTAGCACAAACTGATCTGACAATAGAACTTCTTTGCTGCTCTGAACAGAAAAAAGAGTAAACAAAAACAATGCTAAAGTGAATGTGCTTGGTGCTTTCCACATATAGAAGAATATAGTGTCCTTGTTTTCAAGGTAGAAAAACAAAGGGAAGAAGTGCAACGTGAGCAAAGCGTGAAGTGGCTTCTCTCCATGGTAACATGTTGCATGAGTAACATCTGTTTGGTGGTAAAGCATATAGAACACTCTTGAGCCCCAGAGGAAGAAAGCATCTTGACTAGCGCTCTGTGTGTGCTCTGGGATAAACAACCAAGCACACCATGGGAGAGAGATGCTTCAGATTGTATTTGGGTTGTGGGGTGTTACTTGGCATCATAACAGACTTGTGCCAACGTATCAAACTTTCTATGGTCATCAGAGGTGCTTTTTACTTTCTTTCTTTCTTTCTTCCACTGACTCATAAAACCAAGATTACTTTTAAAAAGTATCTGGGCAGCTCATTGAAAGGCCATAGTTTTAATGGGAAATTACAGTGTTAAAGTCCCTGTTACAGTATCCTGGGTGTAGAGGAGGCAGACCTTTCTCACAGGATGGTAATATAAAGCTGAGAGCAATGGGAAAAGCCAAGAAAGGAAAACATTTATCTTGTTGCAGATTTCTCTGTACACTTATGTTAGGATTCTGCCCTAGATTTTCAGTCACTTCAGGACAAAACCCCAGAAAAGAGATGCCAAGAAATGACGAGACCAGAAAGCATCACTTGTGGTGACTGAAGCACTGAGTCACTCTGTGGAAGCAGCCAGCCCTAGTCACACAAACTCGTCTATCAAGCCCTGATGTCTGCTGGCATGGCAGTCGTGGACCATCAGAGGGGGAGCTAAGTACAACCAAGACGTGGTGGTGTTTTCTGACCCCTTCCCTTGGTAGTTACTTGACGTTGTCCCTTCAAAGAAGAACAAGCTAGCAGGAGGAGAGGGTCAGAGAGAGAGTGAGTGGCATCCCTGGTGATAATTCAGTGTTTGTATGTGCGTCCGTCTGAGGGTGAGCTCTCCTCTTTCTCTGTCACTTCATGAAACATAGCAGCTGGTTCATGCTCTGACAGGAGCATTAATGAAAAATCAATGCTTGCCAAATGGAGGAAGAAAAAAAGCCACCAAAGCAACAACAAAAGGATGTTGAAGTTGAAATCTTCAAATAATGGAGAATGAGCAAACTTGCAAAAAGTATTTGAGTATCTTTTTTTAAATGCCAAAGACTCAGATGGAAAGATTGCTTGCAGTTAAAGCACTTAGCTGGGACGCAGATAGCAAATTTCCACCACTGCTGAAGAAGGGCTACTTTGGATAATTGTTAGAATGTGAAAAATCATTGAGATCTGAGCTTTAAGCTACATCCCTTACTTGCTAAATTGTTTTTTCATGCTGTGGACCATCAATGTCATTTATTGAGTGATAAAAATAATTTTTCATTATGTTTGTCTCATTTTTATGTTACTCTGAGTTTATAAAAATGTCTGTTATTTCTTTTAACATAGGAAGAATTTCTAGGTGAAACCTTGTATCAGGACTGATGCATTTTCTGTAAAGCAAAATGATAACAATGTGTAAAGATATTGGATACCACATTTCATATTGAGCAGGTATTGTCCTTTTGTGAAAATTAGTGAAAGCACTAACTAACTAAATTTTCCAAAGCCTGATCCTGTGTTATTTCCACTTGCTTCAAGGATTATCCACCCTTTGTTAAGACTAGCCCATAATTTGCAAAGCACAGTAGTGGGGTAGATCTTCTGTGAAGAGATATGTGTATTTTCCCTTTGCCATGTGTGGTGCATTGTAGTTTTTTCTACCTTCCTTACAAAAGAAAAAGGATCATATTTTAGAATAGGTATGCATTAACTAATGAAAAGTTTCAGAAAATATGTCTCAGAGCAATACAATAGCACTCCCTCTTATTTTTATACAATAAAAACTGATTTAAAAAGAAAGGCATGCTACTTGGAAAACAAACCCTGAGATCAATTGGTTGGTTCTGCTTGTTGCCATGTAAACTTCTTGCTTAATTTTCAGCATACAGAAGCTTAGAGGGTGAATTGACCTTGTACAAACTTAGCCAACCTCAGCAATCTCCTGCCAGATGTGTGCTTCATTATTTAAGTGATACTGCACTGTCAGACTCCTTCTGAAATGAAGTGGACATGCCAATGCAGCGTCTGGTCCTCAGATCCTTAGCTCCTGTAAGTAGAAAACACTGTACAGACGGAGAGCTGATTCCATGTACTCCAGGGAGACCCACACGGATTTGAAATGTTAATCGATGCAGTTCAGAGCTCTCTGAAAAAGTTCTGTCCTGAAAATGGTAGAGCTTCAAAACTTCTGAGCTACTTCATGTCTCCAGTCTAAATGTGTGTTTATAATGTGTTTCAAAGTTCAGGATTTCAAATATTTTTGTTAATTTGATAACAGATAAGCCTTAATTATTTCCATTTTTATACTACTCTCTAAATGTATTTGATTTTAGGCAAAATCAGACTCTGCACATTTATCATTGCAAGAAATAGTGTGCTATCATATTATAAATTAGACTTCTACCCCTTTCCTTCTGTGGGCTTTTTTTTGGGGGGGGGAGGGAGGAGGGTGTTTGTTTTGGTTTTTTGTTTGGGGTTTTTTGTGTTTTGTTTTTTTCAAAGAATTGGCATCACTGTCATACTGAACATCTGTGAGACGCCCTCCCAGTGTGGAGAACTGAGCAAGCGAGTGCCCAGGACTCTTACCACTTGCTCTTTTGGTCAGCAGATTCAGGCTATAGGGAGGGAAGGTGTTGCAGAGTTGAGGTCCCCTCAATAAATGTCCTGGTTAGGACACAACTGCTGCCCAGTTATGGGGGAGGCATATGAAGAGGTCCACTGAGAGCTACTGAAAGGAACTGGATGGAGTGATCTGTAAAATTTGACACTTTCTGTTTCCAGAGTGGGCAATGTAAATGGTCCAGCAGGCTCTGGGAGATCCACAAAGCAGCATAAGTCAGCAGAGGCACCTTGGAGAACAGCCTGCTCGAGGAAGACGACAAGCAGAAGTAGCTCAGCTGAACCAGTGCAAGCCATGTAATGAGTGGATTTCAAAAGAACAGTTTAAAAAACATACTGTGACTCTTGCAGAGAGCAGGAGGGATTTGTAACAACACTTATTTTCCACCTAACTTGATGATTGTTGGTGAGTTGTCCTTTCTAAATAAACACATGTGCTTGGAGGCAACAGGATGGCAGCCCCTGTCTGACCCCGATGTCTCCTTTTTTAGGAGACAGCTTAAGAATTTCACACCTCACTTAGTGCCAAATTTAATTTCCTTTTTTTTTATAAAGATTACTTGCACAGTGTGGAGGCATGTGGTTTAACAGGGCCTGAAAGATTTTGAACATTTAGAAGTGTGCAGCAGAGCATGCCAAATTAAGCTGGTTTTCTAAGCACAGGCAGTTTCTTTGATTTTCATTAATTTATTGCATGTGTAATTACTTACAGAATTACGCATAGAGTTAAAAGAAAATTCTCTGAATTCATGGGGAAAAAATCCATTTAGGTTTAACAAGGATGTAGAGTACAGTGACAGTTAGCTGAATGAGAGCTCTTCTAATAATGTGAGGGATATTTTATACATTCTTGTATGCATTACTTCTGGGGGGGAGGAGTTTACTCCATTAACTGATGATATTTAAAGCTTTTGACATTTCTTTATTTGCCTTCAGTAATCCGTTCAGCCTTCACACCAAGCAGCTTCCATTGTAGCCTCCACTCTTCTACATCTTTGTATATCTGGGGAAGGTCTTCAGGTTCTAGATAAAAGGTTTGCATTGTGCAAGGTCCTATACTGCTGTTGGATAAAACAGTCTTGCTTCATGGATCTGCAATCTAAATGACAAACCAGGAAAGGAGGAAGGAAGTCTGAGACATCTGCTCAAGAAGACTTTGGAAATGAGAGCAGGGAAATTAATCAAAATTCTTGATTGAGTACAGCCTTCCACCCAGTACCAACACTGTCTGCACCCATGGTGCAAGCCCTTCTTGGTTTTGAAGGAACATCTCCAACCTCTCATCAAAATCTACCACTCTTTTTCCTTTAAGCACATAATCTTGTAATATAAATATCAATTGACCATACTACGATATTCTTGTGCATATTTGTGAATCAGGTCTTTTTTCAAAGCTATGAACAAATTAAGCTTTAGCTAAAAAATTGAGCTGGTGTAACATGTTATTACAATTGAGATCCTAAACAGAGAGAGAGGTTTTGCAGTTAGCTCTTTCCCCATGTACTAGTACTAGTCCCAAGTACCCCATGCCACAGGCTGTAGTTGGTTTCAGAATGAGTGATCGAATAATGTGAGTGCTAGAAGAGATGCAGATGGGTTTGGTTTCCCTTGTCCCTGGAGAGAGCAGTCAGGACCCTCTCCTTGGAGGAGACTGGAGCCAGTGGAAGGGTGCTGGCCTCAGCTTACTGGTCTCTTCTGGTTTCTTTTTCCAGGCAGGAAACTATACAGTAAGAAATAAAAGAGAAATTGTCAACAATGTTCAGCTTAGTCTCCACTGCTGTGATTGAAGAAATACATGGTATTGCTTGTAATACTAAAGAGCAGTCTGGAAATACACGGAGAGCAGGGAGGCACTGTGGTCAACCGAAGTGATTGATAAAAGGCTGAGAGCTTTTCCAGAGTTTTCCTGTGTCACCTGGGTCAATCTTTGAATTTGACTGTACTTTTCTTCCCGCTTCTAAAATGGGGAGTCCTTCCTTACCATGTTGTAAAGGCAAAATGCATTACTTGTGTATAGGTAAGTCTAAAAGGTCTCTTGAACCCACTCTCATTTAAAATCTGCCTATGATTTGTCCAGGCTTGCAAAAACTTGTAGCCATGGTCAGCTTGCCTAGCTTAATACCCTGCTCTCTCAACTGGTTGTATTAGGACTGGTTTAGGATTACACTAACACAGCTGTGTTGCTTCAGTTTGCATCAGACCGTGAACAGACCTGATGTGTGTCAGCCGTGAAGGTCAAATAGATATATCTATGAGGATGTGGCCATGGGTACTTTCAGAAGAAGAGAGCACCAAAACCACTTCTTTCTGTGTGTACGTATATATCCAGAGTCAGGCTACTAGCATGAGAAGAAAGGAGTGGGAAGCACAAGTTACTTGCCTTAATAGCACTGTCAAGAACTCTTAGTTTTCTTTCTTCAAAGGAGAAGCAGAGGGGAAAGCTTAAAAGAAAAGTTGCTCTAATGGAGAGAGATGTGGTGACAGGTCATCCTGAAACTGCACTTTAACTGTAGCGCTATGGATTATCCCCCATCTGACGCACGCTCTGAGCTCTTTAAAAATCCAAGCACAAGATGTTTAGCTTAAAATTATTTAACAATATTTTTATTGTGTTAAGATCCTTTTTTTTCCCCCCAGTGTTAGTAAGTCTGGTCCCCAGCCTGTGCTGCTGGCGCACTAGTGCTGGAATGCAGGAAGTAACTCTCTCTTGTTTTAGGGGAACCTGTTTAATGCATGAGCCAAATATTGGAAGTTTTGAGAGTATGTTTTGCCCTAGAAAGCTTTTTTTCTGTTGCAAACCTGTTAAAAACCAGTTCTTTAATACTTATGGCAGCAAAACTCACCTTTTGAACAGGTCAATGGAGGATGATTTCAGCCATAGGTTTACTGTAGCAATAGGGACTAAAAGCATCCTCATGCTTATTTAATATTTTGGAGGAAAATCCACCCGTACACAAAAGGAATGAAAAGTGTTTGTTTTTTTTTTTTAAAAAAAATCATTCCTGTCTGAAACAGTGCCAAAGTTTTATCTCTAGAAATGCCATTTATTCTGTATTACAAGTACCCAGTTTCCAGGGCTGGTCAACCTGGAGCTGCATCAATGGGTAATACTTGACTCTAGTGGAATTCATCTGTTAAGAAATGTATCACTTAACACGCCAGCAAACTAGCATTTAATAGCTCCTAGACCGTGCATGGGCTATTCCCCAGAGCATTAAACTTCACCCTAAATGCATCACAATCATAAGTATGCTTTGAATAACAAGGCAATTGTGCCTGAAAACTGTTAGTTACACAAATGGATTGCTGCACTCTGGATCTGAGAGTTGTCTGGGCTCCTTCTGTTTTAAAAAAAAAAAAAGTATCCTCGTGGTTAATTGTGCTTATTGCCTCTTCTAAAATTCCTTTAACAAAATATCCCAAAATTCAAAGTTTTTCTTTGTGAATGATGTCCACTTATCAGCCTATTCTAAAGCTTCATTTCCAGTTGAGGATTTTTAGAGCAGTATTTGACTTGTCTGAATTAAGCTGCCCACAGTTCTTAATCATCTTTGACAACTAATTGTCTAAGTCACACTGCATGCAATCTTGTCAGCATATGTGTGGATTGTACACTTATGCAGCAGCTGTGCTGTTTTCATCAGCAGTGTTAGAAGTAGGCGTTACCTGCTAAATGCATAGCACTGGTGGGGAAAAGATACTAGTGAAAAGCAGAAAGGGGATTGAGAAGGTGTTGGCGCAAGCAGCTCCACAGAAAATTTGTCTTACATTGTAAAGGTAGGATCTTTATTTGAAGAAAGTTTTAGTCCTATTAAAAGTGGCATTTCTCTGAACTGTCCAATTTAAAGGTGGAAGAGAATTAGTTCAGGTTTGCTCATCTCAGTAGTGCATAGCGAGTGATTTTTGTTGATGAAGAGAAACTTTGGTGCTCAGAGAACAGCCCTGATCTCAGAGTGCCTCTCTTACAGTGCAGAGACAA
Source organism: Calonectris borealis (assembly GCF_964195595.1). Lineage (NCBI taxonomy): Eukaryota > Metazoa > Chordata > Aves > Procellariiformes > Procellariidae > Calonectris > Calonectris borealis. The sequence goes on from NC_134323.1 coordinate 8,000,526, forward strand.
ATACCTTTACAGTCCTTGTGCAGGGAGCACGTTTAAGGTGTTTTTCCTGAGAAGTCAGCGAACTCTAGATTTCTCACTTCCAGGAGCCCCCTGCTGCTGAGAGGGGTGAAAAGCTCGTGTGTTACTAAGTCACAACAGGAATTTTGCAAGTGAAACCCACCTTTTCTTTCTTCCAGTGTAAAATGGGGACTTGCAGAAGTCCCAGCAATGTTATTTTGCACAGGACAACTCTAAAGCCAATATGCTGATAGGAACATTAAAAGTAGATGATGACAGGATGTTGTTTTGTGAAAGTCTTCTCAAGTACATTGCCTTTCCTGCTGCTCTTAGATGCCTGTGGTAACAGTCATGTTTGCTGCAACTGAATCCTCACATCTGCAAACTTAAAATCAGAGCTTCACAAATTTGTTTGTCATCAAATATATTAAGGAAAGTAATTTAGCAGTCTTCTATGGTCACTGAAAGACAAGTAGCAAACCAAATTTTTCTTCTAAGACTTCGTGCTATCACAGTATTTGTCTGCTTTTTGAGGAGACTGGATTGATTTTGGAGTCGTTAGAATGTGATCTCATCCTTCAGAAACCAGAGAGAAAGGATGATCTTATGTATAAGCTCTCCCCATTGCTGCTATCAGGGAACTCCATAGGTATAATTATGCCATGGAAATAGATGGTACAAGACTACAGAAAGCTGGAATAGAACTAAACAAGAACGAAGAATGACTGAAGTGCATTATCCTCTGCAAAGCAGGGTTTCCAGCCTGTGCATCTTTATCTTGTGCGGCATTAGGAGGGATTGGTTGTCTGAGTAAAGAAAAATGTAAAAAGCCACTACAATAAAAACTTAGAACATTAATGTATTTGCAGGACATTATCACCAGTGTGTGCGTGGGTATATATAAAAAAAATTCCTCCTTTATTGATGTTTTTACAGTTCTCATTAGAATAAGGGAGAAAAATAAGCATTAATGTAGGAAGAAGGGAGAGGATAAAACCTGAAATTCAATTAAATGCATGCTGCTATGTTTATTTTCACGAATTGGTGTTTTCTGAGATATTTTATCAGATGGTCTTTGGCCAGTTCCTGATCTATTGCGTAAGTAATATTTTTAACAATCAAGGGAAAAGAGAATGTTGCGTTCTGCCCTGTGTGTTCCCCTCCTCTGCAGTCCCCTTCGTCCTGGATTCCCTTGGGTAGCAGAAACTGCAGTGCTCAGAAGCGTTAGGCACACAACCAGGTACGGTGCCAAGTCTGATGCAAAGTAAACTTGAGCTGTGCTTGCCCTTGGGTGATCTCTGCTGTGATTTGAGAAGGGGTGTTTGGTGCTTTGTTTTCCTGTGAGTGCAGGCTTCAACTTCATGTGAGAAATGTTTAAAGGTAAAAGCCACAGGTGAGTTTGAACATGACCTGACACATGATAGAATGGTCTCTTAAGAATTACTCAAAACAATACAATTTCTTGTTGCATCTTTCTTTTTTTTTTTTTTAATTTTCTGGTAGGTTTAGCAGAAAAAAATGGGACAAGGGCTTTACATCATTCCCAATGCTGTTCTATAGTCTTTTAAATGACTTCTGCTTTAATTCAGTGTATATTTATTGCTTCTTCTCAACTGTAGGATCTGTAGGTTTTTAATCAACAAAAATATTTCCCTGCTTTTAATGTATTAGAAATTGCAGTGCACCATCCTGTGATTTTTATTTATTTATTTATTTATTTATTTCCCACGCTTGCAACCTCCTATCCCCTCCCCCCCCCCCCCCCCCCCCCCCCCGAAGATGCTGGAGTCACTCATTTTTAGTACCAATAGTCTGATCAGATGAGCAGTTATCAGAAATTATCTATCTAATATTTTGCCTATTCCTTTTGTTATGATGGAGACATAAAGCGCAAATGCAGTTGACCAAACACGAAACAGGATTATTTAAGTATTTTTTATTATTTAGGTATTTAAAGTATTTAAGTGGGGTTTTAAAATTATTATTTAAGTGTATTTTTAAATTATTATTTAAGTGTAATTTGTAGAAAATGTCCAGTAGTCCTTTGCCCAGCATTTCATCCACCTGAGAGATCGCTGGAGTAGTTACTCTCTTCTTTTGAGTGATGACTCCATTGGCCTCATTCTGCTACACTGTCGATCACTGAGTAGTGCTTTCGTTGGCCTGTCATTCTGCAGATATCAAAAGCAGTGGGAATCAAGCTTTTTGTTACCAAACGAAAGCTTTATCACCCAGAAAATCGTGTCAGCTTTTTTGATTTATTTGTTCAGAATTTTTCACTTACTGCCTTCTAGGCCAAATGACAAGTATTTGGAGGCAGAGTGTAGCTTCAAAGTCCTTTTTTTTAAGGAACCTAATTATGTAGCTCGTCTTAGTAGCAAAATGTTCCTGATCAAGAAAGTTTACTGCATTTTTCTCAAAGGATGAACCTACTGAAGCTCTAAGCTGTTTTTCTTCACTAGCCTGATTCATCTAGTGAAAATGGGGGGAAGGCAAGTACAGTTATCAGGGCCCAAAGACAGAGGATGAAAGCAGAGAAATTGGCTTCTCCTGCTTCTGACCCTCTCTTTGGGAAACAGCTTTTGCTTATCTCAAGGGAAAAAAAAATGTTGTGTGTTTGTTTTTTTTTTTTTTATTAACTTCCAGATAAGTATATAACTTAACACACAGACCTATACTCAGTGACATGTTTTTTTCCTAGCTTTGCTCTGATACTTTTGACAATCCCCATTAAGCCAAATATATATAATGTTTTCTTCTAGAAATCAATCTGCAGTAGCAGCTGGCCTGGGCTACTGCTTTAAGAAATTTAAAATATCTGTGTTTTCCTAATGTTTTGCCTTAGAAATATCATAATAGATGGCAAAATAGAGGTGAAGTTTTTCCTTAGATGAGCATATGCCAGACCTGCTTGCTTTTGAAGAGCTGTGATTGTCAGAGGTCCAAAATGGGCCAAGTCAAATTAGCGCTAATTAGCACTTCAATATCATTTCTGCTGTAAATACTGCATTCACCACAACTTACTACTGCCTCATTGTGGCAGTCTGTGAATAAATCCTCAAGTACCTAGCAGATGCTCAGATGTTTAGAGGACATAAACCATGCCACTAACTGGATAGCATGATAGTCTACATTTATGAGAACCTGATATGTTCAAAAAAAAAAAACAAAACTTATTCCTGTTACCAGGGTGAGACACACGCATTAATACTGAGACAGTGTCTTCATATACTACAGCGTTAATTACCTTATTTTTGTAAAGCATTGTTGCAAATTTCTCTAAATTCTATCCAGTAGTTGCATTATTAATCTAGTTTGTAAACTAGAATCTGGAAGATTTATTTATAAGAACGGGCTTTTTTACACAGGCATCTGCCTGCCTGCTTGCCTAATTCCCCTCTCCCATTTAGAAATCTAAGAGTGAAGGTGGCTGCCTCTGAAACAAATAATGCAGAGGGTCTCTTAACAAAGCAAGGGGCTGCATTTGCTCTTCTCTTGCAAAATTCAGCGGCACTGCTCCTTGGCTGTATGAACAGCTGTGGCAACAGCCACAAGCAGGCGGAAAAAGAGTGGGTATAGTGGCAGATGAGATAGAGCAGGAGAGAGAAGGCAGCATTTGGTTGAGCAGTTGGATAGAGATGAATTTAAAGCAAGGGAGGGTTGGCAAGAGGGTTTTGAAAATGGTCAAAACATGGAACAGAGCTAGTAGTATGTCCCATGATGCTGACAAGAGATCACTGAGAGCCTGGCTGGAAAGAGTTGCATAAGGACTCTTAAATACATTTGATCTGAGCAATGTTTCTAATGCTGATGAGACTGGACATGCTTTATAGGACTACTTGAAGCTTGTTTTTATATTTTAATCATGCTAAACTTTTTGACAGCAAGAAAACAAAGGAACTGTTTCTGCTTCCTCCCTGAAAACGTGACTCAGAGAGAAACTTTTCTTTTCTGTGGTTTAGAAACCTGGTAATGCCCAAATGTGTTTTTTTTTTTTTAAAAAAAAAAAAAGCCACCCAACAAAACCCCCAAACTTTGTTTAATGCATCATAATGAAGAACTGCCTGCACTTTTTTTAACTGAGCACCTTCTCCAAGGCAATGAAACCTTTCAGTAGTAAAGGAAGAAAATTGCCTTGGAATGGATGATTTCATTGGTCATCCATCTACTGTGCTTTAAAACAGTAAATGGTCTTTCTGACGTCTCTTCCCACCAAATATCAGTTCTCATTTTCAGAGTCTCTGTCTGGCAATTGTATACATTAGGGAATGCTGCTTAGAAGTAATAAAACATGCTATAGATGTGATGAAATAAAATTAATCTATAATGCCACAGAAGAAGCATATGTTGAATGCTTCTCCCAGGGCTAAGTGGGATATTTAATCACTGAAGTTCTGGTCTTTGGCCTTTTAAAATGCTTGATTACATACATTCGGGAGTCTTGGCCCCCAGGGCATTACACAGAAGTTTGGAAAGGTTGGGGTTTGATCGTGGAATACTGCTGGTATTGATTTCTTCTGGTATTCACTAAAACTTACAAAAAAAATTTAAACAACATGTTTCTGTTTTTATTATCTCTATTATGATAAGCACAGGAAAATGGCTTTTTTTTTTCTGAATTTTAATTGTGAAAATGGTATTATGAGAGATTATGATTCAAGATTATATTTTCACTTGTCTTGACTATTATGAGTAGTGACATCTGGCTGCCTTAGAGTTCGAATTAAAAAAGGCATTGCTGTCTGGTTTATTATTATTATTGCTCCTACACTCTCATGCAAACCATAAAGCCATCTTAGCATAAATTCCTTACATAAATGCTATTTTTAAGTGCTATCAGGGTTGAACACCAGTCATTAAATCCTTCTGAGCAGTAACAACCAGGAGAGTTTAATGGAGCCCCCATCAAAGATGAGAATGGAAGAAGATGGAGAGATGCTTCTGTGCATGCTGCCTGCAGCCTGGAGGGGAACAGAGCAAGGAGAACCTCTATAATTTACTGTGCTTCTCTGTTGTAGGGGAAAAAAGAATTAAAACACATAACCTAAACCAAAGCCCAGTAAAGCCTGTGGAGGCTTTCTGTTAACTTCAATGTGCACCAGATCCAATTGACGGATTACGGATTTTTAAAATATAATGCATTTCACATTGGCGTGTTAAAGAGATTTTTTTTCCATGCAAAGGACATATATAATGAGATCTTTCATTCTCTCTCTTTCCCAGATTTGGCCTTGAAGAAAACCCTACAGCTGAATGTTGCTGAACTTTGGGCAGGGTTAGATTCTGACCTGAACTTTGAGGATAGAGTCCTTGTCTATTCTTGTTTGTTGCTACACGTAAGTTCTTTCCCATTTGCTGCTCTGTTCTTGGTTGTCTGCAGGGTAAAGGATTCTGAACCAGAAATAGATTTGCACATGGAGGTCTGGGCTATGGGGGCAATAGCTCTTCTTTCTACCCCATCAGCTGGGCTTGCTGCTTCCCTCCTGCAGCATGTCTTGTAGTCACAGATGCGTGAAGGGTTACCTTTACAGATAGATGCTGGCAAGTGTCTATTTTTCTCAGCAAGAATGCACAAAGTAGAATACCTTGTAAAAAGTTAAGATTTGCTTTTCAGGTAGTTGGATATGAGCACACCAGCATGCCATTGTATCCTCCTAGTTGATTTGGTCATCTGTTATTTAGTTTCTTGAGTGGATCTTTGTACCAGCCACCTACATATCCCATGTTTCAGAAATATTTTTTTTTAAGTATTGGTTTCTTTTTTTCAGTGATTCTTGACAATGTGATTCATGTGAGCAATGAGGGATCTTTTTTCTGTACAAAATAATTCATCTAAGAGTGAGAGAAAAGTGTATTGCCCTCTTTGTATCTGGAAAAGAAATATCCTTGCAGGGAAATCATCCCTTATTTCTCACCTAAATAGCGAAGCTGATGTCTTTGGCAAGTGCTTATCAGCAGCTGGTAGCCAGGAATATTTTTGTTGTACAGAAAAGCAGCAAGCTGTTTCTCATGGTACTCAAAGCTGTGGGCTCTTGGACAGTACTGTCAAGATCTCTCATAGGAAAAGTGTTTGTGCTTTTGTGCCCCACACAAGGCTGTCAGTGCCATTGCAGCTTTGGCAATGCACTGCTGCTGTCACCAAAGCAAATCCATATGTTCACAGAAACAAAGGACTACATGATGTGATTCCTGTTAGTGTGTTGTGTTGGTAAAGTGGTCACATTCTGCTTTTCACCTATTTGTTTAAGCGGTGCTTCAGTTTCTTTGTTTCTTTGCAATTGAGAGAGATGAGTTTAGGAGGATGCAGATGAAAATAGTGCATGGAAAGAAATTTTCAATGAGGTCACTTTGCTGTTTCATCAGATGAGGAGGAGGTTAAGGACAACTATTCAGGCTTGCTGCGAATGCAGGTCTCTAGTAAAAGGTAGAAATTCTCAAACATTCATCAGACAGTTTATACAGGAATGTCATGTTTTTCAAATATATTATTTGCCAACAGGTTTATTTTTCTCTTTTCTCCCACAGTTCAATAGATTTAAAAAAAAAAATGTCTGTTTCTGGGGAGGGTTTTTTTCTGCATTTTGTGAAGGTATTTACACTGACACAAAGAGAGTAACAGTACTAACATGTCATTGTTCTGATCCTTTTCTACCTGCTTTGCCCTGATGTGAACGACTATGCAATGTTTAGGACAGTAGAAACTGGCTCTATTTGTGTGTATGTGTGTGTTATGTGCTTTTAAAAAATCCTGTGTGTATGCTTGCCTGCCCACGTGGTGTATTACCACAACAGGGCTTTGTGGGTTTGGAAGCTTGCCAAGTGCACTTAGAAAATTTCTCGGGCTGAGCTCCTTTGCTGTCCATGTTCTTGCTCTTCTATTAATCGTGGGTTTAAACACTTAAAATACTTCATTTTGCCATGGATTCATACTGCAGAAGACGTGGGAGTGAGTGATGCTTTTTCTAACTGTGCTGTTGAGTTCTGCCTTTCCACCTTAGCAAGAACTCCATTGCAACGTCTGAGTAAGCCAAAGACCGGAGAAATGTCCAGCCTTCCCTGACTGGCACTTTGGTTACCACATAAAGTTGTCTCTGGGTGCCTGGAGTCATTTATTGTGGAATAGCTGTGCACAAAATCCAAAGAAGGGTGTACCAAAGGGGGAAAGAGACCTGTGGATTAGGGAGGCCAGGCAAATGAAGTCAATGACATTTAAAAGAATCAACAATTCACCTTGCTTCTCTGGGTCTCATAACAAATGTAACCACCCCAACTGCGATCCTGTGTTGTGATGTGTCCCTTGCATATATTCTTTTTCCAGAAGTCTGAGTATATTTGTAGATAATTTCTATCAAAATAATGTGACAATCCAGGTATGTTTAATTGTTCCTTCACCCGTGGCTGTTCATCATTACAAAGCTGAGAAGGCACAATGCTGGGGCGAACACAGCTGCAGAATGAAACCAAAAAACACAATGTGTTTGAGATGAATGGGAAGCACCATTTATGAAAACTCTTCTGATTAAAATTAGAACTGATAACAGCAAAGCCTTTGTTTAAAAAAGGAAAGGAAAAAGAAGACGAGGAAAAGAGGGGAGAAAGTATAAAGCCTCCTACAGAGTGGGCAAAAGGGGGAGATGGTTATAGTATTTCCAAAACTCTTAATAACCAGGGACAATGAAAGGAGGTGAGAGATGTGGAAAATCCTGCTCCACTGACAGGACCTACCACATCCCAGCAGCAGCCTGCAGGGGACTGGCAATACTGCACAAAGGCATTTGCAAATTCCCTAGAATACTTTTTGCTCCTGAAGCATGTAATTTAAGAATGCAACTTTTTCTACATCCAACTGCCACGTAATAGTTCTGAGTTTTTATGTTGTAGATGTAAATCATAAATTGGAGTCAGGTGACTCTTAGCAGTTAATGTATGGACTAATTAGAGAGAGGATGGACCTGCAGTATCACAAAGTTCTAATGAGGTCAGGGCTGAACTACTACAAGAAATGCTGCTTTTTTTTCTTCTTTGTCTGGGAGCTATTATCTATTTTAATTCCTCTTTATTGAAATATGAATCATGTGAGTCTGACCTTTGATTTTTTTTTTATCTGTGCTTTGTTGACTTCATAGGTTATACAAAACACAGCAGGGGAGAGCCGTGAGACTATGTATCAAGCATTATAGTGCATTAGAGTAATCACTTTTCTGTCTAACACATCAGATCTTGTCATCAAGTTTTATGAGTATAGGTGTTATTTTTCTCAGAATCTCCTGAAACTACTAATCTTAATTAGCAGTAGTAGAAGCTTCTTCATAAAGTTGGAATACATTTTATTATGAAGAAATTTTGTGGTAAATGCACCCTCTTAGTATTTCTAAACAAAGTAATACAAAAGATTTTTTCTGTGTCTCAGAAAGCTTTCTTTATAAAATTAATTTGAAACTGTTGCTGTAAGGTTAGAAGTCGCAGTATTTTCCCCTTAAGGGACCAGATGATGAACTCTGGTTTGTGGTTCACAGGCTAACCGCTCCGAGCACTCCTGAGCCCTGTTCGCACTCCAGGCAGACTCCCATAACTGCTGGTGTGGTGGCAGCATCCCAGGTACGCACATAGTTATTGCTCACTTTGTTCTCCTTGCTGTGATTTGACATGTTTTCTTATCATCCTGTGTGAATATGTAGTATTTTTTGTCTTTCGACCCTGATCCAAAAAAGCTTTTTAATCAGGGGGCAGCAAATGCAAAATGGATTGTGTTATAAAGTACCACAATTTCAAAAGACAAATACAAAGAGATAATCCAGCTGTTGATGGCCAACCCTATTTAACAGGTTTCTTAAATATGATCTCAACTGTTGCTCACCAAACTTTCAAGCTAAAAGAAAATATGGGCTAAATAGTCCCTGTTCCCTGAGCTGTGCATGATTGTAAGCTGGCATACCAGTTCACGAGCAGCAGCTCCCCAGTAAGCTGGCACTGGTGTTGAGAACATTGTTCTACATGGTGTTATTTCTAGTCCCAGTCTTTTGCTCCTGTTTTTTTTAAAGTTGTTGATGAATAGAAGACCCTGAATGAAGTGGTTTGGCATTTGTTTTCTGATATGGCAAACAACAAACTTTGCACTGTCATAGCTGTGTTCAAGGCCTCCTTATTCATCAGCAGCCTTAAAGTAGCTGTGCCCTGTCATTATGAAACACTGGAGATTTTTTTTTTCATCAGTCGCAAAGTAGAATTTGACAAGAGAAGTGCTCAGAGAGCAACAACCAATAAGAGACACTTTGTACATTTGAATAGGGCATTTATAGATTATTTTTATTATCAGCTTTTTTGCCATGTGGTGGTTCACCCTTTAAAAACTCTCAGCACTATTCCAAACAGAAATGTTATCCTTGCGAGGTTTGCCTTTGGGTGAGCATATCCCCTTCACCCCTAAATTTTTTATGACCTCATGCTGGGTACTGTGTGGCTTCTTGCGTTTAAGTCTAAAGGCGTCCTACGGTGCTGATTGTCTGAAGACCAGGAGGTGGTTCAGCACTGTAAGGCCCTAGAATATCATCTGCCCTGATCTCACTGGGGCCAGGCAGGAGTCAGCAAGCATGCTGACCTTGCTCTCCCATTCATGGCTCGTGTCATGCTAGGGGTAGCTCACATGCAACATGGTTTTGACTGTGTAAGACTGCTTCATGCTTGCTGTCTGAGCACCCTGCACTTCCATTTTCTGTTTAAGTGCTGATCCAGTTGAACTGGCATGGTTTTACCTGTGTATTGCAGTCTTACCGTATGAAAAGATTATGTGAAGTCCCAGAGAGCAATGCTCATTGAGTGATTTTTTTCCTCCACTGGTGTTTCGTTTTCTAGTGTTGGATTGAGTATGTGAATTTGGGTGTCAAAATACGTATCTCAAGTTCTGTAAACGTGTCCGTGTATATGCAGTAAGCATCTCAGCTTTATGCAGATTGTGATTACTCTATATAAAGCCTGGGCAAGAGAGGTTATAGTAAGTGCTGGCATTTATGGAAAAGCAGTTTGTCCATTCATGTCATTCAGTACTACAGCTGCATCTGAAATTTGTTGCCCTTTGCTTATAGACCAATCCTGGTATTTGAAACACTTTGAGTGTTTCACTGCTCAGGTGTCCAGAATTTGAAACAAAATCAATTATAACTGCTATAGGCAGGGGGGTTTATGGTCATAATGTTCCAATGACAGTGTCAGGGGAAAGCATCAGAACTTTCAGCTGATGTTTATTTGCAGACATTTCTACAGTAATTGGTGCAGAAAAAGCAGGTACAGCATGATCTCTGCCCCTACAGGAAAGTAACTATATAGATAGGTAATATAATGTTAGGAATAGAAAAAAAATAAGATGTGATACAAAAATGCGAGTCATGTGTTAGATGGAAGATAGTTGGTTTCGCTGCACTGGCTTCTAATGGCAATCTCTTTGCAGGATGCTTCAAAAGTGATGAATTGAGGCATACACATAATGACTTGTTCCAGTCAGAAACTGAGACAGCCTCAAAGGGAGTTGCCGACGAGATCTATAGAATGAGACGTGTGAGTGTATACAAGAGCAGTGTTGGTACAATTTTGCATGTATATCTTCCTGCCAAAAAGTAAAAAAAAAAAAAAAGTCAAGACTGCACATTTTGGAGGATTAATCATCTGAGGTTTTTCTTTAATTTATTGCCAACAGGAGTAATGTTCACTTTGTTTCTGTTTTACAGGGACACCCACATAACCTTTAAAAAGCATAAATAAAATGAAGTCCACACAGGCTGTGGGTCTGTGCAGCAGCTGTTCACATGACACTATATTTTATCTGCATACATTTAATCATTTTTTCCTGTCTCAATCTGTCAAAATATTTGTAAATGGGTTCAGTTTCCAGTGAAATTTGCTTTCACTAGCACAACAGAGAGATAGGAAAGACTTATGCCCAGTGGGAAGAAAAAAAAACAAAATTGTTTTCCATTGCAGGTTGAACAGCTCAGTCCTGAGACGTTTGCCTTGACGACTGTGTGAAGCCAGTACTCTCACTTAGCAGCTACCTCATTTCTGGGAGGAGATGTTTCATTTCATCAGACAGATTTCTCCATGCCTGAACAAGCACAAACAAAATGGTAGGTGACAGAGGATGGCTCTGTATTTCAGTAGAGGAGGAACTCACTTGGAGAAGGAGGGATATTTGGGATTTGTTCCTGTTTTTACCCAAGTCACTGTGTACTTCTCTTGTTTTCCTCTTCTATGTAATAGTTAATGCTTCCTTCCTTGGCAGTCTCCATAGTCTGAGGGTGCCTGGGGACTGTGTGACAACTTACTACAATAGTTAAACAGATGAACTGGTAACCACTTCCCATCAATTCTCCAGCAAATTCAGTGTCTGTGTTAGCCCAGCTTCCTTGTAACTGACCCTCTGAGTGCACAGGTGTGGGAAAAAGATCACTTAAGCCTCTTGGCTTTCCAAATCTGTCACTGCCCTTTTTGTGAGATAACACAGATCCCTGCGTTAGACTCATCAGACTGGGAGGAGCAATGCATCCTGAGAAAATGGTGATGCAGGCAGGTATCATCATGATGCATAATTGCTTTCCAGAACTATCCTGGAGGAAGTTGGTTAAAGCGCAGGATGTGGGATCACTTTCAGAAGTGAAAACACACAGATATGCCAGCATTGCCCACCGACATGGTCTTGTAGGCTAGTCTAACATCGGCTGCCTGCGGGCTGCCGCAGCAGCTTCTGTACCTGCAGTCACACCAAAGCTGTGCACTTGCAGCTGTAGAAATCCACATGCTTTGATTGCACCCTGAAGGAAATAAGCCTTACAGCTCCTATCAATATATTGAACTTTTACTCTGTTGTATAAACCAGAAAATCCAGATGTCAAGTCTATTTTTAAGCCCTAATCTGTAGAAATGAAAGTGAGAGTTCAATGTGTTTGCTAAAGCAAGGGGATTTCTATGTGCACAGGACTACCTGAGGCCTTACAGCAGGGTTTGCAGGGTAAAGGAGCTGGTTGGGTTAGTTGTGTAACTTGGTGGATGTCTCAATCTGGGCAGGAGCTGCTTGTAGCGTAACTAGAGCAAAGCATGTCATTGCCTTATAGGCAGTACTGAGCATTGACCACACTGTCTGTTTTGACATAGTCTTGAGCCCATCCTTTATGCCTCTGAATTAGGTTATGGGTAAGCCAGATACACCTTGTTACAAAGCAGAACAGTTGACAGCCACCCTGTCTTGGCTGAGACTGTTGCGTATGCTTCCCAGCTGGGACCACTGATGCTCTTGATGTGTCCAACTGTGGCTTAAGGCAGGCACTGGGAGTTGGTGCTGGCCAGCGGGCACTGCTCCCTGCTGGCAGAGGGACTTTCATAGTGCCTCTGCACTGAGACCAGGGCCTCCAGTCAGATTAATTTAGCTTTGACCTCTGATGAAAAAGAGAAGTGGGGAAGCACTCTCAAAGGCGGGTACTTGTTTCAGCTGCAAGACAAGCCCTACCACCTCCTAGCTGAGATAAATGCATTCCGGCATTTCCCAGACTTATGCCCCACCATATAAGCAGTATGACCTAGCCTAGAAAATATGCGGTTCTTCAAATGTGGTTGTCTTTCCATCAAGACTCTGTCATGTTCTGACAGCTCCCAGGAATGTTAAAATCTCATGCCTTTTACACCAAAACCATGCAGTCTGTTGATGTCAGAGCTGTGTGCAGGTCTTCACTGCAAAAGAGAGTTAGACCACTGATTATTTTGCTTATGGCTCCTTTGGCATTCTGGACTTCATACTCATCGGTTAAGTGGCCAGATGTCCTGAAGTCGTTGCATACAGCTGGACAATAAACTGTCTGCTACAGAGAAATAGCAAAGGCCTTCCTGCTTTATTAGGGTAAAACTGACAGTTTTATTGACTGGCTTTTTGCCTTGATCATATTTACAGTGTTACACTCGACCTATTTAAATCATTTCAGTAGCAAGCTGGATACTCCCTGAAAGCAGTTCTGATTCCAGCCTGAAGAATAGGTAGCTGTTGAATGGATACAATGAACTGTCATATAGCCACATTTTAATATGAAAAATAATTATTCCTCTGTAACAGCTGACAGTTTGTTTTGCTGGAGGCAAAATACAGCTTTGATAAAGTACACTGCCAAAATGAACCCAAGTAGTTTGAGAAACATACCGCACTAGCAAATCAGTGCTTTTACTACCTGTGTACAAGACATGATTTTATGTTTTTATACATAAAAGAATCTACTACAGATGTTGTTATAAACACAAGTTAAATAAATTAAAAAAAAAAAAAAACAAAGAGCAAAGCCAAGAGCCAGTATCAGCCCACATCAAAGGAATCAAGTAGTTGATAAATGAAGGGTCCCCTGCAGCTCCATCTGCGGGGCTGTTTCTCAGGCTGTGGTCTTGTGGGCTACTGCTGCTCTGTAAGACATCAGAAGGTCTTCTGTAGAACAGCGGTAAAGAGAAAAAACCTCCTCTTAAAGAAGCCTATACGCATTCCCACAAATGCAAGCAAGCGAAGTGTGTGTGTGTGTATACGTGAAATTAACAGTGTACATATCTTAATTGGTTGTAAATTAAATTATTGTGGCAGCTTGAGAGAACATGATCTTAGGAAGGTGAGATATTCCTTTACTCTAAAGACACGATTTAGAAATATTATTCTAGGAAATACAGCTACACTCTTCTTAATACACTGTCCTGGTCTGCTGCCACACACAGTCCTCAACTCTACCAGCCCCCCGAGATGTTCCGACAGAGGTGCCGGGTGTGTTGCTGGGGAGCAACTTGACAGCCTCCTGCTTTAGTGTTTACATTAATGGCTGCACTTAATCATAATCATATCAGAGTTTTTTCCTTTGTTGGTTTTATTCTTTTTCACTAACGCAGAGAAAGTCAAGATGTTAGAACTGCTGTGCTGGAAAATGTCACGTAAATATTACTAACCCGTGAAACCAGCAGGAGCTTTGCAGAGCACACTGCCGGATCAGTCTGTTTGACCAGACTGCGGGTACGGGCAACGCAAGACTGGAGGAAAGGTCTTGGGTGAAGTCTAAATCCGAAGTTACCGAGAGCTCTGCCCCGCGAGGCTGCGAGGCCGGTGCCGTTTGTCCGGAGCGGGTTTTCTTGCGGCTGCTACGCCGGCGCGGGGCAGCAGGTGGGGATGGTGCTGCAGGAACGGCCGAGCGCTCCCGGCCCCGCCGCGCCCGCAGCCCGCCCCGTCCGCGCCAGCGCTGCACGCCCGGTCTTTGTTACACACGGTGAAGGCTGCGTATTGCATTGATTTGATAAAAAGGGGGGGAGGACAGTATTTCCAGGGACTCATTTCTCTGGCTATTAGAGCTAATGTCGTTTAGGGAAAAAGAAAGCGGTAAATATTAAGAACTTCCACTCAAAAATGTATTAAATAGCAGGCTGCATATCTAACAATTTGACTAAGCACACCATAAGGCTATGCTCAAAATGCATTGCTCTATTTGTTTTCGAAGGACTTACTTAACTAAGTAAAAAAAAAAAAAAAACCACAAACACACAAAAAAAACCTCAAAAAACCCCCAAACAAACCAAACAGAAAACCCAACAACAATTAAAAAAACCCCAAAACCAAACCCCCAAATCTAAGAAGGTCAGTATGAGCATGCTGGAAGACCCAGGAATGTCTCCATACTCACCTGACTGGGAGAGTGCTGGGGAAATGTGTGTACAAACATGATGATGGGCACAGCCAAAGAGAGATATAAATTAAATAGTTTCAGAAAAGAAGACAAGTTTGGAAAGAAAAAAAAGTATTGTGACATATTTGAGTGTTCAGAATATGCCAGGAAACTAAAGAGAGGGGTATAGGTATTATACAACAAAGTTTATTTCAGATTCTCTCTCCTGTACTAAGAATATAGCATGATCCAGTTGTTTCAGTCTGTTATCTCATCCTATCTCTTAGGTTTGCACAGCCAAATCCTTAACTATAATGTAAGTTGTTATATCTCAGCTGACTTCAGTAAGTAACGGCAATGTATATCAGCTGTCTCTCCCTGTGCATCCCCCTCCATCCCTGCCAACTCTTTAATCTTTTCTGGGAAGCTCTCCTTTGTTCGACCAATTCTTCTTTCAATGCTGAGTCTTAGGATGATTTAACATCCTCTTCAGTCTCATGAAGTTTGCACTGTTCTTAGCCCTGGTCATTGCTTCCTAATAGTCAGCCTTCCAGTTGCTTCCTTAAGATCTCTTACCTGCATTTGTTGTTTCTACTTAGGTAGAAATTTAATTTAATTCTCTGCATTCTAATAGGAATACAATTGTTTATAAATAAGCATTGTATTTAAGTCAAGTCCTTTGTTGCCTACAGCATGTTGCTGAAAGGGCTCATGTAAAAATTAGAGAAAATTCCACATGATAATCTCATTAATTTTCTTTCTGGTCTAGGATAAATATTTGTTTAGCAACCACAATGAATGTTCTTTGAACATATTAGAGCTTACAAATGGAGTATGTTATATATTTACTTGTTTGCCATGTCAAAGGTGCTATATTTCTGGATGAGAATAAAAGAAGTCTCATGATTCAGCTACTTAAGCATTGAAGTTAGCCAGATTTTCCGAAGCGCTTTGCTGCCATTTGGACACCTCAGCGAGAAAACTACTGGACCCTGAAAATGTGGCTGAAAATAAGGGGGACCACTGAGTTCTTCGTTGCTGATTTAGGAATGTCGCAATGGTATTTCCTATTAAAAAAAATCTGGACCCAAGTGGATTTGTAGTGTTTTCTAAGTGAAAGCCAATAGCTGTTGCTGCTAAGTAAAAGAAAACACTGTAAACCAGATCTCTGGGGAATTGCACAGGATGAATGTGTTAACTGTCTAAGCTGCTATGTATTAGCAGGAATCCATGGGTTAAATCATTTGTAATTTGAGGTTTCCTGAAAACCTTCTAAAGAGAGATCAGGAAGAAGCTGAACAATTATTTTTGTTTTGCCTAATGAGCCTGGCTAAATAGAAGGTCACCTCAAAGTAGAATTTTTTGAGGATACCAACATTTCTTCATCCTGTACTGTGTGTCTGATAAAATAGCTGGATCTCGAGATGTGTGCTTCGCTAATTGAAGGTCATATTAGCATGAATGGGTCTAACCTTGGCTGATAGCTACCATTTCAATTTAACATTGGTTTTCCTATAAAGCAGAAATATGTTTTTCCTACAAGAGTTACTTTTTATAATGCAGTCTCATCAAATCTAATAGAATGGTATATTCACATCTATCAATAATTTAATCTTCCCCCCATTTTAAATAGTTGGAATTAATGAATAGAGATAAAATCCACATGCAATAGCAAAGATGTAATAGTGTCGTGTGTGTGTATGTATATGAAATATCACGCGACACTGTTTCTACAGTGAATTAAGGCTTTGTTGATCTTAAGCGATAAAAAAATCAATTGGATTATAACACGTACCTTCAGTGAGGGTTACCAGGATCTTAGAAATGAATGCAGTGTTCATGAATATGGAAAAGGTTTCCTTGTGGGATTCAGAAATGAGGTGACAGTGCAGCAGCTGGCCAACAAGTCCATGTGACTATTGATACAAGGGTATAAATATCATCCACTGCTGCAAGCACAAGTTGAAGATGTGGCATATACAATCATTTGTTGTCTCCTGTGCAAAAGAACTGTTGACTCAATCAAGAAACACAATAAATAAAACTTCCTATTGTTTAGGTTTTATTGTGGGGTGGGAGTGTTCCTTTGAAGCTTCTGGTGATGGCTGCTGTCAGAAGCAGGATACTTGCCTCAGTGATCCATTGCTCCTAATCAGGTCAGTTGTTTCTTATAAACCTAAAACTAGCACTTACTAGGTACTTAGGTCTTATTTTAGCATTGAGAAGTGTTCTGAGAAAGGGGTATGACTCAGGTTCATAACAGTTTTAGATTCTATTAAAGTAGCAAGAAGTTAGGTGCATTTTTAGAGTATTTGGAGCTAATGGAAAACAAAATATTTTGCAATGAATCTCAGCTGATAAAACCGTGATCCTAAATCAAAGTTCGCTGTAAATGTGCAAATGCTGACCAGCGTAATTGGCTAGAATTGCCATCTAGATGTTAAAGATATGTCACCACAGATAAGAAGTTATCAGGTATGCAAATTAGTTTGCATATAAAATAGCTCTTTACAGGTCCCAAAATTAAAACTGCTTGGTTGCATGTGGCTCTATTTAGTCTTACTCCACCAGAGACCCCCATCTGAAAGTTGTCTTCTTACTGATTTAGGACATAATGGAGAATTAGATTAATGGCATCTGGGATCATAGCATAATATAAGATCTTAGGAAGGCGAGAAATTACAGCTGCCTTTGTCTGAGCCCCAGTACGTGATGCTGGGAGAGTTTTGTGCCACAAGCTAGATTTCTTGAAGGACTGTAAAAACTCGTCAGGGCAATTGGCATTATCGATCAAGCGGGGGGGAGGGGGGTATGTGCATTTGAAGAAATGATAATAGTATAGTTAGAATTTGTTGAGAGAGAAGAATTTGTGGCCATACTGGAGAATGCTGAGCAAGGAGACAACCCTGAAGGGATGCCTCTCTGTTTCTGAGTAATTGGGCAGCAGGATCCCAAGGCAATTTGTTTGTTATAGAATCTTCCTCGCAAAATTCTTTGCTGAAATATGTGGATTCCTGAGATGTGTCACCCTGAAAAAAATCAACATAGGGTTTCCTACAATTTAATTTTGTACACGTCAACACATTTCTTGATTACACTTCAAGCATTCAAAAAAGATGCCAGTGTTTTCCTGCAGTAAAATTAGGACTTAAATCTTCATCCAGTTGTTTTTACTCACAGCACTGCTCTCTGTGGACAGAAGCAGACAATCTGCACATGCTTTGTTCTCTATCCACAGCCCTGGCAATATGTTCAGTGACGTTGTATAGACCAAGACAGTAGTGTGAGCTCTGGTTTCCCAAATGCTGTCAGATCAGAAAAATGGTTGACCAAGCTCAGGTGACTTATTTTTCATGGTTGTTGGGATTTGTTTTGTTTTTTAATAATAGGCCAGAGGAAGAAAAGCCTCGTTACAATCACAATATATGTCATGCATAAACTCTAATTTACAACTGCAGGGGAACACTGTGTTCTGGATTACCTGGCAGTTGTAGACAGTGCCTATCACTTCAGAGTTACAACGAGGGAGAAATGGAAGGCTGCCTTTCTCTGCTCCCAGGTACTGTTCTATTCTGCAGTGCCATGGTGAAATATTAATTACGTTTATCAGAACAGGATTAAATGTGGAATGAATGATTAATTATTTGGCACTGGGATAGATTAAAGTTCTGTCCAGGGTTTATGTATTCATTAATTACTTGTTAAATCAAAGCGACACTACTTTGGAGGAGGAGCAATCTTTTCAGCTGTGTTGGTGCAGTGGTTTGTACAATTGATTTGGTATTCAAAGGTGCTTTCTGTAACAAAATAATTGTCATGATAATATATGCTACTTCTTAAGCATGATGAAGAAACCTTTAAGTGTGCAGTGCACAGTTTACTTCCTTGCAGGTCTTACCCTTTTATATTGTCTTGTATGATGCTTTGAAAGGTCATTGTCATAGGATTTAACATAACGCATCCTTGGCAAATTTTTGCTATCGCAGCAGAAGGGATAGACTGGAATGGATTTACTCATGCCCCTCAGCAGCAGAACCTGCTATCAAGAGAGCAGATAAGTGTGAGCTTTCCCTGCTGCATGGTTACCTGCCCAGTATCTCCACTAATGTGGTCATACCATGCCAGAAGTGATATTATACAGCTCGTATATTGGTATTCTTTACCTCAATATGACAGCAGGAAGCTCATATTCATGATTGTGTCTGAAATATCAACCTAAGATATCTTACAGTGTTTCTGAGCTGACAAGATTTTTCAAGAACTTTGGGAATGATCCACTTTTGTCTTGACGGTGTCATGTATATGGAGATTGTGCTTTGTGGTATTTTCACTTAATATTTACGGGGCTGATGTCAAGATTGACTAGTTACTGCAGTGATTGCTTGGATCTGATAGCACTTTATGCATATAGCGGCACAGATTGTGAAGGCTGCCGAACAGGTTCAGCTTTGCCCTGTTAATGCCTCTCTTAATGCCTTCTTTTTTTACTGGTGGCCATGCTGTTCTTCCTCATTGCTTACATTAAATAGCTGCTGTGTTGCCCTGAATGGGAGGGTAGAGGGCCTTGTAGTCATATGTGCCATTCAACTCCTAGCTGATATTTTGTGAGTGGTAAAAGCCATCATGTACATGCCTTTATTTTCTTTGTGTAAGGAATTCCTGTTTCTCCTCAGAAGACCTGTGCTCACTATGTTCAGTATTTAACAAAGTGAATCAGGACACAGTTTGCTACTATGTGACTGAAGGTTTACTAACATAGCCAAGTAAATACCTATCCTTCAGCTTTTTGCTTTCTCTGTTCTTGGCATCATTATACTGCAACCTCTTGGTGGTCCTGATTAGTAACTTTATTGATACAGGAACACTTTAATTCCTTTCAAAAGCAGTGCATATTATTGAGAGTGCAGAATCACAATCTGAGGGTTTTAGTGTTTGTAAGAGGTGCAGGGGTTGATTAAAAACAGATTCTGTGCGGGTCTACGTGAATGGCACAATGTGAAGAGAAAATAACAGAACTGGTTAGAAGCCCAGGTACTTCTAGACATGAAAAATTGAGAAAAAGGGTCAAAATGTGTGAACATGAATTTGAAAAGATTAACCTCCCCCAAACACCCACCTCACCACCCCTCCACTCCACCACCCCCTCCCATACCTCCCCCCCCAAGAACTCAGCTGTTTTGGGCATTGCAAGGACCATGGGCAGCAACTGCAATGAGTTGGTTATCCTTTTAGGAAAGCCCTGAAATTCCAGGGCTTGAGAAACAATATTATGAATGTAGCACTGCTGAGAGATGCTAAAGAACATGTCACACTGAAGATGTGAAATACCACACTGAATCAATAAATAGGCCTCTGACTAACTGGAAACAGTGGTGCAGATTCTCATTTCTGCCTCATTTAAATAAATCCATGAGTATCAGGGATCAAGTTGTGTGTCCCAGTGGTGCTGTGTCATGAAAGGATATTCGCTAACCTAGGCGTAGGGGACATTGTGAGGGAACATGCCTTTTCTGCAAAGCATTTCCCAGGTTTTGGAGGCTCCTGGATTTGTGAGTTGTCATATTTATTAGTCAATTCCCACTGCTCAGCATCATTATTAAAAATGACAACACCAGTTTTTGTATCCTGGACTGACTGTGTTGTTTTGGTCTGAGTAATAACATTCTTTATTTTTAAGTTGAGAGCATTTTGTTTATGTACTCTATCCACAAGGGAGAATATACTTCTGCTATTGCTGCAACACACAAGGGACAGTTAAATCTAATAACTTAATCTAGACTTCTAGAAACAAAATTAAATTTTCAAATAAAGGCAAACTGACAGCTAAGGCATAAATCTTTTATTTAAAATAGAAAATAACCCCATTCAAATGCAATCAGAGAAGACAGATGTAAGTAAAAAACAAGTAGGGATAGAATATATGGTGCATAAATTTGCTATGTCTGTGTGATAGATCAAACAGGGTGACCTTAAAAGTGTTCCTAAAACATCAGCTAAAATATGAAATTTGCATATATTTAAATACTGCTTGTTAATGTAAGATGGACCAGAAAGAATGTTAACACTGAAAGTAAAATACAACACAGGTGTAAGGTGTACAAGAGAAAGGTCACATTAGCTATCAGAGTGGCTGAAATGTAAATATTTACTAGCTTGGAGCTGGCAGAAATTTCTATAAATGAGAAATATTATCTTCTACTGTTTAATATATCTTCTCAGGTAAAATATTTAGCTGAAAAAAAGAACTTGATTCAGCAAAGTTCCTAATTAACTAAATGTTTAACTTCAGACATCCTCTTAGATCCAAATTACCTTAATGGGACTACTCACAGATGCAGTTTTACTAGAGGCAAGGGCAGGTCCTTCTGATGAAGCGTGTTATCAACATCACAGAGGATGCTGTGAAATTTTACCTGCCTTTGCAGTGGTAAAAGCAGCTGTTTATACACAGATCTCTCAAGTATTTTTCATTCTTTTTTTCTGGGTGCAAATATATGGTAGATTGTTGGGTTTGCTTAAGCGTGGGATCAGATTGCTACTTGGAAAGTGGCGTTTATTTCCTATTCAGGAGAGAAAATGTAGCTTTTCAAGAGGACCTGATATTAAACCATAAGGAGCTCTTTTGTGTAAATACTCTCCTTGGACAAAAAAGCTGCCTGGGGTTTCTTGATTCCTGCTCTGTCGTATCTCTCCTGGACACATTTTCCTCTGTCACCCTGTCTTCACAGCAGTGCGTAAGCCATGCTGCTTCCTGGGATAGGATGCGTTTAGATCCAGTCCTCCCAGGTGCCTGCAGTGAGTCTCTGGCTTTTTCATCATATCCTCAGAATGGGAATTTCTCCAACTACGTAGGCAATGGCATAGGCACCTCTTGTTCAGCTCCAGTCCCCTTAAAGAGTTTGAGACTGGCTTGTCCATCTGGTCGTCCCTAGAAGTACATTGTAATTATCTCCTGGTTCTTAATAAATCTGTGTTTTCTAGAGATTTCCACTGTAATTGGATCAGTCATTAATGTAGCCCAGGTTTCTCACTATATTCTGCTGAGATTACATCTGTTCCAATACAGTGACCCAGTTAGTGTCAAGATACCTGTGTGACTATGAAAAAGGAAATCCATTTGTAAAATGTTATAAGAATTTTGACATACAATATCGCAATAAAAGAAATGTAGTTAATGCTGATAGCATCATTCAGCCCCTGGGAACAGCAGGTGGATGTGCGGATGGCTTTCCAGCACTCCAGACATGGATGTAGGTACTGATAGGCACAAGGGCATTTATCCTTTCAATTTGCGTGTTTATGTTTTGTTCTGTTGTTTTGTTACCTCATTAATGTTCTTTTATGTGGGTTTTGTGAGTGATTTGCTTTTGAAGTGGTATAATTCTGAAAGGTCTTTTTGTATTCATTTCTAGGAAGAGTGTAAGTTCTTCAAGTCATTGATTAGTGACAAATGCCATCTTTAGAGAAGTTCTCTTAATCTTTGGGATGTCTGTTTTGAAGGTCACTTCCATTTATTAAAGGATTGCAACTGTACACCTGAATATTTCATGAATTGTCAGTATTGTTCTAGCTTTTGCAATACTTCTCCATAGGAAAAAAGTCAGACAACAGAAAGATTTTTTAAAACTACATACTGGCCTAATATTATGTTGTCATAGGTCGAGTTGGATTGTTTCTGTCACATCTGTATTACATAACACAGGACAAATCAAAATTTGAGGTGGCGTATACGTGCGTTATGGGAATACAGTCTTCACACTGCGTGTCAGCTATGTGTAGTTGTTCAAGTTGTATGTATAGACCTCTGGTAACAGCTGCGGCATATAGGCTGAAAACACAAAACCAAAGAGCAATAGAAAATAGTCAGAGGGGCTTGAAATAAAATTGTGTAGATTAATCACTGGATTCCCTTGAATGTGTGACATGCTACAGATCTGGGGCCCTTTCTTCGGCCGCAGTTGCTGAGGAGTGTCCTTCTCTGTGCAAGGCAGGATTTGGTGCATCATGAAAAGCACAGGTCTCTCGCTGTTCCTTGCTGAGGGCTCTTCCTGCGCGTGGCAGGGGTCTGTCATTCAATAACAAAGGCCTTAGACACAGTCTCCACTGATGATCTGTGTTTAGGTGTGTTACGTTTGCGCTGTCTCACCTCGTGGGAATGGACTGTTGAAGAGAAGGTCCTTCACACTGTGGGATCATTAAATCCAGGTCATCTATAAAAGATTTGGTCCGTGACAGAAACTTTTCTGTATGTTGTTATAATAAAACATGCCTTGGTAGGAGACATTTTAGAAATGCTTCTTGAAAGAATACATTAGAGTAAAATTTAAAATTTTCTCTGTACTCCCAGCACTCTGAAAACTGAACTCTGCTTCCAGGAGTATATAGACTTCATTCACATACTGTTTTCTTTAAACACTGACTTGAAACATTTGGCTGCTTTGTAGGCTGATTGGGGTAATGGAATCATTAGAGCTTGCTAATTTCGGGAAATGAGGTTCATTTGTTTACAACAGGCCTGTTCAAAAAATTATGCACTGTTCCAGTGTGGTCTTTCCTATAGATTAGCCACAGTAGAGTACGTGTATTGGGGCAGCCAAAATACAAGCAGACAATTAGCTTTTCTACCAGAGACTAGTTTTGTTAACATTCCCTTGATTTGACAGCTGGAATAGATGAATGTCATTCCTGACCTTTTCAATTTTACAGCTTCTTCACTTTCATAATTCCAACTCCTGCAGCTGCAGCATGGAAATGAACTTTAATAATGTTCCCCAAACTCTTGAAAATTCATTACTTAACTGTTACATTTTACAATACTCTAAACAATATGAACCTTTCATATCACTGCTTTTAAAACCATAGACTAAAAGCAATTAGCCTTAGCAATTAAGTGGTGGACATTTCTTGACTGCTTTTGTGGAGCAAATCTGAATAATCAGACACTAGGTATCCACATTTCATTGTGATTTATGATGATGGAAAAAATTATTCTGCCCTGAGTTTTAATTATTGCTGGAAGATATTCTCTAGGTTGTTCTATTAATGCCTTTCATTTAATGTTGTAGGGTCAAATACTGTTCACTTTATTGATGTGAATCATTCTACTGAAGCTAATATAAGTAAATATAAAGAGCAGAAACCAGTTATACAATGTAAATTCCAGAGGTATGATTGTGTAAGCTATGGTATTCCACTGAAATCAAAGTAATGACATGATGTTGTTCTAGATGAGACTCTGCTGTTCTTAATTTAGTTAATCACAATCTGCTTTTATGTTAATTAAATTCAAGTTAAAAAAAGAAGGATTTAGAGGCGATATCATCACTATGGAGAATGTGAGGTTAAGTAACTTTATTAAAACTATTATTATGGGGTTTTTTTTCCTTATATACAAAGTAAAACTAGTCCAGGTTTAACTATCCAGATCAGGTAAAGCTATAGGATTCAAAATTGGGAAGCAAGGTGAAATCGCACAGAATAGCAAAGCTAATCTTAGAAACAACACGAATCCAAACTGTTAGTGATGTTACTTTATGGGCTCTAGGGGTGACTGGGGCCCATTAGCTACCGTGGCTGCAGGGCTTGCGGAGAAGCTCACCAGCAACGACCTCTTGCTGCTCCTCCTGCCAGACAGCCTGGTAAAGTCCACAGTGTATTAACCACTTTTTAATATATTCTTACAGTCCTTTTGAAAGGCTCATTTCAAAGCTCTCACGTAGCTAATGGATTGAGCCTCTTCTGAGAGTTCAAATATCCTAATGAGATTAACTCATTAAATAACTGCCCATCACTTAGTTGCTGATACTCTGATTCGTTTGTGGCACTGGAAGAGAGAGCTGCCTGTGAAAATGTTAGCACTGTTTGGAGACGATTTCTCTTTGAATATTTTTAGATTATTACATTTTCCACCCTAGATAAGACAGTATCATTTCCCCTGTCACACAAGTGGTTTGGACTGCACGGTAACAGTCTTTCTCCCTTCAGGTTGGTTAGGCAAAGGTGACAGGTTTTGCCACCATGACATTACCTCCTTCCTTAGGAATGAGACTTAAGCTTCCCTGTGACTAATTAGTTGTCTCTCGGGATGGATTTGTCGGCGCTCACACAAGCAGAATGGCACAGATGCCTTCCACAGAGTGCAAGGAAGGAAAAAGTAAAATAACTTCACCTCAAATTTTACAAATTAACCAAAAAACACAAATAAAATACAATATCAATATTTATGAAAGAGCAAAAACCATGGCAGAAAACAGAATAGTGCTAAACCTGCATACTGGTGTCAAGTGGCAGGAGATGTTACCTCCCTTTAACAGAGGTGGTCTGAGTCTCACTTCTGCTGCCTTATTTGTGTCCCAGTGGTCAGGGAAAGCTTAGGAGTGAATGGCTCTTTGGGGAAAGGCCAGAAAGGAGTTTGTTTTTAGAAAGCCTCATGCAGGGAGCAGATGAGCCTTGGCGTGGAAGCGGGTGGCAGAGGCGCCAGGAAGGAGTCCAGGCAGTGCAACCTGGTTTGGCTGCTGAGTTTCGCTGGTTGCTCCAGTTTCAAGAACCAAATGTTCTGTCCCTGGACAAAGGACACAAGTAATGCCAAGTCTGGGAGATTCCTTTGAAGAACTGGCTGGCCGCTTGGGTTGCTGGCATGCTTTAGCTTTAACAGGCCTGGGAGTTTCCAAGCAAGCTTGCTCAAGGAAATGCTGAAAAGAAAAAAGTAGCTGTTGCTGTGACCTTGCATGCACACATGGGTAGTGGCTTACAGGAGCAGCCTTTGGGAAAATAACAAGGAGCCCCATGTGCAAAGCTCTAATTTGAGAAGTCCCCACATAGTACAACCAGCACATAGCCACGTCGCTTTAAGGCATGATTTGAATGGTCTGAACAAGTTGGGATCTTTCTGTCTGGTTAATGAACCCACACTTGAAAATTAGGCATGCGCTATTATGATGACTGATTAAGACCACACTGGTAATGTGATGATACTAGTGTATAATCAACAACTTCATTTATAGCTCTTAAGGATATAAAACAGTATTAGTCACAATACTTAAAAGATACGAGATGTTATTTTTCTTAGAGGCTATGCTTCTCAAGTGTTTGTCTACACGCAGTCTTTCTGGTTGCTTCTAAAGAAAGCTCTGGTATCTTGATAGTTGTCTAAGAAACTTGAAGGGTGCTCTTTAACACTTCTCAGTGGCACGAGTCTGTCTTGCTTTTCAGTTTTTTTTGGTGAGCAAAGCTGTTCAAAATTTATGGACTTGAAAATAAAACGTGAAAGTTTTGACTGTGGGTGGAGAAAAAAATATAAACAATATCTCCATTACATTCCCTGCTTTTAACCCATTCTAGTATTGGTTAAACTGTTTAAAATAACAATATTTTGACTGAGGATAGAAAGTAAGAAAAAAGGGAAAGGTTTTTGTCTTGTCTTTTTGCAGCCATGGTCTCTGGTTACCATCAGTGATAAAGGGACACAGAAAAATTCTTAATTATCTGCACAAGAACTCAGTACATGTTCATCTCTAAGGTGAACAACATGCAAACTATTGAACCTACTAAAATAAATCCTTCTTAGGTTTGGGGGCTTGGTGTTTTTTTTGTTGTTGGGTTTCGGTTTTTTCGCTTAGTTGAAGAAGTTATTTGAAAACAAACAGAACAATGCATTTTGAGCATAGTCCTATGGTTTGCTTAGTCAAATTGTTAGACACGCTGTCTGCTATTTAATACATTACTGAACAGCCTAGGCTGCGACCCTAAGCATCAAATGTTAGAGCCTAAATTACACATACTTTTACTTTTTTGCATTGTAGGCTAATTTGTTGTACTCCAGAACTGTCCTCCACGTTCTTGGAACGTAATGATTGCAATGCAGAAGTGGAAACGTCTCAGTTTCCTAAGGGTGGACTCTCTTTGGGCCTGTTCAGATGAAACAGCAGTCAATGTCTGTCCAGGTGCAACAGCACTAGTAAATAAAACAAAATAGAGACCAGCAATACTTCATTGCTCATTTTTGCTTGCTGTAAACTTGTTTCAAAGACAGCAGAAGGAAATGGGAATGGAGGGAAACTGCCAAAGTCACATCTGTACCTAACTGTGTCTAACATTATCTTTTATGTCAAATCATTATCATACAGGAAAAACCACTGGTGTTTAGTGCCAGCTGTCTGCTTATTACAGCAAAGGAACTGGGAGAAGACACCAGGAACAAGGCAATCATTAAAGAGATATGGTACCTCTGTATTATTGACACTTTTAGGTACAGGCAGTGTCGCTTTGGGATAGTGGGCAGGAGGCAGCGTGGTGTGGAGCTAGGAAGCACATGGTAATGACTTGGCCATGCAGCTGAGTTGTGACAGCAGAGCTTGCTGCCAGTCCACTTTCCGGGAGGGAAAGGGCAGCGGGAGCGCTTTGGAAGAGCGTCCAGTGCAGTTGCCCTGGCCCTGACAGTGGGCATCTCAGTACTGCCTTCTGTTTGCTTCAGTGATGAAATTTGTTGACTCAGAAGTGTGATCAATATTTAATGTGAGAGACAGCGTGTTGATGCTGGTTTAAAAAAGAAGTGAATGTACGCTGTTATCTCTGTGCTTTTCACAGATATGAATGATGGCAGATTTCAATATTGCATTCAGAGTTACTCTGGGAAAGGATGTGTTCGGCGAGGTGTGCTCTGGAAATGCAAAATAATAACAGGTTACGTTAATAGCATAAACCATTGATTACATGTGCTTTGATGTGAAGAACCACACCGCCAATTGAACTTGTAGCTGTAGTCAGGGACTGATTCACCACGTGGCTGGTTTTAGCCAAGCAACTTCTGAATCATGGGCCTATAATTGCTTCAGATCCCTGTTATTGATCTCTTATGTCAAAATAATTGAACTTTATGGCTGACTTCTGATGCTTATTGAGAAACCATATAATTACTTCCAACCAGCTGTGAGTCAATAGAAGTTGAGTACATACCACTACTCAGAGTGCTCGATATATAAATTTCCTTCCAAATAAACACAAGACCCACAACATATTAATAAATCTAGGAGTCTGGGTACATGGTTCTAAGTTACATAATTACGTTACCTAATATTTGGAATATCTGTTACGCATTTGTATATAAAATATACCTACTTCAACCTCAACCCTACAAGCTGTGGAGACGGCTGTGCCTGCAGAACGCCACAGCAGGGTCTGCACCAATCCAGCAGTCTGACACACACAACAGGGGTCAAGGTCTTGTTGGCCAAGCAAACACTATGAAGCACTGGGAGCCAGCATGTTTTATTGTGCTGAGGCTGACTGGGACGTGTCCTGTAAAATAACAAAAACTCTTCTCTTTCTATTTGAAGTTCACACCAATCTAGAAAATCCTGTCCTGTATCACTTTCTTTTTTAGCTTTGCCTTTCCTCTTTTGTTCATACCAATTAACTGTCTGGAGCCTTATTTACAAAACTCTGTAGCCAGGAGACACAGACATCCTTGTTCTCCTTCAGAGAGGGTCTTCAGAGTAGACATACATGTGTAGACTTTTCGTCAAAAAGCTAATATTTGTATGATTTCACAAAACCCTAACATTTTTGTTGACTACAGGATGGTGACAAATAAACAGTTGCAATCCTTTGGAACAGGCAGTTTAAAAAAGCTCCCTGATAAGCTGAAACTCTTTTCTAGAATGACTTAAGTCGAGAGTTTTCACACCCCGCTGCTGATGGGGAATAGACTATACAGTGTATATACACACACGGAGAGCTGGCAAGGTACTTAAGTGATAAAAAATGTTTTATGTGAAGTTAATGAAGACTTCGTGTTGCCTAGTTGAATAGCTTTAGCTGTCAATTTCTAGATCAAATCCTATCTGAGAAAGCACATTAGCTTTACTGTGTCTTGTTTCCCATGTAATCACTGTGCTGCTAGTACTGGTTTTATTCACTCCTGCATTTCTTTAAATATTGTTTTAGTAATTCTCTTTCCTTAAGGGGAAGGAAGCATTAATCAGCCGGTGCATTTAGTACCTACTTACATTAATATCTAGACAATGCAGTGATTTAGAATTCTTTACACCTTTTTGCAGGTTTTTCATTATATTTCTTAGTGTCTTGAGGATGCCTTTCCTCATGACACTTTACAATAAACCTTTGCAAAATGAATAGCTTTCATTATGAAATCCATGATATTCCCTCTAAACTTCAGGGGCAATGTCAAAGAAAAGCTACTATAATTGCTAATGCTGAGCGGTTTTTTATGACCAAACTCTACTTCCCAGATGTCACAGCAATACAGTCATCACCTTCCTCAGCACTTTTGCCCTCCCTTGTCACTGTGGTTCTCTTTCTCAAGAAAGTGATTGTCAGCCATGTCTTTTATGTCTTTTTCTGTTCTTATGTCTTTACTCTGTTTTCTGTTCAAATTCAACCTTAAAGCTACCCTTTTCAGCAGAAATGGTCTAAAGTTTACACTTGTGATTCTGCATAGCAGGAACCCCTGACCACTGCTGCTCCTAAAGCATGATTATAAGGATGAATTTTAATTCTGAAGCACAAGAAGTAGTTATCAAGAACTTGATGTATGAATTTTAATTCCAGATTATGTTTTTTTTTTCAGGAAGATCTACCATGCAGACACAGAATATTGCCTGTGACCAGCCCAGTCTACACTCTACTCTTCTGAGTACTATCTTGGGTGTTAGACATTTTAATTTGAAGTAGGGTCCATAATTGCATTTTTAAGAAGCTAAATCCAGTGTGCTTTCTAGGAGTAGCCCCTGAGGTGCTTGCTGCTTGCACTGGTTGGGTCCAGATGTGAGTGTACTGCTCAGTTTGATCCTGGCTGACACTGTGGAACCCAGAGAGTTATGTACTTCTGGGGCCCAGAGGAAACGGCTGGACAGAGGACTTCCCAGGACGGCCGCATTGGCCATGCACATGTAAGTTCCTCAAAGTTCTGTTCAAGATTAAATTAGGCACATTCATTGTTTCTGAATGTGGACCTTGGTTCTTATGTGGTTATGTATATCAGCAACAGAAGTAATGTGGACTAATAGGTTTGGTAAAAGGCTTATAAACTAACAGGTAGAAGTAGTTGGCAGCTGTTCATAAAATGCAAATAGTGTGGCTGTTCCACTTTTTAAGGTTTTACCAAGGTGCAAAACTGCATCAGCCTGTCTCTGTCTCATAGAGAGACATGGTTTCCTCCACTTCCATTTTTCAAGGTAATACTTACATTAAGCTCTGGTTCACAGGAATATGCAAATGAAATCCTAAAAGTTTGTCAGCATCTTGATATTCTCTTGATTAAAAACAGTTTAACTTGTACTTCCTATAGCAATAGACATCTGAGTCACTAATTTGTTTGCCCTCTTTGAGGCTGTTGAAATGTAAAAGAGATGAGTTAGCAGCCCCTGGCAGTGGGGGCTATAATGGAGATGCTGACAAGACTTACTTATAGCATGGTCATGCTACCAGGCATTGCAATGACATTTCACTCAGGGAAGTTACTTTGACTTCTTTAAGTAATAGCTGCAGTTAAACAGCTCCTTAAAGCTCATCTTAACATCGTACATGTTTAGATGATTGAATTTTTGTCATAACCAGGCTACCATACCAGTGGTTATCCTGATGCTGTGTTTTACTTCAAAGGCATACAATTGTCTTATCTCATTCCCTGCCTTAATTACTTTAAATGTACTGACAAGCACAACTGACCAATTAATAGTACTTTTTCTCATCTTATCTCATTTGTTATCCATGATGCTCTTCCATGTTGTAATTACTTTTCAATTTTTCATGACTCAAAATAGGAGATGTACATAATGAATACAAATAGCAAATTGATTAAATGTAACATGCATTGTAGCACCAGCGAGATCGTCATTTGTTATTAATGAGAGAGATTTGTCAGGTTCTTCTGAAAAGGCTCGTGATGCACAGCAATCCAAACCTAATAGCTGTAAGACTGTAGCCGACCTTCAGCTGTTTAATTGTCATGCAACACAAATAGGAAGGTATGCATGACTTTCAAGATAATTTCATATTTCTGTGTTTTGGTGCCATCTTAACATTTTGGGTCTTAATAGCAAAACATGCAAGTCAGGTTAACTGGGAATATTCCAATAAATGGCGTGTCATTTTAAGGCACCAAATTTCAAAGCCAAAGCTGTTTTGTAGGAGCCAAAATACTGATTTTTACAAGGTTGAAAATAAGTGAGGCCTTTGCCTATGCTGGTGTGGCCAGCAGCTCAGCAGTCAAGGAGCTCATGCAAGAAATGCAGGAACCTGCTGTTCAGATGTCTCTGCCGGATTTAATCGGATGCACAAATATATACCTTTTGCATCCTTACTAAGTTACCAGCCATCAGGCAACGGACTACTCCAGAGCCTTGTTCAATTGCTTCTGATCAAACTGGTTCATTTTGCATAAATAAAGTATCCATTGAAAGCTGGTCTTCTATGTACTGGAGGGAAGTATTTGCTATTAGAGTTGGTGGTTTTGAGAGATCTTTTCCATGCCAATGTCTGACAAGAAGTTCTTTTGATATCCGAAAACATTTTGTGGAATGAGGAAAGTTTTCTTCATTGTATTGCAGGGAAACAGCCAGGGAAGGCTCAAAAATGAAAATGGCAATGCAGGAAATTATTTCCCAAGCTTGAGCCCTGAGCTTAAAAATCCAAACAGCTGAATCCTTGTCCCCCACATGCAGCTCCCTCAATTTCAGTGTGGATCAGCAAAGGGTTTTTTTTTCCAGAAACAGAGCCTTGATAATACTTTAGTTCTTTGTTGAGGTACATTGCTTTTGCTGTATTAACTTCAAAAATACTTTGCACCAGGTGAAGGTCTGCCTCCTGGTCAGTTTGTTCTAGCCATGGACTATACTCAATTAAAAACGACAAAAACCAGTTTTTCTTTCAAATTACATGTTACAGTGTGAACATCGGTATTATTTACCTGAGTTTAACAAATTAACTGAAGATAAACCTTAATTCTTCCAGCTTCTGCTTTCATAAGTGAATGTAGGGATTTTATGGGCATTATTTAAAACAAAAAATTTGATCACAAAACCTTCGAAGAACTAAATAAAAATGTTACACTGTTGTTACATGTCTCAAGGTGAGGAGAATCTTTGCTATTTACTCTGAAATTAGAGACTTTAATCTGCATAATTTATACACTGAGTATTCATAAAAAGGTCTACAATTGAAACTCACCTGTCATCAAAAGTAAAAGGATGGAAACAATGGCTAAGACTGAGGCATGGAAATGGTGTTATGGATGTTATTTCCTAAATATTTTCTAAGGAACAGTTTCTACCAGTTACTGAGGAAATTAAGGAAAAGTGACAAAGCAACAATCATTTCCAAGTAATAGTTCTTTTTTCTTTTCATTATCTGTGCTGTCTGCCCTCAGATCTCCTGCATTGTTCAGATTTCAAAACATTTCCTGCTGTAATAGACAAGCAAGAGACTTTCCACCCGGGCAACGAGGAGAGCTCTGCTCCTGCAGCGCAGCTCTCACCCGGGGCAGCACTGGGTCTGCTGCTACCGAACAGCCAGCTTGGGCGTGTTCATTAATGACAGATAATTTTGCTAGGCTCAGAACTTGGTTTGAATAAACATGTAAAAATTGGGCTAGAATTTTCAAATAATAAGCTGGACTTTCCCCATTCTGCTTATTTTCTTTTTCTGCCTCCTAACCTCCCCGGAGGGACAGGATTGCTGCTACTTGCCTTTGGAAACGCTTCTGGCTCATCAGGGTTTTCCCTCTTTGCCCTGCCACTGGCAGAGGTTATTTCAGGAGCGCCTGTTTTATCTCCAGAGGGGATCTCATTGCTAAACAAGAGTCCTGGGCAGGATTTATACCCTTCTTCTGGAAACACAGGAAGCTTGTGTCAATTCCTGCTCATTCATAAACTCATGTCAGCTTGTCAAGGACTATCGTTCGTTAAAAATTTAACAGAGGAAATCTGACTGGATTGGTCTCTTGGTGCTCTAACAATATAAATATTTAATAATGACACGATGATACATTTCTATTAACGCAGCTGGCATTCTGCACTTAAGCACTATGGGATAATAGTTCTCTTTATGACTATGCACCCAGTAAAATACTTATGTAATAGGTAGATGGACCTATTGGACTATAGTGAACAGTGCAGAAGAGGCAACATCTTATGACCAAAGTGGCAGAAATCCCTAGTGATTTTCCCATAAAATACAGCTACTTGTGGACTCTGAAAGAATTTCAGAATTGTGGACTCTTGAGCCAGAATTTCTATGTATGTTTGCCCACATCCATTGTGCATCAAAGGGTGTGCCATGGACTTGCTGGAACCACGAAGCCATGTCCCCCAACCTCGCAGAGATTTCAGGTGCTTGTTCCAGATGTGTTATGAACAGATGAGTGACTGCTGTAGCTATACTCTTTTAAAAATTCTCCTTTCCTAATGGATCTAGCCAAATTTTGAAATTTTATACCTTTAACACCTAAGTCCATGAGTTGTTCCACTGACTGCTGTGGGAGACTTTGTGGAGCAGGGTATAGATTACTTATAATCAAGGAATCATAATCTCCCCTAAAAATTACTGGAGAAAGCAAAATATCAAGCTTTATCACCCTCTGTCTTCCATTTATTCACTTTTTCTCATGTATAAAGTCATGTAGTTAGGGACAGTTTGACCTGAGGGAGGAACAATGCATTTTTACCTTTTAAAAATGTACCTGTTTGATTTACCTATCAAATCTAGTTTTCTCTAGTCTTCCTAAGTATTTCTTGAACATAAACATTTGAAACTGGACTTAGTTCATAATTGGAAAATCGTTTAAAGATTTTTTTTCTCTCACTCTTTTACTCTGTATTTGAATTGATGTAAATAACAAAAGCAAGACCAACAATGTTTAACAGTCTGATCAAAAGTACTGCTTCTTCACTGCTCGTATTTTTACTTCTTTGTTCAGTAACTCATGACACCATGCAGACCGTCCAGTTCGAGGTAGGTTAGAACAGAGTTGCTTATTTATCCAATTAAATAAAGTTCTTCTCTATACCCACAACTGAAAAATCTGCGCCCCTCGGTCAAGTGGGGGTGAACGCTGGGCAGTGTGCAGCAAGGACAGAACTGTTCTCAGTCACATGCACGGTGACACTGGACAGGTTCAACATGAAAAAGCAGATGGTACAGCGTATAGGTAGGTTGATACACCTGATAAAAGACCTGCTATATACTCCCTCTGAGCTACTTTCAAATCTGGGGCCCGCAGGCTGAGTCTTAAGCTAGCAATGCATCTAATATATGTGCAAACTTTCTTCTCAACTTACAGAAATATTCTAATTAGTTATTTCAGGTGGGAGAAGAAGGGGAAGAAATTTGGAGCAGGGGAAATGTGTGACTGTTGACTTTGTAGTAGCTCTGTCAAAAAAATGTATTCTACTTTTAATACACACCATTTGGAAAGCAAAGCCCCTTTTAAAATGCTTCAGAACTCATGTCCTTTTTAATTGCCTGGAATTCATGGTGGCTGTGTGAGAAAGCCATAAACATATACAATCATAAAAACACATTTAGACAACCCAAACAGAATCAGTGCCATATTATTTTAGTTTATTATTCCTAGTGGAGTACAGATTGGTCTTCCTACTTCGATATTTATTTATACCAAGGAACTACAAGAACATAAATGCCACTCTTGGGATAATCCTAATGCTGGGGCCGAACAGAATACACATTGCATCTGTCTCATTTGCAGTAAAATGAAGGAGTGTTTAGGTGTAATCCTGCTAATGAAGGACAAAGTTGAAGGTCAAATGTAGTATTCAGAATGAACATGTCACCATGAAGCTGAAAGAACTGTAGTTCTGCATTAAAAAGTTTTCTTAAAATATCAAATAACTAAGATGGGGAAAAGGAAAATGTAGCTCTTTGGGTTTATTATTCCTTTTTCTTTGAAGCCTCTCAAGGATTCTGTTCAAGACTTTAGTGCTCATATGAAAAATTAATGATGGGTTTTTGCTAGACAGAAAGTCGTCTTATTTTGCACATGATTAACAAAGAATACTCAATGCAGAAGTGAGATACTCAGCAGGGGGTGGTTCTCTTGGAGGCCAGCTCACAGCTTCACACCAGAACATTTATTGACATGGGAAAATACCCACTTTTATCCAAAGACAGTTAAACAGATAGGATATGTGCAGGGCTGTATGTACTGAATAACAAGGAACAGATTCTCAACAAAGGAAAATGTCAACCAAAATAAACAAACAGCTTAGCAGCAGGCTGACCCTGCGCCGTGCCTGTGGGCTGTTTTGAGTCTACTGCAGAGCCAAGTGCAATGTTAGTCTTTTGCTAGTTATTGTCAGGAAGTAGATTATCAGCTGAAAGGCTGGAGGGTGACTTCAGACAGTCTGCCTGTAGCAGAAGAAAAGCCAAGGACATGTAGGCAGTATATAATATGTACAAGCCAGCTCTGCACTCTGCTCACATGCTATTTTGATTTTATGTTCCTCACCTACAAAGACCTCATTTTTGGGGGTCTGGCTACTTTTCCCACAGGTCTTTTTCCACAAGTAAAATCACAGAGTAAGCTCTCATGAACTTATTCAACTGAAAGCATCCTGGTTTAACCCTGTCGTTCCTGTGTACACTCCTCAATTTTTAAACTTACTTGTTTTGGTCTAGTCAACCAACTCTGCGCGTTTTCTGGGATTCAGAAGGGCCATCTGCCACCCACACATTCAAGAGGAAAGCCACCCAAAAAAAGGTATAAATTTTACAAGTTATAATGGAAGTACAGTGAGTTTTACTTATTTTAAGCTTAAGAAAAGACAAACATCTGTTACTAGTGTATATTTATGATTTGTCCCCAAGTATAGAAGGCATTTATATTTATATTTATTTTTATTTTTATTTGTATCTGTTAAATACAACAGTGCGCTACAAAGAGCTGAGTGGGGTTATAAATCTCAGGTCAGATTCAGGGTTTCAGGTGTCAAACAAGAATGAAGCAGATCACCTTGGACGAACTAGACCAGAAAGCTTTCTCTCCTTTTGTTGTTACACTAGTAAATGGAGAATGATCCCGTCCAAATACTGCCATTATGAACTACAAGCTTTATTTGTCTGTAGGTTGAAAAAGGAGTTATGTTAGTTTTGAAAGTACTATGCATAAGTATGCATGAAATGTGCAGAATTAGTCTCAAACAAAGGAAGTCTTCCAAGTAGTAACTTGATTTCCTTAAAACTTCATTCCCATAGACAGCAAGGATGAAGGTTTCCCATGCCGTCTGGAGCGCCTCTTACTTTTGAGGTAAGGAAATCTGGGGAATGTTAAAGTCGATAAGAATTGGTCTTTTGCAGGAGGACGCAAGGTAGGGTTTATGAGTTATCATTTCTAAGTGATAGGGAATCTGTTATGCTAGATATAAAAAGACATGAAGCCACAAATAGAGCACCTGATAACAGCACTTATGAGCTTTTCTAAAAGGCTTCATATTTTGTCTGATTTGGTTATAGTTTGTTTGCTTGAGCAATTCTTTTGAAGTTGTCTACAGTGGTGGCACTGAAATGCAGTAACTAGTGTACAATTATAGAACCAGGTTGGCAGAATGATTGAACTGGCTAACTGCCATTTTCACAGCAATTATTTTTTTTTCTTGTGGATTTTTAGATCAGATCCCTGCAGGAACAGATTGAGTGAAGTTTTTGTATTGTTGTTATGAATGTTTTGATATTGCAGTAATGATTTTTTGATATTTGATAATAAAGCCTTGAGATGATAGCAGTGGAAGCCTCAGAGTAGCTCCCACAATCTATTGATTTTGTGTTTTTTTCATGGTGGATTTTTTTTCTTTGCTACCATCGGTTGTTCGGTTTTTTAATTATTTTTGTGGGGATTTCTCTAACTGCTTTTGCCTACCACACAGTGCTGCTACATATGAAGTATATAAAAAAAATGTGCTTACATTATCCTGTCAAATGCTACTAACCAAATACAAAGCAGCACAGCCCAAGTTTGGTCCTGCATCACTAAACTCAGTGAGAGCTTTGCTTTGGCTATCTAAAAAAAAGGATCAGGCCCTGTCTGAGAACAGCTGGATGGTTTTGGTACAATGAGATTATATTCCAATCTGTAACTGAAAATTTAGACAGACAGTACATTTTAGGAATTAATGTAATTTATATCCCTAAATTGTAATCTCTCTAGAACAGGAATGGTATTGCCATGTGTAATCTGCAAAACATCCTGACTATTTTGGCAGGGAAGGCAGAGTTTGATGACAGAATTGTAACTACAGCTGGGAAGGGCAGAACTAGAGACATGCCTGCGAGGGAGAGGTGCCCTGTGCTCCTGGGAGCCTCCCCCTCATGGGAACAGCCGGGTCTCACTGTTGCACCCTCACCAGCCAAGAAGTCATTTCTGCCCTGGCTTGTCCAAACTTAGCCTCATGCCGAGGAGTGGCCGGTCTTGGTTTGCCAAGCAGATGGCACCGGCTGCGTTTTCCTCACCTTTGCTCAGCGAGAGCTCTAATTTGTATTTCCTTCTGCTCCCAACCAAAAGTGTCTATGAAG
Organism: Calonectris borealis; assembly: GCF_964195595.1. NCBI lineage: Eukaryota > Metazoa > Chordata > Aves > Procellariiformes > Procellariidae > Calonectris > Calonectris borealis. The sequence goes on from NC_134323.1 coordinate 8,037,725, forward strand.
TCTTACAGGTATGTATTTATTCTTGAGACTTACAATGTTTTTTTATTCTGGCTGAGATTGACTGAAAGGCTCAAAAGTTCCTGTAAGGCAATATGAGAGACAAATAAGGACAGACAGACAGCAATGGCATGACCCTCATTTCCTTAGGAAACCAAGCTAAAAATGAAAATGTAACCTCAGACCCTTTGCTGAGGGCTTTTCCTTTGAAAGCCAGGATAAGAATAGATAGACATGTGGAGATTACTGTATTCTTGTGACTGTATTAAAGGAGTCAAGAAAAGAAACTAATTGTGAATAGCTTTTAAGTCCTCTTAAATCACCATTATTATTACAATTATTAATAATAATTTCATCATATTTTATTGTATTTATTAAATGGTCCTATGGTGCAGTTAAAACCAGAGAGGGATACCTGGGCGACAGAATGCAGATGTGCATGCAGAGGTGCTCCCCCGCCCCTGCTCTCTGCTCGAGGGACAGACTGAAGAGTGGGCTGCTGTCATGTACTGCACCGGGCTGCAACCACGCAGGCAGGTAAAAACAACCGAGAAAGGAGGCTGGCATCAGTGTCCCTTCCCTAGATAAGGTGAACATACAGCAGAGACGGCAGAGAGGATTTTGATTTTTGTCTCATGTAACAGAGGGGAGGTAAGGTGTGTGGAGCGATCTCATGAGAGGAAAGCCGCATGTCCTCCCCAGGCTATGCTCACCTAGGCACTGTAGTTGCTCACAGGCAATTTGTAACTATTTGGGTGGGTGTTCTGTATCTGCATGACTTGACTTTAAAGCTTTATTGAAGCTCTTCAGTAAATTCACTAGGGACCTTGAGAGATCCTATCACGTGTGCTGGCGGTTCTGTAGTTGACGCATTTTCATACGAGGCACTAAACCCTCACATATTGGAAAAGTCATTCGGTCTGTAGGACTTGCATGGAAAAATACAAATATTTCATAAGGACAAGTGGGCAGATTATTCTCAGGCTATTGATTCCACATTTTGGTCTGCTGAAAAGCTGCTGCTAAATAGACCTCCCTACTGGAGAGACTGAGCAAAATGGCCATTACAGGGAGAGACTCTGGGGACTTATTGATTGGACATAAGAATACTAATCACGAAATAGCGAAGATTGAGCATGCTGTTGTGACTACTATTTGCATAAAAAGGTAACACTTCAGTGTTGGGAACCCAGATTTTTTCAGAACATTAACAGTAGCTGTCCCAGATCGAGTCATATCCCTTGCCACATCCAGCAGAGCAGCCAGTTCCTCAGGCTTTTCGTTTTCCAGCGTCTAGAGAACTGGGACAACACACACATAATGTTGTTTGTAACAAGTAAGTTAGCAAATACATTTGCTACACTAGATAGATACTGAAAACCGATCTTCTCTCTCCAGCAAACCTACAGAATAATGTTTTCTCTCTCAAGCGTACTTGAAAACAGCATTAATTTTGGATTTTGAAATGGCTAATTGATTTTCTATTTGATTCTTGTAATCAAAAAGTTAATTCAATTAATTTCAATCAATTTTTGTAATCAAATTCTTGTAAACTTTCCTTCTTCCTGACATGCTAATTTTGTCAACTTTAAGTATTCAAAACTCAAAAATGAGGAGGCCCTTAAAATTTTGAGCAAGACTAGACTTTTACAGAGTTTACTCTTTCACAACAGTATTTGTTTCTTTCCCTCTTTATCCTTCTGGTTGGTTTGTTTGGTTTTTTATGTAGCTTATCAAAGATAGAGACTAAAAATATGGATAGAAACTTTCTACGTTTTTTTTAAACAAAGGCCAAATTTTGCACATATTTATGTAGCTCCAAGCTTTATCACTTTAAGAAAACACATATGAAATTACAACATTCATTATCAGACTAGGCAAAACTTAGTAATCTGTAAATGTTTGTTACAGAATTTACCTGGATGAGATACTTTGCCATTTCCACATATGTCCTTTTCTAGCTTTGTCACTAAGCTGGTAGAATTACTCATGAAAAACAGCCACAAGTGCATTCATTGAGGGTTTCACTTGGAGAATAATGTATATAGCCAGAAACCAAAACATGTTAACAGGGAGTCTATGAGCCCCAAACAAAAGCTCACAATATATACAGTATTTAGGTAACCAGCTGCCAACACCTCTGCACAGCATTCTCTGGTCCTTCTGAGTGCTGCCAGGGACTTGCAGTCCAGTCTCCCAGTTGTCCCTTTACCCCACCTTTGCTGCACCCCTTTTGGATGAGGACAGGCAGCTCTGGTTCAGGGGTGTGGGCCTGACTTACAAGCCCCCAGAATCTGGCAACAATAGTCACTGGGCTCTGAACTCGTCAAGAGCATGTAAGGTGTTTGTCAGAGGCAGGGGAAAGTCAGTCAGAGAAAGAAACGCATGGAGGATGGTTGTTCATAACATATCATGCGTGGTCAGTCTTGGAGAGAAGAAAGTGTGCAGCTTCTTAGGCACTTGCTGGTCCTCTGCTTTGTAAGCAGACACCCAGGCATCTCCACTGGCAACCCTAAAAGGAGGATTGTGAGGTATCTGTAGAGGGCAGGCAGTTATATAGCTCTGAATGGGCTTGGAGGACTTATGTCCATGTGTTTAACCTGTCTTGTGGCATTTCTCCCTTGTTTTACCACTCTTTGGCCACACCAGCCACCTTATGAATATTAGAGTCCAAGATTTAGAAAATAGGTACTCAGCCTGAAAACTAGACCCCACAACAAAACATTCACTACCTTTTCAGAAGCATCTAGAAGTAAAGGCTGAGACAAATAATAATTTAGTTTTGTTTGTGCTAGGGGCTAGACCCAATGAAAGATCTAATCCATACTTCCATGCATAGGTGGATGCAAACTGCACCGACTCGATGCAGAACACAGAGTTGCTGGAGTTTCCTGTGCTCTTGTACACTTAGGCATGTGGGAAGCAACCAGTTCTGCATGACCGTATGAAGACACTGCACATTATGTAGCTCCTCAAGTGTAGTATGATTTTGTTTATTAAGGTAGAAATCTGAATGGCCCAGACTGAGCTCTTCTGTCTTAGGTGCAACTCCCTCTGATTATGGGCTGATGGTACGTTGTACCTAGTGCCTGCAGTTCTCAGTTCCTCGCAGATGGGATTCAACAAGGTATCTCAAGCACCAGTAGCTCCATGAAGTACTTTACCAAATAGCGTCCTGAAAGACATCAGTCCCTTAAATGCCAGTTTGGCCTGCTGAGGGAGCGGTGGATTCGCTCCACATCTGCTGAGAGGATTCAAATTGTCAGTTCAGTGCAAGAATCTTTCTGTTGTAGGGATGAAAAGCACAGAGGACTTCACTCATGGTCAGTGGTCTTGTAATTAAATGTTACACACTTGATGAGCATTGCATTGCAAGCCTCAAGGCTAATTTACATGTTACCACCAAAATGTTTTATTTTAGTTTGCTTGTAAAAATACTGTACAGGCATCATTGCATGTCATTGCAAATGGTTTGTATCAATGATGCTTGGGTGACTCTCAAAATTACTAAAAGCTGTACATAATTACTGCTAAAGAGCCCCGTACAGAACCAATAATACTTCCTCTACAATAGCTATTTTATGACTAAGATGGCTTTCCTGATGTGACTGATAATGCTAGGATCACAAACAAGCAGCCTGCCAGCAAATAAAGAATAGCTTTTTTGGGAAACAAAGTAGTTTGATTCAATTATAGTATTACATATATAATTAAAGTGTACGTCGCTTTTCCAAGAGTTGCCTGTAATTCAAAACAGTAAGACCGGGTGGGAGGAAGGAAAGAATAACAAAAGTAGACAGAAGCTAGTTGTAAGAATGGTGATAGGTATGATGCCAATATAAGGTATTTGCTGGCACATTTAAATGCTTTATGTTGTAATAGTTGCTTTTAGTGATTTGGGCCACATGACTCACGTCACTCTTTACACAATGGATGAGTGAAAAGAGAAGAAGCTTCTCAACACTCTGGGATCCGTTTAGCACATACACCTTTATCAATTTCTTGTTCTGAGGAGGTCATCCAACAAGTAACATTTCAATGCAGGCATATCAGATGGACTGAACTGCTGTTTCTTACAATTCACTATTTCTTCAATACTTATTTGACTGACTTCAAAGCTAAAGCACTGCAACCGTTTCTTGGAATATATTAATAATAATAAATTAGTTTCATTCACTGAATTCCAGCTCTTAGAAGAATAAACAACCTTGTGCAAATGCAGGAGAAAGGCAGAGAAATATTAGATGACTTACCCACAGTCTGCAGCAGGTGAGTGGAAGAATTAGAAACAGAACCTCTGGCCTCTGGCCTTTCTTCCAGATCATCTTTCCTGTGTTTGTGCCACAGTAAAATGATTTTGCATATGTCCTGTCTCGGAAATATGAAAAATATATGCAATATGCAAAGCAGCCAGTTGGACTGCCTTTTGGAATATATCATCATTTATGAAAGGTGCATCTTGAAGCCTAAACAGATTGTGTGCAATTAATTGCAAACTGTCAAAGAGACTACAGCACTTTACTGCCAATTTGTAAATAAAACCTAGTACGCAGAAGGGCTTAGGCAAGTGAGGTGAGGTTCTGTGGATAAAGGAAAGGCAATTTGCAAATGCAATGCAACACAATTTTTACACTCCAGCCTTTAAGAATTTTGCTGACCCTGTAAGAAAATGGTGTGGTGCAGAGTCATTGAATGCAGCTAGGCTTCTCCATAGCTAAATATTTTACATAACCCAAATGAAGAAGTCCCAGCTTACTTGAAAAGCTAAAAGAATAAAAAAGTCATCAAGTGCAAAAAGAAAAACATATTTTTATTAAAATCTTGGTAAATACATAGGTATTTTTGTACCCTAAAGATGTGCTGAACGATGGTGGTGAAGTGTGGATCATTCCAAATAAAGGGGACTGCAAACAAAGCAGATTCCCTCTATGTCCTGATTCTGACCCTCAAATGATCTTTGTTATAAATATGCTCATCCTGGTGGCTGGCCAATACCTGACTCGATTCCTTATCCGGTGTTGTCTAGCTCCCTTTGTACCACTGCTGTTACCATCCTATATCTCATTGTTCCCCTCCATAATATTCAATAAATACAATATGTTCGGTGCCACTGCTGATCTGCTGAGACAGACAGTGGCCAGCCCAGTGGCTCAGGCTTGGTCTCAGCTTCAAAAAAAAAATGATGATGCCTGTCTTTCTAGGTTTGAACCCCTTCGGTGAACAGCATCACAAATGTAATACAGACCTTCAGTAATTACTGAAACAGCAGTTTGTCACAAGCTGCTGGCGGCACTGATGGACAATCTGCTTGTGGGTATAGTAAGAGGAAGGAATGTGTAAGAAAATATGGTATTTGTGACAGGCTTAACTTGGAAATTTTTTTTCAGGGGATGAAATGTATATGTGGAGGCAGTGTAGATGAAGAACTATGTATCCATATTCATCAACAGTTCTTTCCACCTCTCTGGTATTTAATATACATGCAAAAATTACTCCAGTGTAAATGAGAATTTGGCCCAAGTAGTAGCCACAACTACATGAAGTGCAATTTGTATCTCCTCTGATGTGTACATCAGCAGTTTCCAAAACAAGTAGATTTGGCCCTTGGGGAAGAGCAGAACTGCCCAGTCACCCTCCACACTGGTGCCATTGAGGGGGTCCTTGCGATGCTCAGTAAACAAAAAAAATCCCTTCTGCACTCCCCTGAGCCTTGTAGCAGGCCCAGAGCTTACTGCAACATACAGGCACTTCCCCATGCTCTGTAAACCTGAAAAAAATGGAAATCTGAAAGTCCACTCCTCCTGCGAAGCAGTTCTCTATTCTTTTTCTTCCCTTATCTTGTAGTGTAAATGCAGTTCCAGAAATGACATAAAATACCCAAATCCATGGATGGTGAGGTAAATTCAAGGTTGAGAGAAGATGAAAGAAAAAATGGACTCTGAGCCTGATAGGCTTTGGATGGAGCTTTACAGGGAATCAGCACCCCGAAGGATGCTGTAGTGGGGAGGGACCTGACCACGCAGGGGAAAGGCAGGCCTAGCTCGCTGCAAAATCAGAAATCTAGAATTGAGAGGATGGAATGCACTGCTTGACCCAAGCCAAATTAATAATGACACTTTGTTTCACAACTTAATAATATTTAAACAATGTTGCTCCGATTAGTGAATTGAAGACATTTTGTTTTCTATGAGATACATTCTCTCATCCCCAAATTAAGGTATTTTACTTCCTTTCAGGATTTTTTTTTTTGAACTAGATTGCACTTGACTCTAGGGACAGAAGGTTTCCTTCAGAAATCTTTGCTGAGCTTATGGCACAAACAGCTATGTCCCTCCAGCCTTTATTAACTCAACTTACAAAAGCTACATGTCTGCATCCCCTCGTTTGTTATTTTGTTTGTTGCACTGCTGGACACTGCTCGCATTTCACCAGAAAAGGCTCTTCAGTCTGCAGCTATCCTATTTTCCCTCTCATGTCACTGAAGCGAACTGCCTTGCAGCTTGCCTGCCGCCGAGGTTGGAGTGGCTGGAGCCCGCTGGCACACCAGCTCGGCCCCCCGGGAGCTGCGGGTGCGGGCACGAGCTGGGCCCCCAGAGCTGCCAGGAGCCAAACAGGATTTTGCCTGAACGAGCACTGGAGGGTGGGGCTCTCGTTCAGAGCCACAAACAACTCTTTAAAATACTGGGAATGTTCAGAAGACAGAAATTTGCTATATTACAATTTCAGAAAGCAGTAGATGAACACCAGATATAATAATCTCCCCATTTCTGAACAGTTAATCCAAACACGGTGAGCCCTCTGAACAGTCCAGCTTTAGCCCTTGACCATGTTCATTAGAGTTATTTTGATGTACTGTGATGAATGCAAGAGATCACTATACATAAAAAGCAGAGTTCAATAAGCAGTATGGAACAGTATGCTGGCTTACAGGTTTACCCTACAGTTACTAGGCTAGTCGTTTCCAAAAGTCATGAGAATTTGGTTGGTACTCAGGGTTTTGCCCTTCCTTTCCCCTCTCTCTGCCACTGAAGTCATCCGAAGTCATCATTTTCAACTGAAAATTTTTAAGTGTTATCTTTATCTGTAGTTGCCAATGTCTTTAAGAGCTCAACCCCGTTCCTCTTACCGCTACCTCTGCAGGTGCTCCTGCTGGAGACCTCCACTGCCTGTGCCTATTGCCAGCGTGACTCTGCAGTTTCCCAGCTCTGGTGAGGTACCGGGGTGTGCCAAGCAACACTGATGCTAACGTGTACGTCATGTAATGCTTGTATGTCACAAAGATTTTGGAGGGTAGAATAGGGAGGGAGAATAGGGAGAGCCTATTATTTTCTTTAGAAATAGCTTTCCTCCTCTGTTGTCCCTTGACATCTGCCCCTCTCAACAGGCTTGTGCAATGTGCACTTCTCTCCCCTGCAAAGGCTCTGCTCCTTTCAGAAAAGGCTTCCAGAAGCATACGGACAGCACTGAAATCCCACTCAGTCTGCTTGGTTTTTACCAGTTACTCGATTGCCCTGCAAGAATATTTTCCCCCTCTCTGGAATAAAGTCCTCCATTACCATGTCACGAAATAAAACAGGCTGTTTGGTAGCTAAGGAAAAATGCTGACTTTAAACCTGAGATAAGGCTCTATCATTTACACTAACGAGCTCACTGGTGGGGAATTTGTAAAATTTTATGATAAAAAGTAGCTGTAGTCAGTGTTTGATAGAATTTACTATTTTACTTTTTTGCTGAAAATACATATAACTACTAATAATTTTCCTATCCAAACCTAGAGAGAAATAAATGCAGCAAGAATTGTCCCAGTAGAAGTTCAAAGATCTTGTAAATATCCCTTATTTTAAAGATTTATTCTTTAACTAGGGGTTGGTCTAAATTCTACTGGGAAGGCTATAGACACTTTTAACTGGTTGAATAACAAATTAGTTACTCAGAAGGAGGAGCCCTTAATGAAATAATAATATCGGTATTTTAATTGCTGGTAACTTATGGTTAAAAGTTAACCCCCTAGATCTGATAGTCATCATTGTCCTGTCAGATTTTGATTTCTGATGGAAGTGTGCCCTGGGATGCACCCTGGGGTTGCCCTGTAATAGTTTCTGTGCCAGGTACCAATATATCCAATATGTGCAGTGAAAAAGGGGAGGTATCTAATAGCCTTTGTTATCATATACTGTCAGAGCAGTAAATGACAAGTGTTACGGAAATCTCCCAGCTACTGTAGGTTACAAGGACCTAGACCATTCTGTTCAGAACCAGAATAAATGAGTCTGGCTGGCGAGAGTAACCCTGCTTAAAACTAGTAAAAATGGAAGAAAGCAAAGGGGTGACACTAAGCAGAGAGGAATAGAGATGTCTCCAGCTGAAGGGTTGGAAAACTCTCACAGTTTGGCATCCATGTGAGACATGAATGAAATTCCAGCATGTTTTCTCTCCCGCTCTGTTTTTTTTGCAGCCTACTCACTCCATTTGAGGTGTTTAAACTCCACAGAGTCCCTGGTTCAACACCTGGAAAAGCTGGCCAGAGATGTAATACAGTGCATGGACTTCATTGCGTGTGACTACTCACTGCTGCATGCAGACAAGAAGTCCTTAGGAAATATTCTATGTCCTGGTTGTACCCCTGCAGCCTTGTTTTCTACCTAGGCATAGCTGTGTTTCTGCAGTACTGTCTCAGCCACCTCATCCTCCTAACAGCCGTGGTTTTGGCTCATCACTTTGATAGCAATTTGGGGAGAGGTGCTGGGTTGTATGGTAGACTCTAATCCCAGAGCAGGAATAGCAGAACAGTAAGCAATGAACATGGAGACTTGGATGTGGGTTTACTCCTGCTGAAAAGAAAAGGACAGACAAAAGGGAGAAAGTATGTAGCAGATAGGAGAAAAATGTATGGAAGGGATACAAGAGGGACAGCTGGTTTATGGGCTGTTACTGATGTATTTTCTAACTCCGTGAGTCCTGCAAGCACTGGGTATATGGGAAAACAAGACAGACCAACAAAAAGGACCGGTGTGAGAGACTGCGAAGTGGCTGAGAAGCTAGTCTTGCATGTGAGTGATCACAATTACTATCACCTTTCAAGAACACATTGCATTTTTCACAAAAATATTGTCAAATCCTTGGCTCTTACATCTCTGTCTTGATATGGCTCATCACGAGATTTGAATTTTCTGGTACCTAAAAGTTTGTGTCTACTTGTCTCCTTCCTGGCTAGCTTCCCTCCATCCTATACCCATCACTTGGTACCTAATACAGAAGTGCTGAAGTGTTGCTACTTTGAGAAGAGCAGCCACTAGAGGGAAGGACGCACACAGAGAAGTTCCCCTCAGCCCCTCTGGTGCTTCCTCCGTAAGTAAAAACAGTTCAGAATTTTACCCAACATTTGCAAGGTGGGTTGGTTTATCCTTTCAGATAAAATATATTCAATGTGATTATTTTTAGTATTGCAGTTTCATCGTACATCCTGAAACACAGCCAAAATTAAGGGCCAGAAAAAAAATAAAATCATTGGCTAAATTACACAGAGGAGATTGGATTACCTGTTCAAACAGAGCTCTTAATTCTATGTATAAATAGAATCCACAAATACAAGAGCACTGCGGTAGAAAATAAAGCCAGCCAACAGCCCCTAATAACCCCTTATTATTAGGAGTTTCAGTTAACATTTGGACAGCTTTGGTCTTAATTCTTTTAAGTCTGAAGAGGCAGCATGACCGAGGTGGCCACATTTACAATTACAGCGAGCACACACGCTGTTCCAACCCATGCTGGCTTTAGCTGAGTGTTCTCTGGCAGCTTGGGTTGGGATTTTGCCCTGTTAAAATATAATTACCTATCTGAATGGCGACTGATTTCCACTTTGAGTTATTTATTTGTAACAATGCACTTGTTTTGACAGAAGAAAACCAAATCAAGCTCCTGACCTTGGCATCATCGCTCACTTAGGCATTTTTTGTACCTGAAAGGAAACCTGCTAATATCCCATCTAAGTAATGAATTAACTTGCATGTTATCAGTGAATACAACAACAGATATCTAGCTGTAAAGCAGACACCTTTTAAGGTAAGACTGAAATCCAATGTTACTTTTTAAAAAAAGAAAAAAAAAAGCTTGACAGCACTATACTACATATGGACAATAATAGTTGTATAAACCAGAATGTTTAATAGTTGTCTCAAGGATGGTGTTTTCAAATATCTTTAGCAGTGAGCTAATATTCCTTCCCAGTTTTAAAGTTGCCTTATGTAATACATAAATGGCAGATTAGAAGTCAAAAACTGTATTGCAGGCAGTCGATAAAAAGCAGCATTATCCACATTATCTTAATAAACTGTGTTGTTCTTCAAAATATACAAAACCCAATATCTGTGCAGCCCAATGATCCTTCAAGGTAGACAATTTTATGTTCGTTTACTGCTGCAATGCCCACTTTGGTTAAGATTGTGTAACAGTTTCCCCTTTGACCTTCTGTTCGCAACTACTTGTATCCATCCAAAAATTCCCACTTCCGATTCTGAGGTTTGCCATGATTGCGAACTGCAAAAGGTGAATTTTTATTTCAACATTTTATCACAATCTTCTTGAACATTTCAAAACACATGAAAGTACAGGGAAAATGCTAAGCTTATTTTGTTTGATATTCTCTAGCCAGAAGTGAGATCTGAAAGTGAAAATCAGAACTATTTTTCTGTAGGAAGGAGCGCATGATTAATTTTGAGAAGCAATCTGGTTTCATTTGATCAAATAAAATTACGGAACATTTGGATATGAACATACGCAAATGATCACCTGGCAGTTATTCTCAGGTACACACCTTGGAAAGCATACGCACTCTTTAGGTGTCCATGCTACTGATGGATTTTACCCTCAGTGATGCCATCTTTCTCCTGCAACCACAAGTGATCACAAGAGAATTCCCGTGGCCTGGTGGTGTTCTCCCCTGGCACCTGAACCAGCCTGTCTGTGCCATTTTCTGTCCTTTCTCTGCTGTGTATGACCTGCACTGGCAGGCGTGTGGCACGGCAAGTCTCTGTGGCCTTTCTTACTCTACAGGGTGTGGAACATTACAGATAATTTCTGCTGGATGGCACCTTAACAGTTCATCTGCTCCTGCTGTGCACTCTCTCACTGAACTCAGTCTGCTCTTTGAGATACCTTAATTGCTTGCTGTGGAAGCTGAAGGTGACACCATAAGCAAATCACCATAAATACATGCAAACCTCTCTTACAACAGCAAATCAGATGGTTGTAGATAGTGCACAGTATGGATCAGCAAGAGCTGTTTTGCTCTAAATCTCATTTTCACACATCTTCAGACTTCGTACAGAATCCCAGCAGATGCTCGGGATGACAAGTATCTTAAGCTTATACGGGCATATATAAATCCCTGAATTGCTTTTTGCTGTTTATACTTCATAAACTAATATAGCAGTGAACAAACTGCATTTTCAGAACTGTGAACAAACTGCATTTCATATAAGTTATCCAGTTATGGGCCAGACCTTGCATTTCTTACTCAAGAAGAATTAAATCAAAAGGCAAGTAGTCTGTGAAAAGGTGGCTGTATACACAGCTAGCTAAACTCTTGATAAATTATTCTCTCGAAGGAAAAATAAAGGTTTCCAGTAGATTTCTCTGTACTTGTTTTCAGAGAAGTTTATGCTTGCCCCCCTTAGAGGCTTTCTTCATAAGTGAAGCTAAAGTTAAATGTCTAGTGAGATTGAGTTTCTAAGGATGATTTTCCTAAAACAGGATTAAGGCTCACTGACAGTGTAATGCAGGGCAGGTAATGTTGCTGCTGCTCACGATTTAAACTGCTTTGTGGCTAAACCATATTTTTGTTTCTACAGATAATGGTTCAGTACCTCTGAGCTTCAAACTTGCTTCTATAAGAGGTAAAAACCAGGTTATTTTGGTCTCTCCGTATTTTTTTCTGGAAGAAAATAAGCAACCCTCTCACGATCTGAGCAGGATAGTAACCAGTCCTGAAGCAGTTCTTCAGAGACTTAGGAGGATCATTCCGTTAAATTTTTTCCCTCCAGATTATTTCCAAGTTGTTTGTTTAGTTTTTTTCTTTAACCATGGGTGAAACATTAGGGGAGTTCTACAAACTAATAGTCTGTGGTCAATCTGTCAACATCAAGGTCATGGCTAGTTACCGTGCAATGGACAGTTCGCACATTTTCTCCGTATCTACAGAAGTATTTCTTAAAAGCAAACATCAAACAAAGAGCTTTGCTTGACAAGTATGTTAGTTTCAGTCTAATAACTACAACATCCATTACAGTTTGTTAATACCTTGACACCATTCCCATTGTAACTGAATGACAATTGTTCTGTTGTAGCTCAATGACATTGATTAACAAGGCAGTTTGTAATTAGATGGGGTAATGTAATTCCTGGCCCTCTGTAAACATCTGGATTTGCAAATCTGCACTCCTAGCTTGGGAGCTCTCTGCCACATATCACTAATTACGCCATGTTCTTATATATCAGTACCTACATGCTCCTGCTGAGCGTCTCTTCTTTGTTCCCAGTACGAGTCAGAGGCTGTTACCAATACAGAGAAAATCAACATAACTGCCTAGCGCCGCATGTGACATTTAATGAAAATGAAGTAATGTCTAATTTGCATGGCTGGTGTTACTTTGTTAAAGCCAGAACTGCAGAAGCTGGGTGCTACAGTGCTAGCCAAGTGTGCAAGACTGATAGTCTGTGGCAACGATGGTGTCTGGCACAGGAAACTTTGCATCCCCCCCTTGCCTGCCTGTCCACCTCCTATGTGAGGAATAGGGCTTCTGGTAAAAGTGACAGATTTGTTCGTTTTTCCAGGCCCGTCTGTTCTTGTTCTGTCTGTTAACTCCGTCTGTCAGAGCCTGCGAAGCGGTCAAGGCAGCCGGGGGAGGAAGGCTCGCCCTGCCTCCTCCCAGGGGGTCACCACAAAACATCAAGGGCAACTTCCAGCTCAGGAGGGAAACCCCTCCTGGATTCAGATCAGCAAGCTACAAATAAAAAGCTCTATAGCACAAGAGAATTGACTTCTGTCATGCACAAGAAGTGTCTTAAAAGAGAAATACATGATTTTTTTTTTACATAAAAAATAGCCACGTATGTTGGAAGAACGCACAGTCAAGCACTCAAAAAATTTAAAAAGGCAGAGTTGTGCTCCTTCAGTTTCCATTTCCCCATGTCATTTCGCCAATACTGACAAGGATGCAAAATGCTCATTTTTGCTGATTTTTACTTGCTTTTTAACCTTATTAGTACCCCTTAGAATTTATTTTAAAAAAGGTTTCTGATTCTGACTTCGGACTCAGTTAAGAAAGTCAGCAGTAATAATACATTATAAATCATAAGCTTATGTCTTAAAGTAAAACATAGCACACCTTCTAACAGGCTGTGGCTCCACCCACTCAGTTTTATCTCATTTTCTACTTCTCAGGAGAGTTTTTGTTTCTATTTTATTACCTCTCCAACTCCTTTCTGACGACCTTCCTTCCCCTGTAATCATTTTGCCACTACATTGGCTTCCAACTGCTTCACTGCTGAATGTCTAAAACAAAGCGCGGGGTATTTTGATCCTCCCTGAGGTATGATGCCATTGGTTATAACTACATCCCATCCCCTCAGAGCCAGCCAGTACCAACCCACGGGCAAACTCTGATACTTCACAGCTTCTGTCTGAGCAACTTTACAGACACGCATTTAACTAAGCAGGGCAGTAATATGAATAAAGTTTTATTTGCAGCAGTTTTCAGGGAGAGATCAATTTGCCAGGTAAAATCTTACGAATCACACAATCGGAACAGCACAGTAAAATAAATTAAAGCCTTTACCAAAATTCATAACGATTTGTACTGGACCCCAGTTTTGGATGATATTCAATTTCCCAGAGAGGATGCTACAAACTCCATATAAGTTTTTATCTCTGAATATAAGTTTAATTCTGCAAACAGATCTGCCAGTTAGAAAATTATTTTGTTCCAGTGGTTTGTTTCTAATGGTTCATCAGTAAATCTCTTCGTTTGCAATCCTGGGTTACGATTTTTTGGCAGCACATCCAGAATGAACACTGGTCAGATGTCCACCAAGACAAAGCAATCTTTGCACTTTAGGAAATAACGGCTCTAAAAACGCGCTCCAGGCTGGAGCCATCCGGGGGCAGGGCACGAAGCACCGACAGGGCAGGCACCGGGGGTGTAACTCCCCCCAAGAGCTGCGTGCTCTGACGGGCAGAGAAGTCTCTATATACTTTTAAAGTTTCTTGCTCGGGAAGCCTTGCCGGAAACTGCGTTTCGTTCCTCCCCGGGATGTGAACGAGGCGGCTGAAGGAGGCAGCGGAGATCGGACACCCCGGGAAGGGGGACCTTTGCATCCCGTCCCTCGGTGCGATCTCCGGCGGGGAGGGCGCGGGAGGGCGGATCCGTCCGCGGCTCAGAGCGCACCCGGTGACGCTATTTCTGCTGGGAGGCGGCGGCAGGCTGTTGCCCCGCCGTGCAGCGGCCCGTTTCCTTCCAGCCTTCCTCGCCCAGGAGCAAGGCGGGGAGCCGCGGCCCCGTTCCGCCCCCGGGCCCGCAGCCAGGCTTTGCCCGACACCCCTGTCCTCGCCGAGCTGCCGCAGGCCCCTCCGCTCCGCGGGGGCTCTCCCGCCCCGCGCCCCCGGCCGCGCCACGCCGCCCCAGCCCCGCGCGGTGCCGCCGTGCCCCGGCGCTCCTACCTGCGCGGCGCGTCGCGGCGCGGTGCGGTGCGGTGCGGTGCGGGCGGCTGCTCGGCACCTGCTCCCGCGCCCGCGCCCGCGCCGCCTAACAAAAGCCGCGGCGTCAGGTGGCAGGAGACGGACTGCGCGGCCATTGGCGGCGGCGGCGCGCGGCGGGCGCCGGTTGGGCCGGGCGCGGCGGGGGCGGGCGCGAGGCGCTGACGCCAGCGCGGGGCCGGTGGGGAGGCGGGGCCGCGCCCCGCGCCGTCTTTGTGCTCGCCGGCAGCCCCGGCAGCGCCGCCGCCTCCCGCCGCCTCCCTCAGCCCCGCGCGGCGCGGCGGGCGGCTCCGCTCCGCTCCGCTTCGCTCGGCTCGGCACCGCACCGCACCGCTCGACCCCGCACCACATCACACCGCACCGCTCCGCGCTATGTGTGCCAGCGCTCCCGTGCCTCCTCGCGGCCGCTTCCCACCCGGCGGGGCGCTCTCGGCCCCGCTCTGAGAGCGCGGCGGGGCAGGGAGCGAGCGGAGCGGAGCCCGGACGTGCCGCCCGGCGCGGAGCGGCGCGGAGCGAAGGGAGCGCGGCCGCCATGCGGGGCCCGGGGCTGGGGCTGGGGCTGGGGCTGCTGCTGGGTGCGGCGTGGCTGGCTTGCGGGCAGAACGAGACGGAGCCCATCGTGCTGGAGGGGAAGTGCCTCGTGGTGTGCGACTCTAACCCCACCTCCGACCCCACCGGCACGGCGCTCGGCATCTCCGTGCGCTCCGGCAGCGCCAAGGTCGCCTTCTCCGCCATCCGCAGCACCAACCACGAGCCCTCCGAGATGAGCAACCGCACTATGATCATCTACTTCGACCAGGTGGGGCGGGCACGGCGGGGCTCCGGGCGCGCCGCCGCGGGAGGAGAGAAGTTGCCGGGGAAGGTGGCGGGGCCGGGCCGGGGACGCGCCGCCCCGCGGGGCCCTGCCCGCGGGAGGGGGGGCGCTGAGGGCCGGGGGCGGCAGCGGGGCTGGGCCGCGACGGCGGCCCCGCGGAGGTGCTGATGGTGCCCTTCCCTTCCAGGTACTAGTGAACATCGGCAGCAACTTCGACTCGGAGCGGAGCACTTTTATCTCGCCCAGGAAAGGGATTTACAGTTTTAATTTTCACGTGGTGAAAGTGTACAACAGGCAAACCATCCAGGTCAGCCCCAAGCGCCGTCGCCTCGCTCCGCGGGCACCGCGGGAGGGAGCGGACCGAGTCCGCGGCCCGGCGGGGACGGGGGCGGTGCGGGACATGCCCCTGAGCCGCCGCCGGGAGCGCAGATCTCCCGGCGCTTCCCCGCCCGAGGGGACGGTGCCCAAAGGGCTGCGCAGCCCCACCAGGCCTCCGCCCGCCCCCGGCCCGCACGAGCCGTCCCGGGACGGGAGGTGATACCCCGACGGCCGCCTGCCGTCCTCTCCCAGCCTGGCCGGGCCCCCGGGCTGCCCCGAGCCGCGGAGCGCCGGGGGGAGCATCTCTGCCCCGTGCCTGTGGGAACCGCGGCCCCCCGGTGGGCTCCTCACCCGCTCTCGGGTGGCAGAAGGTTTCACAAGGATTTGGGGTGTGGGGAGGCGCCTACGGCATGGATACGATAAGGAATATAGCTCTGTGCATGTGTTTTCAGCTACCCTATACACGCCTTTTGTATGTGGTTCGATGCATACGCACCACGTAGGGATAGTAAATTACCAGCCTGAAGCCAGGTAGCATAACCTAGATGGGAAATCTGTCTGCGTAGCGATGCACATTGCAAAGGTGAATGTACAGCTATATAGCACCGTTCTGGTGTAAGCGACTTCACACATCTAGATTGGGCAGATAGTGTATTATTAATGTGGGGTATGCAGTCCCGGGGTCATTAATGCGAGCTGAGCAGAGCTTATTGACTGTGTTGTGGCATATTGTCTTTGCTGCCTAACAAAGGAAAACTACCTCTTGAATACACTTCAAACGCGCTGACTCTGGCGGCTGTGGCTCTGCTCCTCGCTGTTTCTGAGGTTTCACATAAAGCCATCTTTCAATAAGTATGAGCAGACCTCTTTTCATAGCCTGAAAACACAGGCACCCTATTGAAATTCTTCAAAATAGGATCAATCTCCTATTTTATATGCACTGGGTGTTTTGATGTGGTTGTCGGTCTAAAACAGCCGTGAAAGGCTTCTTCCTTTAGACTACATACCTTAGCTGGGTTCAGATTGATACTTCATTTTTATGGGGCTGGCGTTTCAGCTGTCAAAAGAGGCCCGTTCATAACTAAACATTTCGCCTGCTAGGCGAGCCCCGGCGGTGTCATTGTCTGACTTTAATTGACGGAGGGCTTTGTTTTATCTTGCTCTTTAGGTGAGTTTGATGCTAAATGGGTGGCCAGTGATTTCTGCCTTTGCAGGGGACCAAGACGTGACCCGAGAAGCTGCTAGCAATGGAGTCCTCATTCAGATGGAGAAAGGAGACAGAGCTTATCTAAAACTGGAGAGAGGAAACTTGATGGGAGGCTGGAAGTATTCAACATTCTCTGGATTTCTAGTGTTCCCGCTTTAAATCACTTCTCATCCAAGAAAAGGGAGAGTCAGAATCTCTTACGAATTCCCAAGTCGTAGCTGGGTTTAAAGTCGTGGACAGCAGACTTTTTACATTCGAATATTAAAGAAGCTAAATCCTGCTTAGGTTTGTGTACATCTGCTTTGAAGAATTACTACTTATTTTTGTTGTGTTGCAGCCAACAGGCGGGAGACACTATAATTGATCAAACCCCTATTTATATTCTTCTCTCTCCTCCCACAAAATTAGTTCCCATCTCTGTGTCACTGGTGTAATCTGCCATCGTTCCCCCATGGTTTCTGCCTCACACAAGTAGACTTTAGATATTTTCATTGTCCTTTACAGCATATTTTGTAGTTTTGTTTTTAAAACATGTTAATCTTGACTCTTTCTCTGAGTTTAACTTTTAAAAAAAAAAAAGCAAAGTATTTTTGAATACATGGATGCTATGATGGAAGGGAAAATGCAATTCTTGCGTGAACTGGCTGGCAAAAGGAAAAATTTCTACACGAAGAACTATTCACAGCCAAGGCTGACTAGAGTATTTCAATATTTCTATGTAATTCTGAGTGATTGTGAAATTTAAGGCTGCTAAATGTTTTGATGCTTGTTTTGCTCTTGTACAATGTGGCCCAACTAAACGCCAGGACGTATATTGAACTTTTACTATTACTCTGTAATATATGTGTGAATATCGAAAATTAATTTTTGCTTTAATTCAATAAAGTTTAAATGGGACTTTTATTTTTCTTAACCAGAAATAAGGTTTCTCAATGCAGGCAGGCGGGGGGAGGAGGCTCGGCGCGGTCCCGGGGCTGCGGCGGTGGGGCTGGATCGGGGCCGGGGAGCCCCCGCGGCCGCGGCCGCGGCCGCAGCGCCCCGCGCAGCCCCCCCCCCCCCGCAGCGCCCTGCGCGGGGCCCCGCGGCTCGGCGGGGCCACGCAAGCCCCGCGGGCGGTGCCGGCAGCACAAGCGGACCCGTCGCTAGGAGGTTTCCCGCCGACTCTTATATCCACTTATTTATAGCATTTATCTGTATTATATTCTATAAATCAGATCGCATTTTATACGGCCGTCTAAAATACCTGACAATGTATACTTTGATGCTAGTATTATTTATTTGCTAGTATTTTGTTTACAGTCTTTTAAAGATGTAAATGCTATAATTTTGCAGTACTCAAAAGAGATTACTACTTTTATTAAAAGGCGCGTACGAGGATTTCGATTGTATCTAAACTTTAATGTGAAATAAACCCGTGAAACGACCCCTGGGCTCTGTGCGTGGCGCGGCGGCGACCGGCGCGGGGCTGCTCCGCGCCCCGGCTGCGGCACCGGCAGAGCCGCACGAATCCCCGGCTCCCGGGAAGGGATTTAATTCGCTCCAGGGGGGGGATTAATACGAGCACAATACGCTTCTCGCTTTATTCACAGGTTCTGCCCCGGAAACAAACCCGCGGGGCGGGCGGGGGACCCTCGCTCGCCCGGACTCTGCGGGGCCGCGGCCGGGCGGCCGGCGGGGAGCGGGGCCGGCCCGGGCGCTGTCCGAGCCGGGAATGGCGGCGGCCTTTCATTTCCAAGTGAAACACACCAGCCGCGTGTCAGCACCTGCTCCTCTGTCACCTAGGGGTGCGGGGGCCAAAACGCCTTTTCCCCCCGCGGTTGCCGACTGGCGCATATCGGGATTCGCGCCCAGCAGCAGAGGGGAAGGCGCGGGCCGGCCCCCTGCCAGCAACTTGCGGGGAGCTCATCGGGAGCCTCGGCACCTGCGGCCGCTGGCCAGGAGCCGCACAGGGAAACAACTGAGATTTATGAAGAAGGGAAGGCAGTCGGGTTGTTTTCACTTGGAGTTATAACCTGCGCAAGACAGCCCACATATCGGATTCTCCAGGCTGCACGCTCCTCTCTCAATATAAGAGACACTTTATTACTTTCCCCTGCAGCCTTTAACGGCTCCTGCACCGCGCTGCGCTCCTGGCCCGTCAGGCCGGCGAGGCCCGGCCCGGCGCCCCCCGCCCGGCTGGCAGCGCCGCCGCACCCGCCCGGGAACGCTCACCCACAGGCGACAGGTACGGGCAAGGCCAGCGAAGCCCTACCTGCCTCCTGTGACCGCAGCGAGGGACCAAAGTGAGCAAAAAAAGAAGGGGAAACAAATTACGGGGTTGCAAGAGAACGGGCGATGGCCCTGTGCCCTCACCCGCCCTGAGACCCACCCGCGCAGGGAGCCAGGCTGCGGCTCTCGCCCGGGCCCGCCGCGGGGCTGCCCCGGCAAGCGCTGCAGGTGCGGGAGCTGATGATGCTGATGTTTGTCTTTTTTCTTTTTTTTCCTCCTCTCCCTTAACGTGAAGCAAATAAACCCGCCACCTTCCGCTGAAAGTTTTCCCCTGATTGTGAGAATCTCATTAATATTGTGCAGCTGGAAATTATATTACCCCCAATCGCAGCAAATCACCGCTCTGCGGCTATTACAAAACGCCGCCGTGGCTACCGAGAAAGGCCTTGCCCATTCCGCGGCCGCACAGCGAGCCCCTCCGCGCCGCTGACTAGCGTGCATCAGCCCGGGTTAAGCCCTGCGCGGGCAGCGCTTCCCACGGGCGCACCTCGGGGCGCGGAGCCGTCCGGAAGCCCCCGGGGAGGGGAGAGCACCACCACATCCTCGCCTTGGAGGTAAAGCCGCAACCGCACCGAAGCCCCCGTAGCGCTCGACCCCGGCTCCGCGGAGGAGCGGGCGGGCCCCGCTGCCTGCCCGCCCCGGCTCCGCCGGGAGCTTCCCCGGCCGCGGCGTCTGGAAGCGAGGCGGAACATGTCGGAGCAGCCGCGGGGGGGTTGCCGCCAGGTGATTTACTTCAGCTGTGTTTAAAAAAAATCCCTTTCCGTCATCCCCGTCCCCCACCGCGGCCAGAGGAGAGGGGCCGGCCCTGAGAGGGAAAGGCCGCCAAGTCCTCGCATCTGGCTGGAGAGCGCAGCGGGCAGCCGGAGGGGAGCCGTGAACGCGATGCCCCGCCTGAACCGGGTGCCGCCGGGCTGGGCCGTGCCCTCGGGCGGAGAGGGAGCGCCCCGGGGCCAGCGCTGCCCCGACGAGGCGGGCAGGGCCGCAGAGCAGCCCCGGGCCGGCCGGTCGCACCCGTACTTGCAGCCATCTCCGCGCAGTCGCTGCTTTCGCCCCGTGTTTAAGGCAGGGAAATGCAAAACGAGCGTTTTGTTCTAGCGGCACCTCGCATCGCAGCGCGGTCCCCGCGGGCAGCGCTCGGAGCTCGACCCCCAGCCCCTTTCCCCGGCCAGGCACGGAGCTGCCGCTGCCACCCGCCGGTGGGAGGGGCAGGGCGGGCGGAGCTCCCCGGCCGGCGCGAGGCCCGCCGCCAGGCTCACACCTGTGCGGGTGGGCGAGCCCGGCGAGGCGACGCCATCTTCCTGACGGCGCGATGCTGGGCCTTGCGACCTGCAGTACCCCGGCCGTTTTCCAGCAGGAGAACGGGCTCCGAGGGGGCGACCAAGCCGAAGGAAACCGGACCCCGGTGCAAGCGACCGCCTGCGTGGTGCGGGTAAGCGCGCCGGGGCCGGGTCTGCCCGCCCGCCCTCGCACGGGCTTGCCCATCGGCTGAGGCTGCCCCGCGCCCGTAGGCCGCAGCCTCCATTTTGAGCGGCGGAGATGGCTGCGGCCTCTCCTGCTGGACGGGCAGCCGGGTCCGGCTCTGGGCACCGCCAGCCGGGCTGCGTGGAGGCAGGGACGGAAGAGGGACCGGCGGGGCCGCGGCCGCCCTCGGCTCTTCTCGGCGGTCCCGCCACGACAGGCGAGCAGCGGGCGGTAGCCGCTAATGGCGGCGGCACGCGCCCCCTCAGCCGGCGGGGCGGCGGGCCGGAGCCTGACGGCCTGTCCTGCCCGCAGCGCGGGGCCTCGGCCTGCCGGCTCCTGCCCGGCTCCCCGCCACCGAGGGGTCCCTCGCGGGGAGGCTGCGTCCCCTTAGGGCTCCAGCGGCCTCATACCTAGCCCCCGCAGCCGTGGTACTGCTGAGCCTGCTCCCGGGCACGGGTCTGCGCTTTCCCCAGACGTGAGCAGCTACTGCTCTTTACCCGGCTTTAATGCGTTTTTCAGCTGATGTAAGTAATGTCTGATTGAATTTATTACTGATTAGCGTTGAGCATCAGTTTACACAACAAGAAATTATGTTTCATTCAGTTCATTAGCATGACTGCTGTTTGGTTTATGAGCATATCACTAATGGTAATGACCAGAGTTGATTGATTTCTAATGTGAATATAATTACACAATGTAGGGGAATTAAAGGAAAAAATCCACATTTTTAATTGTTGGGTTTTTAGGGAGTGTGTGTGGGGGCGAGGGAGTGGAAAGGGAGAAACAAACTAACTTGTTTCTGCACAAATGATGCGAATGTGAAGATTAATAACTCCAGCAGGAGACGGCAAGTTTGGTCCGAAAGAAGAGAAAGTCAAATGCAGTTAACTCTGGGAATAGTTAATGCACACTCCACATTGCAAAACATAATTTCCCCTCTTCTACCCCCCAGGTACAGCTCGAAGCCCAATAAGCTCGCTTGGAAGAGGCCGTTCCGGAGGAGCCAGGAGAGGCAGGGCTTCGTGCATGGCCGGGCAGCCGGCTCCCTCCAGCCCCGCCGGCGGCTGCGCGGCGGCAGGCTCGGCTCGGAGGCAGAGCCGCTGCCGAGCTGAGGGGAGAGCTGCGCCTTCCTCCGGGTCAGAGGGAGCAGCTCGCTCAGCTGCAGGATCTTGGACGGCGGCAGCAGTGCCGCCCCTGGCAGGGAGTGCCTTGCCCGCCGCGCTGCCCTGATCCTTTCTGGGCGGGAGAGTCCGAGACCGGCAAGTGCTGGAGAGCCCTGGCTGGAGCAGGATGAAGGGCTGCAACAGGTAAGGAGAGCGGAGCAAGACTTCGTGGGCCAGCCACCCGGTGGGATTTTAGAGGCAGTGAGGGAGGGGGCAGTACTGTGAGGACTGGGGGAGAGCAAGTCAGAAGCAGCTTGTGTACCTCAGCTGTGCTCTGTGTCCCTGAGGGTGACTTCTGGGACTGTCCTTTCCACTTAAATGTAAAGGTGGTCTGGGAGGGGGGTGATCAGAGCGATTTGCTGAAGGCATCTCCAGTGGCATGTGCAGGGGATGAGGGGGAAGGCTCAGGTTCTGTGGGAGCCCCTGTGGTGCAGAAATCCTGGGGAGAGGGGGTTGCAGAACTGATTTTCTTGTCTCCCCTTGGGCAGAGTCAGTGGGGGAAGCATGGAGTATAGTCTGCCAGCTAAGAGTTGCCAAAAGGCCTCTCTTGCTGCTTGCCCAGAAAGAAAAGAGGCCTTGTGTTTTTGTAGTGAAACAAGCTGCGTGCCTTGCTGTGGAAGAAGAGGGCTTCGGGCAAGGCATTGCTCCTCTCTGTGCTCTCAACGCTCGCTGGAAACCCAGCATGGACTTGAGGCTGCATTGCCTGCACTGGGGATATCTGACTTAGGTACATTTCCCCCACCTTCCACTAGCACCTCCAGGCTTCCTAGGATACAGGGCAATGGGGTGCTTCTGCTCCAGTAGCAGTGTTGATTCCAGTGTAAATAGCTGTGCACATGTGGGTGCGGAGCTTTCTGCCTCTCCCCCATGGCAACTCTAAGCCTTCTGTTGGACAAGTGAGGAAGATGATGCCATTTGCCCTTTTGTGGGTTTATACTTGTGTTGGTGGGGAGATGTGGTAATGAACTGTTTTACATTTCACCAGTTGCATGTAGTTTCTTACAGTATGGGATTCCTAAAATTAAACAATTGCTGTTTTGAACTCAGAACATGTCTGGGATGCTGAAAAGCCCTGTTTGGGGAATTTTCCTTCAGGAGGGAGTTGTGGAGCTATTGGGGAATGGTTCTAGCATTGCACAGGCTTCTAGGCTTGCAAAAAGATTCCCAAGAGTCTCCTGCCTCTTGTGCCTAGATCACTAACAAAAATGGGTTCAGTGTCATGTCTTCCTTGCAGAATGCTGCTCCTAGCATTCTTGTTATTAGTGACCTTTTGATTTTTATTCTACTGTAGTGTAGCAAGTCATACATATTTTGGTCTTACCGTCATACCTTCTCTTGTATGCCTCCCTGCTGTGTTTTGGAGAGTAATTCTGGTTGGGGGTGACTGTGAAATTCTGCTAAGCTATCGGAAGAAAGAAGACCTGAGGAAGAGATTTTGGAAGAGTTTGAGCAAAATGAAGACAAAAGATGTGAATAATTGTAATTCATATTAGTAATTTATGTTGTGAACAGTATGTTAGAAGAAATATCAGTGCATCAACTTCAGTTATATTTCCAGTCGGAAGTGTTGAAAATTTTTTGCCAGAGACATCCAGCAGTAGTGCTATTTTTATTTTTTTGTCTATAAAACACTCATTCAAGGACTAGAGGATCTCAGGAGGACTTCTGCTTTGTTTGCAATTGATAGTCATCCAGCTTATAGTGGAAATTCTCATTTCATTGTTGCACTTCATGCTAATAAATTTTAACGTGCTTTTAATATTTTGGGCTTCAAGGTCGTTCAAGTCAGGGCCATCCTCCTTGAGCTGCTTTGATACTGACAGTGTTTCCCAATTTTGCCAGTAGTAAATAACCCTTTTTAAAAGATAAATATTGTAGTGAAAACGAACATAATCTTGAACCTTTTCTGTTAATAAAAACCCCATGCCACTAATTGCATGATAGTTGTTTTCGGTGTTGCTGTCACCAAAGCAGTTCTATATATATTTCTTTCTGTTATCAAATAAAAGTGCTGAGTCTTTAAAAAAAAAAAAAAAAAGGCATGTCATATTGCTCACTCTTAACAGTTCTTTCCTTTCAAAATTTCATGTAAAACACTGCAGGGTATTGGTCAGACTGCCTGATCTGCTGACCTGATAAATACCATTTCCATTGAAAGAATGGAGAAGCATTTTGTTCTCTCCCATGCATGTGGTACTATTCCTGATTTCATACTTATTAAAATCTGGTCTACAGGACTTGAAATTTCATGGGTCAGTTCTCCTGCCTACTTTGATTCTCCCTAAGTTCTTGGGCATATGTTGAGTCATGTTTTTAAATTATTGATTGGCATGGATCCATAACTCCCTTCTGAATGTTTTTATCATTTCTTTACCTGGTTTTGTATTTCCCATCTGTCAACAGAGCTTAATTTCCCTATGATTCTGTTGGTTGAGGTGTGGGGAAAGAGAAGCTTCTGATGTCTCTCTTTTTAATCTAGTTTTATTGTTCCTTTGTTGTCTCCTTTCTGAGTGATTAATCTCACTATTTTAGTCTTCGAATAGCCTTTCCAAAAGCTTGATTGTTCTTACAACCTGGAGGATTGCAGCCTCTAGTTTTGAAATGCCTCTTTTGAAATGGCAGGACCAGTTCTATCCAGAATAGTGAGATGAGGCTCAGCAGTTGTTATATACATAACAGAAATACTAATTCAGGTAGCCATGCAGTTTGTCGTGTAGCCAACCTCTTGGAGTGATGTATTGAACAGAGATCTTCACTGAATTTCCCGCAATATTCCCAGGTCCCTATTGTGGCTTGATTAAGCTAATTGAGAGCCCTACTAGTAATTCACCACCATTAATATACATAAACTTACCAGCTTTGCATTTAGCTTATCATGTACATGAAAAATTGCACAGCTCTGACCAAACTCAGAATTAAATTGTTTTCCGAGACTAAGCTAAGACATCAGTGAGTCTTGAAGCACTGGTTTAACATAACATCTTGACCTGTGAAAGTCATATTTATTTTCCTAATATACGCAGTGGAAAGACTTCATTGACTAGAAAGGGCTTTGGAACAGATACGTTGAGAGAAAAATCAGCTTCTTTCTATAATGGGAAGAGGAGGATCTTTCATTATTAAAGTAGAGGTGCCAGGGCTCAGTTTTCAAGATACGGTTTTAAATTCCAGTGAGTCGTTAAATGAGATTTTTCTGCTGATGTAAATTTGCATGACTGTGTTGCGGTGCAAATTCTTGCAACTTACTTTGCCTGTGGGAACCTACGGCAGAAGCCATGAAACAGTGGTGTTACAGAAATATGTCCCAGTCCTATTACCTCAGTTGTTGCATGCAGCAGATGCACTTGTGTGAGACAAGGATTATTTGGATAACTAGAACTTCGTAAGAAACACTTCCATATTTCTTCTGTTTTATTTTCATTTGTCCTGTGGCCTTACATAACACAACTGAATTCTTTCGGCCATGTTTCCAAGATCATGTAAAACTTCTGGATAACTGTGGAGGCATTTAATAGTTTCAGTGGCAAACACATAATAGAAGGATGCAGTTATCAAAAAAATGAAGATGTCTAGGACAGTTTTTTGAAAATAACTGGAATGTCCAGGGTCAAAGCTGTCCAGTGTTATCTAGTGATGGTCATGTTATGTTCCATCAGTCTAGGGCTCTGGGTGCATAACCTGTTCAGCCCTGTGACAAACTTAAAATATTTATAATATTTTATTAAAGATGCAGAAGAAGAAGAAAAACAGTTGAAAGCATTGAAACATAACATATCAAGTAATAACTTTTATTTTCTCTTGAAGTGGTAGATGGTTTTTATAAAGAAACCATCCCCCCTCTGTTTACCAGCAGTCTTTTAGATGGTAGTGAAAACTTGAATATTTGTCCTGTGTGGGAAAGGAAATAGTTTAATTGGTCTGGAGCTGTTTTAAGACAAAACAAGTGAAGTGCATGCAAAAATGTGGAGAACACTGTATCAAGGACAGAAACACAATTTTTGTTTCTGATGCATTTTTATGTCTTTTTATGGCTGAGATGATCATAATGTAAGGTAATATTGGCTCCTCTGAAACCAGGCAAACTGATGCTCGGGTTCTCTAGGCCAACTAGTCAATACCCGCAGGTTTGGTCATGACTGCTTTATGCAAATAACAGTGGTAATGCAGCCAAATCCCTTCAGTTACACTTCAGCAGCTGGGAAGATAAATGAGTCCTGTATAGCCACAGATCAACTGCAGAATGATAATTGTAGTTTAGTGTTTAAGCATGTTTTTAATATTCCCCTTATTGTAATATGTTTTGAGCGAAGCTGGAAGATGTTGCAAATACAATGTTGGGGTGTTGTTTCTAAATTGATGTAATTAGGAGCTGGTCTGATTAGTCAGGATGTTCCAAAGAAGGGAGGGCTCTTTATTCAGGTTGGCTTCACATGTATTCTGTCAATTTGAAGTTGTGTGAATATATTTTATATTTTCTGAATATATCTGTCACATCCTACCTTAATGGTGACAGCATATCATACCACACTGTGTTTCTGTCTTACTGTGTCTACAC
Organism: Calonectris borealis; assembly: GCF_964195595.1. Classification (NCBI taxonomy): domain Eukaryota; kingdom Metazoa; phylum Chordata; class Aves; order Procellariiformes; family Procellariidae; genus Calonectris; species Calonectris borealis. Next base: position 8,064,260 of record NC_134323.1, read on the forward strand.
TGGTGTCTAATGAATACTGCACAAAGGCTGTTGTACATAGTGCAGTTGAGTGAGTTCCCGTCTGACTCAGATGCTTTTCACTCGGCTCTTTACCTCTGCAGTTTATGGAAATTTCCCTCCTGATACACTGTGGCCAGGTTACAGCTAACCCTATGTCTGTTCTTGGGGTCAGAGGAAGAATGCAAGACACTTCTGCATCTGTGCACAGGAAAGCATTTTTGCAGGCTTGAAGCAAAGGGACAGTAGGAAGCACTAAGCACTTTAGAGCAAGCGAGGTAAGGTCTGGCTGCACATGACCACTTGTAAGAGAGTTTTAAACCCTTTGCCACGGCAGTTTCTGTCTTTGCCCGCAACATTGGTAATGTGCTGTAGAAGTACAGTCCTTTATATCTTGAGACATTTTCTGTACATTCCTTCTGATGCAGATGCTCACCTGCTGAGTTTCCTCTACCAGTTGTGCAGCTTTTCAGTTTTAACTGGTTTAGTCATCATTCTTCTCATAAAGCCCAATACTTCAGCCTTGCCAATCAGGAGGAGACCCTCTTTGCTGTGTTAACTCAGTTTGTGCCTGCCTCTTTGTATATCTACTTCCTGTCATCTCTGAGATTAACTCAAAATAATTCTTTCCTTTAGTAGCCCTTTCCAGTTTTCTCCACTACCTTTATAGCTTGTTCATGCTGTGCTTTTCCTTTTCTAACTTAATTTTTTTTTTCTTGTTTAGAAGAACCCTGTTGATACACAGTATTAGGATCTCTGTTGGAAACCAGTTATATGTTAATTCTGGCTGAAGTATTGGCTACCCACATCTCTCATTGGTTCCTTAGGAAATGATCGAGATAGATATCAAGATATATAGTTATTCTGTTGAGAAGCCTACAGTTTTGCAAAACACTTAAGAATGTGCTTGATGTGAAAAATATGTTTATCCAGTTGAAAGCAACAAGGTGCTTTATGTTCTTAGAAGTTAAGGCACTTAAGCATAAGCTTACCAGCCATGTATGTCTTCACATTGGATAATAGAAGAATGAGGGTTGGTTTATATTTAAACCAGCGGATAGACGTGGCCTTTTAAAAATTGGAACATTCTTTTAGAAGGAATCACAAGCAACAGTCAGCTACTTTTAAGGTAGCTCTTGACATGATGGCGAATGTGTGCTGGTGAAGAAAAGAAGACAAGATGTGGAGGTTTGTTCTGTATTTGCATTTAAGCCTAAATTAGCAAGTTTGTTTCTTTGACTAGTGAGTTACTTTAGTAAACATTATTTTATTGACAGTCGTTGGCATACTGCTATGCTGTTAAGTGCAGTAACAAAAACGAAGAAAAAAGGTTGCTCAGGATTGTAAACTTCTGCAATAGTTGAGGTATGGTTTCTGTTTCTGTTTTGCTGCACCAAGGAGGTAAATTGTACCTGTTTCTTTGGCTGGCACGGTTTGCTTTATTATCCGTACAAGATAGGATAAACGGCTCTTTCCTCTCCCAGTTATGCATGGCATAAGAGCCCAGAAGAATTACCCTGTTAGTAGCTCCTTAAACAAGCATCCATCCAGGTTCATGACTGAGCATGAAGTTTCTCATGGTTCAGAGTTTAATGTTGCAAGGGAATAAAATACTTCTCCCGAAATAATAGTGAAAACACAGTAGGAGGTATTTTGTTCAGGGAATACAAGCTGTTGTCCTACCCTTGTCCAGAAAGCAACATACATCAAACAGAAGATGTCTTCCTTACATTCTAGCTAAATCAATGTTATTTCTTCCAGAATACTGCTGCTTCTGTTCCTAGAGATAAAAAAACATAGCTCACTGTCAGTAGATAATTCCTCCTCTTGGGCTCTCTGTCCTTGACCAGTAGAAGTTTTTATTTTTCTTAGACAAGGAAGACTTTCTTTATCCCCAGAAGATTAAATTGCCTTGCTGGCAAATCTGGCTCAGTGAAGAAATGGAGGAGGAAGAGCAGATAGGGAAGAAATAGAAAAGAAAATAATTTCAGGGTATCTTTATAGTCTTCTATTGTTAGGATGTCAATTACTATCATATATCACTTATATCGCAAACTTGTCATACCTTGGGGTATTTCTTCTTTATTTTTTTCCTCCAACTAGTAGAAAATTTATCAATTATCCACAGGAAATCTTTTTTATTGCTGGACTCATCTTTAAAGTATAGCCAGGATGCTCAAAGGGATTTACTTTTTAACATCCCATTCAGAAGGATGAATATTAAAAGATCATAGGTTTTTTTATCCAATTGTGCATTCCATGGGAATAATTGCAGCAAATAGTGCCCTTTTCTACTCTTTAGTTGGTACTGCTCTGTTTTAGATGCTGTTACCTCACACTACAGAACTGCTAAGAATGGTAGATTAAGCAGCGTATTCTATAACTGTGGGCTCTGATTTAACACTGTAACACTCCTTTTGTCAGTGCAGAGTGCATTCAGTTACGGTAAACATGGGTTTTCCAAAATAGCGTATAGGAGTAGAAAGAAGGTTAATGAACTGAGAAAAAAAAAAATCACTTCTCTAATTGACAAAAAGGTCTGCAGGGAGTCAGCCAGGCTGCACACAGGTGAGGCACGCAGGCTGTGGTCAGTGGCCCTGGACAGCGGTTAGTTATTGATGGCTGTATTAGGCATTCTGATTACTGAGAGACAGCTGCACTGTGCTAAGCTCTTAGCAGTGTTTTTTTGCCTCCACAGCAATCAGACTTTCAGAGTACCAGGAAAGACAGGAAGCACTTATTCACAAAATAGGTCAACTTGCAAACTTTAGGTATAGATCTTCCCTTTTCTCGGTGATGTGAGAACAAGAACTGACTCAACTTATGTTCCTTGGAGCCCAGGTATTCATCCCCCCCTTGGAAGGACAGTGCAGGTCCATCACTTACACCCTTTTAGTGCTTCTGTGACCTTCTGAGAGCAGCTCCTGTTCCAGAGGCTTTGCTTTCAAGCTTCAGCATTGACTGTGGCCAGAGAAAGTTTGTCAAAAGGGCTCCCAACTCTCACTGTGAACAGAAGACACAGGGTGAATGATGAATAGAGCTAAAAGGTGAGAGGTGTCTTCTCGTTCAGCTCTCCCTTGGTCAAGTTCTCCCTCCTTGATCTACCTAGTTCTTATGTAGAGTCAGTCCTCAATTTCCTTTCAATTAGAGCTCCATCCTACTTTTCTGTCCCTTCCAGTTTGTGGAGTTTAATCCTCTCTCAATTCTATTTCACTTCCTTTGCTTTCATGACTCAGGAGTTTTTTCCCTCTTTTCCTTCATGCTATGTCATTTCTTCTGGCTGGAACGGTGTCCTCCTTTTCTGAAAGGAAACATCAGTCCAGAGGGAGGATTAAAAGAGATTTTTAAATAAATTCATAGGGAGTCTCAACGCCTTGCAAAAACTGGAAGAAAATGCCAGTGAGTTTCAATTACAGTGAGCTTTATTTCTGTACAATATAATGTAATTCATAATGTTATCAATATCTATAAAAGCATAAAGAAATGACAGCAGTAGGAATTGCAAAAAAACATAATAAAATCAAAAGCCTTATAAAAGGTATAAAATTAAACCTCAAAATACTGTAGAAGAGGAGGAAGGGCCAGGGCCAGAACCACAAATCGCAGGCTATTCTGGAAAAAAACAGCTTTGGAAAGATCTAGAAGTGAAGCCAAAAGATGGAGGAAGCCCCCCAAACCAGTAAAAGAGAAGCCCATCTAAGCCAGTTCTAGCTGAATAGGTTAAGAACTGAAGAGCAAGGGAATGTTAAGCAATTTTGGTTTATGTTGTGTGCAGAAAGAGAAAATAATCACAAACTTTCCTCTGGGTAGAGGGGATCAGAGAAGCGTTGTCAATTTGACTATATTGCTGAGACAGTGTTTAAAAAATAAACAAACAACATCTCAGCTTTCTCTTCAAACTTCTTCTCTATATTTAAATAACAAAAAACCTCACAAAAAAAAAATCAGTCAAAATAACAGATTCTCCTTTAAACTTACTGTGTTAGAGGTTAGATCACGAATTCTCTTCCCCTATAATGAACATGATTAAAACCATAGGGATTCCCTTCCATACAACCTTGAAAAACAAATAATGCAATGGAGAACTACGTTGATAAAGTGTTGCATGCTCTGCTCTGAATTAACACTGCATTTCATACCAGCTGCAGCTGCTATTAGCAGGGTAAAGATCTGCATAACCTCTGTCCATTTTCCCCAGAATGGAACTGTTTCTGCCACCAATGTGGACCTCCAACTTGTGGCATGGGCACAGTGCCCTGAAGGCTTATGAACTTTTGCTTGAAATAAAAGCAGAACTGAATGAGATTTTGGTGAGAGAACATCAATAAGATAATGACAAGTTGCATCAAGAGATACACCACGTTTGGTTTCTTTGTCATAGGGAAGGTTACCATTATTTTGCCTGGAAGATTATTTTCAGATTACTGGAATCTGCCTAACTTTGAGTGAGTTGCTTTGTGAGTTTATTTTGTTGAGGCAAATGATGATTTGCATCAGTTCTCATGTGAGGAATCTCTGTTTCATTGCATAATACAACTGTTACCTTAAACGTTCTGCCTAGGGCCTCTGCAGCATTATGGGTTGTTACATTTGAACTAAGGAATGCTGCTTCCAGTTACAAGACTAAACAAGTGATGCAATGGGTGAATCCTTCCTTCAACTTGGAAGAGAAAGGTTGCTGTTTCCATCTTCCCAGTTAACTAAACTGTTTGATGCAAGGACGGACTCAGTTTGGGAAGTGACGAAGAAATCTACAACAAAACAATGGATTTTTAGTTTTATTAGTATCTGGGGTTGTTCCTGAGTCAGAGCTGTTACTTCTACTTGGGCCTAACAATGCCTGCTTTCTTCTTTTGCTGAAATGTTAGCCACCTAAGACTAATGCATGTTACTAATACTGGGATATGCAAGACTTTTACCTTGTCAAATAAGCAAATTCTTGGTTTGGCTTTTCAAAACTCAGACGTTTGATTTCGCTGTTGTGTTTTCAAAATGCCATCTCAGTAAGCCGATTCGTTTGTGTTTGAGTTACTTCTAAATGTTCTTCTGCGGAAACGGGGAAATTGGAGGTAAGATATCTATCCCACGCTACAGAAGTAAAGAACAAAGTCTGTGACCATTCCCTGATAGGCCCTGGTGTGTGTCAGGTCTGTGTTTTCAACCCCACAGACCCCTGATGTAATTCTCAGCTCTTGCGTGATACCTGCTAATAGGAACTGCTCTTGAAAATTCTGCTAGCCATAATAAGATGCACATTGTATACAAATAAAAACAGCTTAGTTTTATTACGTGGCTTGCATGCCCGGTAATGAATAGAAGGAAGGCGCACTCCTTCACGAACAGCAAAATTTAATATAGTCTCTTCCTGGAGTTGCACCAGTGGGACTGAAAGTTTACCTCAGCATTCCAAGGGCAATAAAAATCTAAATTTAAACTCAAAACGTCTTACTGGGGCAAGAGTACCCAGAGGCTATGTACTGTTCAAACTTTGTTTAGGTCATAACTGCTTATGTAAAGTTAATTTATACCAGCTAGTTATGTTTTATGTTTTTGAGCAGTACCTCTATTACTAGGAGAGACAGAGCAAGTGGAGGGGATGCATCTGAAAGTTCAGCTCTGCTTTACTATTGCATTTAATTCAGCTTCTTACAGCTTAGTGCACAGCTATGTGAAGAAATTCCTGGCTCTTAACATTCATTGTGCAGACATCTTTAAATCTATTCTAATTCATTCCCAATGTTAGACATCTCAGATATTTGGGATTTAAGGTAAATATGAAAGGAAGAAGTGAAAAAGCTATCAGGTGAAGGCTGGCTATAGCAGGTAAGCTCCTGTTAACTGAACTAGATTGGAAAGACTGGGTATATAAGTAACCAGATGCTAGCTGCTGCGCTCTGAGTTCAGAGTTTCAGTTGTGGCTTGTTCTCTTTGCCTGTAGTTTTAAAGGTGGGAATCTGGAGAGGGGAAACTCGCATGCCATTTCTGCAACATGAGTATGAGTAAGATAGGATAAGGGAATCAACGGGACATTTTCCTGAGGTCACATGGATGATCTGGTGGCAGGGACATTTGTGAAGCGCTCTATGAGATTACAGATCACCACAGCTAAATTCCAAGACCCTCATTAGCTCTCTTCCTTCTGGAAAGGGTGTGACACTTGGATTTAGCCAACGTAAAGGAGAAGTGGGGGTTGGAGGGGCATGTGAGGGGGTAATTTTGGCGAGAAAGCTTGAGGGGAAGCAGTATTCTCACTTAGTGCCATTTTCTAGCCATTTTCCATCTCTGCATCCCACTCACACGGGAATAGAACCATGCTTCCACAGAGCGGGCAGGGAGGAAGTGAAGGAGAGCAGGTTTCAACAGATTTGAGCTTAATGCCACAAACGCTTTCCCTATTGTGGCTTGCAGTCACATTTAGCAGAATCAAATGTTTCCAGTTTTCTTGGAGCAGATATTGATGCGAGCGGCCATGGAATGTGTGTGAAAAGTGCTGGCTCTCTGACTTCTGTGAGAGAAACTGCAAATTTCCAAGCATTTAAAATACAGTTTCTGGGTGACTCTTTGGGCAATCATTAAAATTACCAGCACATGTTTATTTACTCTCAGTTTGTTCATTCTTTGAAATAGTTGTGGTATGGAAAGCATGCCCAGTATCTTTAAGGTATTTGATGTGATGACATAGATTAGGAATTACAGGGAATCAGACTAAATTACAGGTAAGGTAAAAAAAAAACCAGTTTCAGTATCTTGGAAGACTAATGTGCATATGATGTAATCTCCAAAACTGACAGTCTCTAAAACTATGGGTAAAGGCACAAAGAAAATAGTTGAAGAGAAGTCCTTGTCTTTTATAAATGTTGAGTTATATTTACAAATCACCTTATGTAAATCTCCTGATAAATGTTCCGACTTCTTTTTGTTTCTTCTGCATCTTAACTGCCAGACCCCCTTTTCCATCAGCTCCTGTTTTATGTACCATTTGTCAATTTTGTCTGCCTTCCCAGATCTACTTAGATTCCTTTTCGTCTTTTAATATCTGCTTCACCATGACTACTGCATCCTTCTAATTTCCTACACTTTTTGCATTCACTGGCATTCAGCCATTAGCATTGCTAATTTTTTTCAGGCCTATAATAGTGTTTTAATATAGTTATAGGGTCTAGTCCTTTGTTGTTTGTGCACTGAAATCCCCACTAGTCAGATTTCTTTTGGTGGGCAGACATGCAGGATTTCCTCTGATGTCTGTTGTTGTCCAGGCTTCCAACTACTAGAGCCACAGCTGACTCAGCTTTCCTAAAAACTGAAATTGCCACATACTTTCTTCTTTTCCTTGACTATCCCGCTTCACACATTCAAAGTTTTCTCGTTAGTTTTATTACAGCATTTTTATAAAATTGTTTGTCTTCACCAAGACAGCTTTCCAGTCATGAGCAAATGTTAGCTATTCCTAAGTTGCGTGCGTGGGTGTTTCAACAGTACTTGCCACCATGATCTTAAAAGATAAATATTTATCGCTCAGTAGGAGCGTTACTTTTAACCATGGACATGCTAGAGTCTTTTAAACAAAATGTTGCTGCGTTTGATTGTGTTAAGATTGGACAAATATCTAGATGTTTCTAATCTTTCAAGATTTATTTAGGTATTTATGAGAAGAAAGATTTTTGTTTCTCTTAGTGTCTTTTACATGTGTTATTTTTGCTCCGACCCTAATTGTCTGGGAGCTACAGAAAATACAAATTTTCAAAGCAAATGAAACACGAGTTACAGCCTTAAGCTTCTCTGGGACATAGCTGTTTCCTCTAACTCACTGAAGACATTGCTTCAGGGAACAAAAAATGTATTTGTTCTCTGTGGCACTTCATTATTTGGCTTCCTTGAAACAGCCAGTTAAAGAGCTGGTTGTTTCTGATGGCGATAGCAGTTGCTGCAGTCCGAGTAAAGTATCTGACTGTGGTTTTAAGATACGTGACATAAATTATAGCATAAATAACTTTTCTGTTACATGTTAAACAACTTCACTCATTTGCTTCACAAAGGCACATAAACAATTCTATACTGATAATTTAAAGCTGTTGGTATCATAATAAAGTACTCATCTATTCTTACTTGCATGGCTTGCAATTGCTTTTTGGATTTCTTCATAGTTACTGTGTAGTCTTCATCTTGCATTTTCTTCTCCATAATCTCACTGATTCATTTTTACTTACAGGACCAACAGTTGCAGCTCCTTATCATTTTAGATTTACTGCACAAGAGCAAACACGAACAAGAGAATTGTACAAATGCAACTGTGCATAAGAATGCCTAGTGAGATTTGCAAAGGTCTAATTAAATGTCCTACTAGCCACATGCACATTTCACAAAGATTTCATAACACCTGTTGATTTTATGCAAACATGGTACAATGTATGGTGCTACAAACATGGTCCCCAGGAAATGTATAGAGAAGACGAAGTTAGTTATTACTTGCCATTAAAAATCGCAGAGCTACTAGAAGAAGAAAAATAATCAGCTTTAGTATCTTTTCCCTTCTCTTAAATAGTATTATAGTAATTAAATTTTAATATGTAAGTTCTTTGTAGGTCATTAGTGGTATAACTCTGCATATATGTGCCTGCTTCAGAAAACAATTCAGTCCATAATCTCATAATGTTGAATTCTACCTGGCAGTTTTATTTGAACTTAATTTCTTTTTCTTCTAATGCTGTTACCCTGAGAGTTATGAGGCAGGCATCAGCTGCCAGCACCAGGGGAAGGATAGGTATTGGCAATGGCATAAAAGCAGAAGGGGAGGAAAAAGAATAGCTGTTGTAGCATTTATCAGTATTCTACTAATAGTCTGTTCAGACACAACTCTGGAATAAAATAGATATTCATACTGCAATTTCTTTCAAAGGTTGAAGCTATTCATCTGCAGGGTTACAAGACAAAAGTCTAAACCTTCCAGATATTATAGCTGTTTCATTGTATTGTTATAATAAGAAGAAACACCTTAAAAAAACATTGCCTTAGGTGTAAATATTCCACCCCATCCCCTTTGGAGGGAATGCAGATACGGACAGCCATCCTTCCTAGAGTGTCTTTTAAAATAGCGTCTTTACATGTGAAAACAAAATTATCTATAGCCGAATATTCCGAACAGGTGATGGAGGCAAGAGGCTTTTGGTTTAGGGCTTGATCGACCACCCATTGAAGTGTACGGAAAGGCTCTTGTTGTTTTCCATGGGTGTTTTATTGTTTCAGCAAAGGAGCATGGTTTCACTGTGTGTAACCAGGTAGGGAGATGCTCCACAAGAGCTCATTCTTTTTTACTGTGGAAAAGACTTCAGCAACAGGGTGGGAAAGGTGTCCAGAGATAGCAGTCAAGTCTGTGAGTTCAGAAACCCACAGGACATAGTGCTATGTCAATATACATAATATCCATGGACAGCTTTGTAATTCTGATTCTGCGTGGCAGCTGTGCTGTTAGCTGTGTTCTCCTTCAGTGCCCTTAGTGAACTTACAGTTTTTAGGCTGAAAGAGGAATCCTTAGTCACAAAACCAGTTCACTCAGGATTTTTAGGGGAGGACAGTTTAGATCTTGGGCTGGTTTCAGACCATCTAACTCAGGTGTCTGATTGAGACGCCTGAGTTAGGAGCTTGGGAGCACTCTCGTGCGGAGACTATCTGACTTGGCCTCTGCAGATGTCTCTCTCTTTCTTCTTGATACTGCAGTGTTCTAGGGCACCTACTTTCCTAAGTTAGGGGCCTCACCAAAGTGCCATCTGTGAGGGGAATGACATTGGGCTTGGCATTAGCAGACCTGTGACCTATTGCTAGTTTTTTGTTGGAGGCATTACACTTACAAACCTAAACAAAGTCAAAATTTTCTTTCAAGTTGATATGTTTTAGATTTTGTCCAAGGTCTAATTTAGAAGAGTTCATTTTCTCCTTTGGTAGAATGTGATTGTTAAGTAGGGAGAAAGAATTTCAGTGAACGATACAGGTTGTCAAAGATGGCATTTCAAAATGTCCAAAAATACTTCTCAATGGGTTATAGTTACCCAACAGTTTCCTCAAGAAAAATGGGGAATTCTTTAAAAAATTAAATGCTTTTCATGTACTCAAATATTTCATTTTTGTGTTAGTGAAGTCAGTCAGTCTGGTTTGTTTCAAGTTTTAAGATGTGTAGAGAGGATTAAAAATTAAAAACCCCCAACATTTTGAATTGAAAAAATGAGCTATTATTTTAAAATCTGGTTGAGAAAATGAGCTAGAATATTTTACTTATTTAGAAAAGCTGTATTTTCTTACAAATATTTAAACTAATGAATTTGTTCTTTTGAGAAATCCTGTATTATGAAATTAAACTGCCATTGAATTTTCAGTTGGAATATTTTATTGTTGTAATTGTAGAACAGAGACAGTTAACTGGGATCCTTCATAAAACCTATTTAGTCAAAATATTAGAACACAGAAGTGGGTTCAGATTACATTAGAAAGCACTTGTCATATTCAGGATCATTGGCAGAGAAAGGAAGATGAAAAAATAAGTAATCCCATATCGGTATTTCCAGTTGTAAGCTTTAGGTATTATTATTCTATGTATTTTATATCATTCATTTTTCTATAGTCAGTCATGTATGTTTAAATTTATGCAAGCTGAGTGAGAACACTTAAAGAAAATACTACTTTCAGGTGGAGTGGTTTTCCATGGTTGAAGTTAAGGGTGATAATTGCATGGTATTTTTAAGCACAAGCAGTATTTGGTAACTCTGTAATAATTACACTAATGTTTTCTAGTTTTGCTGTTCTCAATAGCCAGCCCTTGAAGGGAAATTTTTTGCGTTCACGTTTCTGTTGTCTGCCTTGTGTCAGAAAATGCATGTAAAATGCTACCAAGTCTGACACTTACTTTGTCTCTGGTGTTTTCCTTGTGTAAATGACTACCCAGCTGCATGGAAATAGGAGAAGTGTCTCCTGTTTCAAACAAAACTTCCGGCTTTCTGGAGGTTATTCTCAGTTGAAGTCAATGAAAGGGAATATAACTGGGCTTGTTTTATGTGAGATAAACAGGCATGAGAAAGTCTGAGAGATGAACTTACCTGTCCTTTTTGGTGAAAACTTCTGGCAAGTAAAATGTATAGATGTATAGATGCCCCCCGATTCATGTATGAGGGATTTTGCCATACACTTTTTTTCATCCAGTTTTATGGACAACATTGATGTTTCCACTGTCTCAAAGTCCTAAGAGCAAGTTTTTGACTCTTTGATAGCTGAAGTAAAAAGAGACACTGTTCTAATTATGAATGAAGAATTTAAAATTTAACATTAAAAAGGTGAAATAGAAGCCCAGTTACAAGAGAGTGAGCTTTGTTGAATGTACTCTTGTATTGCAATATTTTAGAAAAATCGCTCACTAAAGATTTTTTAGCACAGAAGCATAAGAAGATAATTTCTTTTTTTGACATGCTTTACCTTTGCAAAGTTACTGGGCTGTTGACAGGTACAACAAGACATGTGCTACGCTTACATGCTATTAGTGCAGTAGGCTTTGAAAAATGTCTAATGCATTGGCATATCTGACAATTTAGGGTATTAGTTAACAGTAAGACTCTGTAAATAGAGTGAATTTTAGCTACAACTGCTGACTTGAGCATTCAGTCAACATCTGCAGTACAGGGCTGAACTATATACAACAAATAATGCCGTTTTATGCTATAGAGATGGAAGTTGGCGTTATACAGTGTGTATGGTGCAGTCTGAGAGCAGTGGTAATTGCAATATATTGAAGTTTTGCATTGTAATAAAAATAGAGACCATTAGTGGATACCATTTATGTCATTAGTATTTAGTGGCTGTGTGTTGCAGCTTTTTTAGTGCTCATAAAACTGTCTCTGCTTGCAGATATGTGACAGCACTGATATAAATTTAAATGTTTAGAAATCCATAAGGCATAAAATATAGATAGTAAATAGGGGCATAACATTATAGACAGAACCTTAATAATTTGGCACACAAATGTTTATATATTTGCATGTCTAGTGCAGAGATTAGCATAATGGTGATCACGTTTATACTACGGAAGAACTTGATTAAACAGACAATAACAAATAAGGTAAAACTGAAGCACATCATGCAAAAGCAGCAGAGAATTCTTCCAAGTCCCCAAAAGGGAATTTGTGATGTTGGAAGGTACATCCTCTACGTACATCTGGTGGGATATTGATTTTTCTCGTTATAGACTTTTTACTAGTTATGACACCTGTTCCACTAACTAGTATTACAGTTGTTCTTTAGAAGTGATTATGTTAATTAACCAATAAAAAAGAAAATAAGGTTGTTAGGGAACCCTAAGATAGAGATTGGCTGGCACTTCTTTAACAGTAATGGAGCCAGCTAGCATAGGGAAGGTCATATAATGTCTAGACCAAAACATCTTGTCAGGAATTTGGAGGCTGGTGTGAGGGCAGTGAAAGGAGCTGGCTGAGGAGAGATATCTTTGGAGGGCAGGATGGGAAGGAGTCCAGGAATATAGCACAGGAGGATTTCCTTAAATACAAAGCATTATATATGAGCCAAGTGTCCAAGCCACATTGTCTGGGCTTCCCAGTGTAAGATTTTTGTTTAAGAAATTCAAGAAATTTGGAAGCCTGTTTTATTTCCATGCAGCAGATCTCTGGGAAAGCTGTCTTCTTCCTTTGATTTAAGGAATGTCACTTGGATTCTGCTGGCAGTTATTCTAGGATCTTCAGGAGGTTCCCACCAGGGCTGATTTTTCCTTTAGGAAGTTCCCCCCATCGTTGATTTTCCTTTAAGAGACTACCCATTGTGCTTTACTGTCCCTGGTTTCTGTGTCAGTGACAGATTTGAAGCAAGAGATTCTGAGACCTCTCTTCTGCACACCCCATCCCCGTCTTCTTCAGCTCTGACCTTTACATCCTGGAAACACCCTGGAGGTTTGTCACAGAGCTCTCGGGGGATTTGGAAATCAAATTACACAGCACTAAGGGAGAACACAGAAAACTATAAAAACACTTCAGTCATTAGGAGTGAAGTGACAGGAAGCAGTGTTAGAGAATGAATCTTTCCAATTAATTTTCCTTTCAGAGCCCTTTTCTCAACATTTTTAATTCTAAGTGTGTATGAATGCTTTGGCAACATTAGTGGTGTCTTTCAGAAGAAAAAACCTTTGATAAACCTTCTGAATCTCTTGACTAAACAATGATCGTGCCCTGATTGTTTTGGATCCTGGTAGTTGGGTGGGAAAGATGAGAGTGTAAATGATGGTGGGAATGTACATTTGCAGAAAGCTTGTGGCTTACATTAATAGTTGTTAAGGTTAGAAAATGAGATGCTTTTCAGGAGCTCGAGTAATAAGCAGAAGTGAAACATAAGCTTTCTGTACAGTGAATATAAATAATTCTTTCTGTGGCTCCTAGTATTTCTTACAATCTAACTATAGAAAGTGTTAAACTGGAAATCTTATTGTTCTTTTACAAAACGCCTTTTTGTCTTTATCCCTTCAAAACAGACTAAAATGTAAATTTGTCAAAGCAGCTATTTATATTCATCTAAATTCTGAAATATTTTTAAAACTTTTGGTTTTATTTCTGATTGTGGGATTCAGTGTCACTTCTTAGCACATTGAATACTGATGGCTTTGAACATACAGTATGGTACAAAGCGGTAACTTGGCAGTGCACCCTACCCTGCTGAGAGACAGTTCTAAAGGAAAAGTGATTTTTATGCTGGGGTATTGGTTAATTTTAGAATTAGGGGAAATATTAAAGAGCATAAAAAATCTTCTAATTCCTCTCTACACCACTAAATTGCTTGTTACCTCATTTATCCAAGTAACAGCTACCTGAGAGCAGAGGCTGCTTTCTGAAGCCATTCTCGACATAGAATTGTACTAAAGCCACTAAGGGACTGAAATCATAATACAGGTGAACAGATGAGTTTTGCAGTAGAGAGTGTTACGCTTGACTGGGTCTATGCACGCTTATCAAAAGCATCTATAAAGAAAGAAGAGTATTAGAATGATTTAAGAGAAGTGGGCTCTCTAAAACCTATTGTGTCATTAAGGTAGAAGGAAGACGACTGTTTGGGTTTCTGGCAAAACCTGGGTGAATCTGAGAAAATGCCATCCTTCAAGGTATTTGTATTGGAATAATTGTAGTAACTGTAGTGACCGTAAAGCCTGATACTAAATCTGAGTGTAGCATATTCCATTAAGCAGGACAAGCAGATGTGATGTTTTGAGTTGGAAATGAATGTTGAAATGGTGGTACTTGAAAGTACCTGCAGGACTACGTAAAACAGATTTTCTTATTCTTGATAATGTGCTTTCTCTTCCTGTGTTTTCTTACACCTATTTTTTAAGTTCACTTTTGTTCTGACTGCTAGGCGATACTTGGTATGTAGTTGCTCTCCTGTACTTTCTCATATCTTGCAGGTAGACAGTATATCATCACAGATTCTTATGGGGCATTCAGCCTTATTAGATTACCTAAATTACTGCAGGTCACAGCTGAGATGCATTAGTGGAATTTAATAGGAAAGCTTGCCCAGTATAGGCTCTGCTGTTCTTACTGGTTGTTACTGCTTTCATAAGAAGCACAGGAGATTATCGAAAGATATGTTTATAAAATAGACAGTGTAGTACAGCTACACACCAGGTTTATGCCAAATTAGGTCTTGAACCTGAATGTATTCAGGTGTTTACTGCAGTGTAGATTACAGTTCACTGTGTGACCTCACACATGTAGGTTGGCCTCCTCCTGGTTTATTTAATCCGTCTGCAAAATTGAGAAAAACAAGTACCTCCATGAAAAAACAGGTATGCATCTGGGCCAACTGTCCTGGGTAAATAAATTACAGATAAGGCAGTGGCTCAACTGGAGGGATAATAAAGAGGAAATGTAAGCCTCTCTGTCTCCTACACACATTTATCATTAACTTCCTGGCGTACTGTGTTTACATTTATTGGGTATGTTTAGTCTCACTGGACTTCCAGCAAAACAGATCTGGGGTCATCGTCTTTTCCTGCAATTCAGCACACGAGAAGCACTATGTGGTTAGTCATATTGGGGGGAACAGAGGCAGCAGGCTTTAGTGATTTGTGAATGAATCAATAAAGCATGTTCCTGTAGGTTTCTGAATTGTCTCTTTCATTAAGAATGGAATTGGGCAGCGGAAGATCGATTTTTGCGGCAAATCAGAGGTTTTTTAGCAGTCCTTCATTTAGACTGTGGATTTTTGGAGTCACAAAGCATCAAAAATATTATGCAGGATTTAAACTGCAACAAGAACCATAGAATAGTTTAAATGTCCTTTTTCAGAACACTTTTGTGAACTCATAATCACAAGACCTGATCTTTAGCTATCCCCACAGTTGACTAAATCAGTGGAAAGCTCCCACAGCTGAGGAGCATGGCTCATGGAGTAGCTGACATGATGTTGGTAAGAAATACTTGGAAAGGGAAGTGTTGACAAAGAGATGTTGCGGTTGTCTAAGGATGTAACTGAGAATTGTGTCTTTGTATATCATCATTGCTTACAATTGCTCTTGACAATTGAGATGTGTGACATAATTAAACTCTGCTTGAAATGCAATCATGCTTTAGAAGCATCTAAAGTAATGATTCTTATACAGGTATGGAACAGGCTTAAGTTTTGGCAGAAAGGTGTTTTAAATCTACTTTTTTTTTGCTTTGTCACCGTGTGGCTGTGAGGTTCTGAAGAAACTTACCTTTGTAGATGGTGGTTCATCTGAAAATGCTTTTCCTGCATGGCACATACAGGCTTAATTGAGTGTGGTACTACACCTTGACAGTATGCTTTTAGGATAGTTATAACTCGCTTAAGGATAATGTAATGTTCATCTTGGAACCTATGCTTTTAGTACACGTGTGCCTTTCTAACATCTTGAACCAATGTTAATTTCATGGACAGACAAGGGGAGTGCTGCATATATTACAGTTCTTAAAAAATTAATAGGCTCATGAAGTAGGAATTCATATTTGCAAATCCTGAGGGAGCTGGGGAAACATGGGTGAGCCACAGTGCTGAGCCCAGACAAAAATCTGCTGAATCAAAATCAAGAGCAGCATCAACAGTAACATGTAGAAGCACAGAGTTTTATTAAGAATTGATAAACTGCCAGGCATTACTTTCCACACAGATAATGTTATAAGATGTTGGTTAGCAATAAGTCACTACGTATTCCAAAACAATGCTAAAGCAAATACATTATCATAATATGTATCATCACCTGTGATATATATACTTAGCTTTAGCTTGCATCTACATAGCTGCAGAAGATAACAGTTTCTCCAGTAATTCTCTTGAGAGGCAGTTACATTAATTTTCTAATAATTACTAGGTAAGAATTGATTCATGTTACCTACATATGAAGAGTTTATGAATCATTCATTGCTTGGTGCAAACCTGAATCTTGATTCTGCCCTGTTGTTCCCTCCTTGGGGTGCCTGTGTAGACATCCTTCCTAGTTGACTGTAGAAGCATGTAGAGTTATGTTTATCCCTGAAGGATGCCCATAAATGCTATAGATACAAAATTAATATGTTATAGCTCTGCTTGTGGTGCAGTAATAGATGCTGGTAGAGTGCCTTAGTGGATGGTTTCTAGTTTTTTTCTGTTACGCAGTCATAATTTGTGATACTGCTTTAGCTTTGTTGTGCCACAAGCCTCGGTGGTCAGGAACTTACTAAGGATGGGTGAACTTTGCAAGACTTAGAGGTCTGGCTAAGATAAAGAAATCTGAATAGTTTTTCAGAGCTTAATGAGAGGTGGGCTCTTCTTTTCTCTCAGTGTTTTCAGGTAGAAATCTTTCCCGTTTCAGTGGTGTATCAATTTTTATAGGATGCCTTATCATCCAGGAGTAGGAGGCAGCGAGCTGAAGCTATGTGCTTTCTGTCTAGAATAGAGCATTTCTTAGTGGGAATGAACATCAGCAGATGTTTCTGAGGAGCTTTCCTAAGCAGGGTTTTAATACTGTCTTTGATGTCCAGAGAAGAACACAGCTTTAGCCATGTAGAAGTCTCTGAAGCAATTAATAATGTAATAGCCATAATTGGGGGTCTGTCACACAAGAGAGTAAGGAGTAAGAGGCTGATCATTATTCAGTGTCATGTTTACAGGAGAGGTTATACAGCTCTCACTGGAGACAAACTGATAGCTGTCGCTCGGGGGGACTAGTCTTGCACTCACTAAAGGTGGATTGGTGTACATTATTTATTTTGATTTTCACAGGTTCCGTTGCAAAGAAGGCCCAGAAACTGAAGGCTTTATTCTTTCTTACTCAAGAAAAATATCTAGTTGAGTCAGCAAGTAGTTTGATTGAATGAGGGCAGTGAAACTAGTCCGTAGTGGAAATTTTTTTTAAAAAGAGAGGCGAGTGGTATTTTTCTTTCAAAACTTGTGTGTGGTTAAATGAGAGGAAATGGAAAATCTGGTAAGCAGGTTGCCCTAAAATTAAGACCATCCTTCAAAGCTGAGGGCAAATGCTTTATGTGTTAAACGTGTCACCATTTTCCTATGAGAGTGCCCCAACAAGGAAAGTATTTGGATCTGCTCAGGAGGAAGAGAACATAGGAGCCGTCCTCGATTCTGGACTTTGACTCCTTCATGTTAAAAAGACATGCTAAGGACGTGAATGTATGCATGCAATTGCTTGCATGTTTCTGAATGTTAGAATTGCCATATGTCTGGTGAGTCCAGGTCATCCAGGTTGTAGTGTGCCAGCACCAAAATACAGACTGCCACAGCACTGTGCAGCAGAGGGAAGTAAAAGTCAGTGAGTGGGAGTGACAGCCTAACGCGCTCGATTGAGAAGATGTGCTTTTAAGTGTGGGGTAATAAATGCTAGTGTAAACTGCTGAGAGGAGATGATGGATTTTTCCATCTACAGATTAAGACTGGAAGTATTTCAGGAAGATGTGTTTTAGTCAAATAGGAGTGATGGGGATTGATACAGAAGTAACTGAGTAAAAAATCTGACGTAGGAGGTCAGACTGGAATGTCTGATGGCCCCTTTAGATCTTAAAATTGTTTAGAATGTTAAACTGAAACCCCTCTATGTTAGGGTTTGAATAGGACATCTCGGTGGACTTACAGCCATCTCAAGCAGCATTAAGGTTTCAAATGGGATTGTAATGTTTGCATGAACCCATGTTGCATACCTGAGGACAGTTGGCCTTACAATCCTTGCTTGTGTAATGGAGATATCCAAACAGTGGACACGAGCAGTTAAAAAAGGCAGATGTGTTGTGGATGAAAAGGAAAAGGAGAGTCAGTGACTATTAAAAAAATGTCAGACTGTCATGGAAAGCTAATGCTGTCTTTTGGCTTCAGTTCCACAGATGGGCATTTATAGCCCTCGTGTAAATCCTACTGAAGGGAGGGCTGAGGGAGTTCCACTGACTTCAGTGAGATCATTTTGAAGAATGGGGTAAGTGATTCTTAGCAGGCTGGGACAGAGAAGCATGGTACTGACAACATCATCTTTTCCATCTAAGGCTCTTTTTCAAGCCCTGATAAAATTTGAACTATAAAAGAAGATGATACATAATAAGAACTTGGTGAAGAAAAAAAATCCAGAATGAAAATTTTGACTCTTGTGGTTCCCCTTCCTCCATTAAGCCTGATGTGGGATTTGTATGAGCCTAGGAAATGTCCGTGGAAGTGGTCGGCAATTAGTGATAAACAGCGTTGTGGAGCTACAGGGTGGAATAGGATTAGAGTCTTTACCAAAATCCCCCAGGGTAAATAATGCCACTTCTGTCTGGATAGAAACATTTGCCAAAGGTGGTCCTTTGGGTTGATATTTTGTTAAAACAAAACAGCCAACCAGCAATGTTGAACTATGCTATTTTAATGGTCTTAGGCAGAACTTTAAGTCAGTTAAAAAAAAAAAAAAGATGTCTTTTAACTTTCTGTATAGAAAAATAAAGCATTTCAGTTTAAGAGATCATGTTAAAGTGTAAAAAAAAAAAAAAAAAAAAATTTACCCAAACCAAAATTCTTCTGCCATTTCATGGAAACGTGGAGTTCCTTAGGCATTTATAGTGTTTTGAGATGGCCTTTTTACTCACATAGAACACTTGGTTACTTCCCAGCTCTGCCTTACAGATTCACAGGTTGGTATGATTCACAATTATCACAAGAATTAGTTGAAGACCATAGCAATTAAATATTTTTATGGCTTATTATCATATTCTAAATATTAAATGATTCTGACAAATATTCTCAGATTTGACATCTGACCTGCATACTGTGCACTGCATTTGCTTACATATTTAAGCTACTAGTATTTCTAGGAAGCTATAGTTTATTAATTCATTATTATTTTATTGATGTTCAATTGATGTCTTATTATATGTAAATTAGATATTTGGGAATAATAATTTAATGGGACAAGGCAGGTGAGATTCCCCCAGGATAGTCTGTAATGAAGCTTCAGATTCTTAATAATCCTAAACTCATAAATAAATTATTAAGGATGAAACAAATGCAAAAATACTGAAATAAGCTGTGAAAATGTTAAGTGGTGGTGAACAGACACATAATCTGCTGGGAGATCTGTGTGATAATGTACATTTGGCACTAAGTCACGTAAGTCAGAATCACGTCAATGCTCCCCACTCCTTCCAACTATTTAATATTTAGGCACGTATCTACCCCTCGTGTCCCGTTACTATGCTACGCCATTCTGTGGGCAGACATTGTGCTTTGCTTGGGAACAGCGTTAATGTAGTACACTCGGCTGACCTCGGAGGCACTAAAATGACACGGCAGCAGCAGTCCAGAGTGCTGCAGTATATCCTGCTGTTAGCAGAACTGTTGGGGAGACAGTGTACTCCTCTGGACAGTTGTCTGCGAACTCTTCTGGGAAAAGCCAGGGAGCTGGCTCTTTGACCACACTCTTAAGTGTCGAGTAGGACACGTCCTCTCACTTAGCCGTCTTTCATCTTTTCCGTGGAAGACATGTTTCCCAGTTGCTCCTCTGATTTTCTTGAAGTGTTAGTAAGGAGACCACAGGTTTCCCTTACATAAGAAAGAAGGGAGTACCTACCCTTATGTAAGAAAAGAAGGGAGGTAGAGGAGGAGAGGATTCTGTTAATGTAAGTATTTTCTGGTTTGTTTTTTTTTTTGATCCCCAGCATCCTGCAAAGGTCTTAAGGGATCCAATGTTTCTTCAGTAAAAACATCACCGCTATGCCAGCCTTCAAAGACAGAGCTAAATCCCAAGGGACTACTCAGTATCTGTATTTTGTACTCACTGCAGTGGGAGTGCAGAAACTCAGCACTTCATAAAATGCTGCTGGTAATTTGAAGAGTTAGGTCATGCAGCAGGTTAGTAAATGTAAAGAAGTGTAGTGCCTAAAATTAGTTATCTGGCCCCATGACCATGGTGTTACATGTAAGTAGTGGTGACACAGGCATTCAGATAGGGATTCGGATGTATCCAATGTGGAATTTTGGCCCAAAGTAATTTTGGGTAGATGGTTTTCCTGTAACATGAAAGCTGGGGCATTCTTGTTATTCATGTGGTATTTTTGAAAAAAAGCTCAATTAAATTTTTTTTAGAAAATGAACAAAGAGATGGCTTAGTCACTGACTTAGGCTTTCACCTAAAATTATATTCCAGGAATTTGATGGTTATTGAATGGCCCAAAGAGTTGCAAACTAGAAATTTGGCTTAATACAAGGTACAGAAAAAAGACAAATATGCTGCTTTTCTGATGAAAGACCTTGGTTGCTAGGAAGAGAGTATTCAAGTGTTTGCTTATGTTTTGCTGGGGTTTTAACAGTGTGGAATAAACATATAACACCGTGCCTTTTAAATAATGTTTTCTTAAATAGTGAAACTGTAACCTAAGGAAGAAGTTGCAGTAATCACATTTCCTCAAAAATTGAGAATTACACTGCATCTCTGTAATTAAAGTGCTGTATTTTTCAAACATAAATCTGCTGGCTAATACGTTTTTATATATTTTGTAATTACAGATTTTGAAATCAACTTGCTGTTGAAAAATAGAAAATTCTGATCCCTCTCCCTAACAGGGTAAGAACAGAGAAGTCACTTGCGTGATTTGCAGCATCCGTAGCGAAATGACGTTCTTTTTGGTAGTTGTGAATGGTTATTCCTGTGCATCTGCCAGGAGACCCACAGATAATGGAAGACAGATCCTGCCTGAATCATTCTTCTCTTTTTCCCTGATGTGCCAGTCCAGCATGGTCTGGTGGAACTGTGGGCAAGTTCCTGTCCATGCAGTCGCTGACGCTTTTCTGCGGAACCACATTAAGCAATTGCTTGGGTCACCAGATGCCTGTTCCTCCTCCTTCACCTGCCTGCACAGGCTGGGCTTGGCAGAAGGTCCTGCCCTGCTCTTGACGTTGTTTGCACACTCCCCAGATTTCTTGTGACTCATGTCAGCATGACAGAAACCCTTCCCAGGCTCTGCTTGCTGCCACGGATGTAGGAGCGCTGTGAGAGATGCATAAATGGTTTGTAAGATCCCTGCCACTTTCTTATTTAGGAATAAGAGAAGTTCTGAGGTTGTTTTCACACTTGGGGCTCCTCTTTTTGCTGTTTTCTTGCCCTGCAAGAAAATAAGATACAAATTACTTCAGACAGAGCACCTTCTTCTGCAGCTTTTATGCAGACAAAGCTGTTATTATAATTGAGAGAATTTATCTGTCTGTGTGAGATCTGAAAGATTAAATAGGCATTAAGTAGGCATTTAAGCTTTTTGGGGCCCTACATATCTCTGGTGTGTGTACATAAAGCTGGGCTCAGGGGAACGTAGCAAACATCCTGCAGCTTCCAGAGACACCTACAAATATGTGGTTCTGCATTTGCCCTTGACTCCCCTTAAAATGCTGCTGTTACTGTTGTTGCTGCACATCTTTATTCGAAGTTATATATGTTGAGGAGGAGTAGAGGATAACATTTATAGTAATTGGTAATCAAAATGAAAGAGGAAACAAAAGAAAAGGCCAATAATGCAAGACTATCATTAAGTGCCAAATATAATTTGTCAAAGGTGTTCCTTCTAAATTAGATGGAGGCAGCATTTTATCAGATCAATATTGTCTCAGTTACTCCAGTCTTAGTAGCTTTTCGCTAGCAAATATGAAGAATTGTGCTATGCCCTATGCTTAAACAATAAGACTAAAGAACTTGGTGAATTAGTCACCCTAATTTCATCCACCTGGGGTTACTGGTGGATGAAAAGCTGGACATGAGCCAGCAATGTGCGCTTGTAGCCCAGAAGGCCAACCATATCCTGGGCTGCATCAAAAGCAGCGTGGCCAGCAGGTGGAGGGAGGTGATTCTGCTCCTCTACTCCGCTCTGGTGAGACCCCACCTGCAGTACTGCATCCAGCTCTGGAGCCCTCAGCACAAGACAGACATGGACCTGTTGGAGCGGGTCCAGAGGAGGGCCACAAAAATGATCAGGGGGGTGGAACGGCTCTCCTATGAAGAAAAGCTGAGAGAGTTGCAGTTATTCAGCCTGGAGGAGAGAAGGCTTCGGGGAGACCTTATTGCAGCCTTTCAGTACTTAAAGGGGGCTTATAAGAAAGATGGCAGCAAACTTTTTAGCAGGGCCTGTTGTGACAGGACACGGGGGAATGGTGTTAAACTAAAAGAGGGTAGATTTAGACTATATCTAAGGAAGACATTTTTTACAATGAGGGTGGTGAAACACTGGAACCACCTGCCCAGAGAGGTGGTTGATGCCCCATCCCTGGAAACATTCAAGGGCAGGTTGGACGGGGCTCTGAGCAACCTGATTTAGTTGAAGATGTTCCTGCCCATGGCAGGGGGGTTGGACTAGATGACCTTTAAAGGACCCTTCCAACCCAAACCATTCTATGACTATGGTCAGAAATCCCTGTAAAACTGGGATTGGCAATGTCCAAGGGTTGGAGCTGATACAACTCACATATATGGCCTGATTAGCTATGAAGCCAGCCTCGTAGATCAGTCACAGCCAGAAGTGCAAAGCTCAACAGCAAACTGAGCTCAGTAGTAAATATGATAGCTCAAGGAGTACATGCTCTGGTTCTTGGTGATGTTAATGGAAGAACAGCTATTGGCTGGAGTTGCCTGTTGGAGGAAGTGCATTAAGTATTTAACCCAGCTGTTGCCCATCTTTATCTGCACATCTTACCCAGCCTGATTCCTTTAATTACCAATATAATGTGTTCTTGCTGCAATTTAACCCTATAATACAGTCTTACTCAGTGTTACTGTGGTGCAGCTGTAAATCAAATACTGTGTTTTATTTCAAAATACAAGGTGGGAGTAGAGAAAGGCGTCATACAAGAGAATGGGCAACCTCATAACAGGAAATGGCATGTCAATTAAATTTTCAGAGAGGGAATGATATTTTAGGTATTTTCTGTATCAAAACATCACAGTAGCCTGTTGACAGAAGCAAGCAGCTCACTGTGTTTTAACTGGCTTTCATTAGCGTTCACGGTGCAATAGGAGTCCCTCACTCTGGCAGCACACTTTTCCCTCTGTGGAGATGAAGGCCTCCTAGACTAAGCAAACCTTAAAAACTTGCCCCAAGGCCAAAGAGTCTTTGGACTGGAATCCAGGCATCCTGATTCATAGCCAGCACAACTTGCACTAAATGTGCCTCTGTAGTATCTCCTAGAAGGAGAGAGTCATACATATGCATGCATACAAACTTATGCATCTGGCAGGCTCACACCTTGCTGAAGACAGCTCTGCAGTGGGAAGGTGCATCATGGCTGCATTTTTCGTCAGGAGAATATGCTAATTTTTGCTGCAACAGCTGTATATAACCTGACAGTTATTCTCTCCAGTCTCTTGGATTAACTTTATCTGTGGTTGAGTTTAGAATCCCCAAATGATTATGCAGTAGGTACAAGATACCTGATAATATAACAGACCTCTTATAATTTTTTAAAGCTATATTAATGTCATTTCTTAGGTGTCATCGTCTTTTTTTTTCCAACGTCAATCCATTGTGAATCATGCGCACACAGCAAAGAAAGAACAGAACCTACCGCAGCCTGTGAGCAGCAAGAAATTTCATCTGGATGACTGCGTAAGGGGTTTGCAAGACCGCCAGTAATTTTTTATATTCAGAGTTAAATAGAGCAATAAGATGGAATTTAAGCTTTAGTGCAATGGATTGAGGCTCTTCAGTCAATCAAATTATAGTTCAATCAGTTCATTTTAATCACTTCTCTAGAGAGAAGTAAACCCCTATGTTGAAGAATATGCAGCAATTTTATTGATGGAAAGTTTAATTGTTTCATTTTTCCTTACCGTCTGTAACACACTAGACTTTTAATCAGTGGGAACTGAAGTTATAATGAAGTAAAGTCCACTTTCCACAGTTCACAACTAGCTGAAAATAATTGGGTTGAGACTCCCATCCAGACAGTGTAATGCCTCTGGCATTTTCCTGAAAACTACACTTAATTGCTTTGCTGATGTTGTTAAGTGGTCCTGAGGGGGATGAAGTAGTAAAGCTGCCCACATATGCAAGGAAACAATACACAAAAAAAATGTCTTACAAGGTCCTTAAAGGAGGACCAACTAGTGACTAGAAGACAATATATGGCTTTCCCCCCCCCACTCCTTTTCTATACCAGAGAGAACACACAAGAGAGGCTGATAAAATAACTGTGGAAATGCTGTAAACACTAACAGTATTTTTATTTAACGGCAGAAAGCTTGGGACTAGAAGTACAGAAAACATCAAGGCAGACTTCTTGCAATCAAACCTGCAACTTAAGGCGAGCCCAACTCACTTGGCATTTTTATGCTGAATGCCGGTTAGCGTGCTGCCTGTCTTCAGCACCTTGGGCTGAGGAACAGATGTTCTCTTGTCCCCAGGGAGGGAGGACAGCTTGCTCTCTGTGCTCTGAAGTGAGAGGATGTGAGCCAGCTATGAGCCGAAAGCCTTGTCCAGGCATCAGTGGGACCAGCAAGTGTACCCCATTAGGCTCTAAATGTAGCCAGAGAAGGAATAACACTTTGGAATTGCTCCTTATTTAGTGCATTCGTGGGAAACGGTCCTCAGTTGGATGGTGTTTGTATAAAATGATGAATTAACTGCTAGACTCAAGGATATGCTGATGCAGAAATATGTTAGTTGTTTAACAGAGAAAAATACTTAATTAGGACACGTGAATTAGATAGTGCCCACGAACTTGAATTCAGGGTTGGAGCTGGAGCTATTTTGGGGAGGCAAGGACAACAGGGCTAATTTAGCTTTAAGCAAGTGGGGTTTTTTTTCTTGTTTATTTACATATGCAGGCACAGTAAAGTCTCTGGACAGCCTGACCTTCCTCAGCTGGTATCTGTGTAAACTTCAGTATGGCCTTTGCTTATTTTATTCTTGCTTTCACAGGCTCTGAGCTGAACAACTACCCCCTAAGGACTTTCTAGAAAGGATCATAGGCAAAATTTAGGCACTGAATTCTAAAGCTGAAATCTTAAAAATTCCCTTAACCCTACACCTGACCTTGAGGACCCCTCAAGAGCCTCCAAGTTGGTACCTTGAATTTTGGCCAGCAAACCTCTACTGGCACCTGAAATGATGCTTTTTCCACTGAAACAGGCTTGAGTTTAGATGGGACTTGAGCACCTTGGTGTGTAGTCCCCCACGTTAGTCTGACTGATCGCCATTAATATTAATAAGCTTTAACACCTATTTCTCCTAGGGCAAAATAGTAACCTCCCATGTGCTGGAACCGCCAACCATATGCCAAGGATATCAAACTGTCAGTTTTGAGAATAGCCCTGGGAGTAGCCCATTGTGTCTAATTTACTCTGCTTGCTTGCCCCTGGGAGAACAGCTCAGCAGCAGCAGTGGTTGTGCTCTGCTGTTCCTGGGGTTCCGTTGTGGGATGAGTCACGTGGTACGGAATGGTGCTAGGAAAGGCAGCAAATGAGGACTACGTTGTGACTACTGATGGGAGACTCTGCTTGGGTTTTGTACTCTTACTGATGCTGAAGGATTGCAGGAACCAGGGGAAATCTTCACTGCAGAGGAAAATAAACAACCTGATGTGGCTGGCTGAAATGTGCCACTGAGTTGTCTGGCTGTTCTAGAGGGTACGCTCCCCTGAGCCTTCTTTTGGAGGCAGGGTCACTACCCCAGAAGGAGGCGTGCTTCCTGGAACTGTAACGCAATACTGTGCAGCACCGCTGGCCAGCTGGACCTCACTTCTAAGCAGACCTGCTTGCTGGATCTCACATGCTTTAAAGTCCTGCCCTGGGTCTGAATGGAAACAAGAAGGAGCAAATGATTTGACACACATTCTCCTGATCTGACATACTGTATGGTTACAACATGGTGTGTCCTCCAGAAGAAATCCAAAATACATGTTCCTGCACAGGCACAGATCTGACTGTTCCCTTGATAAACTGTTCATGTGGAAAGATACAATTTGCACGGTTGTCATCAAAGCCAGCATATATTCATTTGTGGAAGCATGTCAGACACCATATGTCAGTAATATGCCTTTGATATGTTGGTGTCTGAATAATTTTTTAACAGCTGAATGGCATATGTTTAAATGTAAACATCTGTTCTATATTTGTACTGTACTGCCTGTGTTCTTTATTTCTGTATTTTCCCTTGACTAAGAGTTTGATTCAAATGCAGGAAAAGTGTGGGATTCATCCTGTTTTTAAAGAAAAGCAGTTTTTGTAGTATTTCAGCATCTGGCCAATGTGTGTATCTTTTCATAGATGAGAAGGGCATTTAAAAAGTAATTTTTTCCCTTTCGGTAACCAGAACAAACTCAGTTTCCAGGCAAAATAAAAATTTGATATGACTAGAAGTTTGTTAAATGAAAATATTACTGGTTTAGTGTTGGGCAGATTCTGTAATGTATGGATTTACTGAAAATCCATGTAAGAGCGGTGTATTAAACCATGATGACAATAAATTGGTTTTATCCAGAAACTTTTCTGATGCAGTTAAAGAACTTGCAATGTAATAAATGACTTAATAAAGGAATGAAATAATACACTATGTTTGTTAGGCTATTTATTATACATGGGTGAAACTGAAAACCAGTGTCACAACAAAGGGATTCAAAAGCAGTTATTGCAACTCATCAATCAAATGAGCCACTGGAGCACCATTCAGGATGCTACAACTAGCCTAAAAGGCACGGTTTGGTCAAAATGAATATCTTACTGTTAGAGCAAAATGACAAGAGGCATTGTGAACCGACTGGGACTACCTGGAGACTCTAGAGATGAGTGTCTAATGCTAAAGTACAGGAGGTGCTTGAGAAACACTGCAAAGTGAGTTGGACTCACCACCATGGTGGCAGGAAGAGACTCCAGAAAGAAGCAACCACAACGGCAAGTTGCGTACCAGCAGAGTTACAAGTACTTCTTCAGTAAATGTTTCAGCAAAGCAGATGATCTTGCTCTCATGAGTGTCCCACAACTCTACCTTTTGATAAAAACTCACCCATTTAGCAATGAATAACGAATGTCAGATTTTGGTGGACTTACCGCAGTCTGGTCTCCATATGCTGTTTGCATGGCTTGGCTCAGGCCTTAAAAAAAAAACAGAACAGCCATCACATATAAGAAAATTAAATCTGTCTAAATCCCAAAACTTCATATTGTTGTCACAGAACCACAGTATTTCATAGCCACGCTTAAAACAAACCAAACCATGAAAAGTTGAGTGCTGTTGGAGCCACCAGCTAGTTATTAAAAAATGACCAAAGTAGCCCAAACTGCTCCTGCTGTAATGGCAAAGCCGATGCCTGATGCCTGGGCAATAGGAGGAGCCCAGCCAGGCCGAGGTGCCTCGGAATCAGTGCCATCTTGTGGCACTTCATGATATTAAAAAAAACCTTGAGCTACAATAACTGCAAGTGTCCTCAGAGTCAACCACAGTTCAAAAAACTTGCACGTGGTAAACGATATAAACCACAGTAAGGATATGTAAATTTGGCCGTAACTTCTGCAGTTGTGCATGGAGCAGCTCACAGCAGCTGAATGATTAATGAGGCAAATGCCTACCAGTTATGGATCACTGAAGGTGCACTGTGAGTTGCATGTAATTATAAATCCTGAGAACAGATGGAAAATTTTGCAATATCAAAAGCCTGCTCCTTATTAGCCGTGCAAGCGAAGCAGCCAGGCCGTGCGGCTGCCTTGCTGGGGCAGGGCTGCACCCCCCATATGGCGGGCGGGCGGCTGCAGTACCATCACCATGGCACTGTTTGTGTGTGTTAGCCTGGGAAAGAGCCGGCATCCCCTTCCCTGCGCCCCAGGAGCCACAGGGCAGGTGCTGGCTGCTTTTACAAGAGCACCTGGGTTTAGTGTGCTGCTAGCTGCGGACACTTGGAGTCAAGGCAGAGTTGTGCTTAAAACAAAACAAATACACCCCAGAAGCACCCACCCCCAGTGAAACCCTGCGAGAGCAGCAGGAGCTTGCTTTTCAGACTCGGGCTGCTTCTGTGTCACTTACGCAGTGTCAAACATTTCACTCCAGATCTTTGACACTCATTCCTGGCACCAGCCTTAGCCTGGGCCCACAGAGGCAGCTGCTATTACTGACTCAATGTAAAAGAAAAAGAACTCCCAACACCTATCCTCCTCTCCCCACCCACCCAAATAGGGGGAAAGCACATATAGGCTTCATGTTGTCATTTTATATATATACAAACCATATAAAATATAAATAAGTAAATATATAATATTACATGATACACATATAATATTTACCTACTATATAAAACTTTGTATAATATAAACATATAAACCAAACACTATATAAGTAATATATGGGTACATATATAAAAGGTAAATACATAAAATATGCATATAAATATATAGCATATATTATATAAATTATATAAATACAAATAATACAATTGTAATAAATGTATAAGTTATAATATATAATTATTTTATATATATATAGTGTGTGTGTATATATATATAAAAAAATATACTGTTTCCAAATAACGACTGCTGCAACATCGGACGAGGACACATACTGTTCCTAGCAGTACATCATTTATTGCATAAAAAGGGAAGGAAATAATAGCAGCTTGGATGGGATTAAAAGAGATCTTTGAGGCACGTTCATAGTCAGGTGGTAGGCTAGCTGGTACACCGGGGAGACATAACTTCTTTCCTGCATCAAAGGACGCTGAAGGAAGGTAGACAGACCCTTGCGTGCTTGTAGGTAACACAATGGCTCACTAACACCTTTAATTCCTCCTTGTCTCATTACCTACTTTGAGCCTGTTCAAGTATCCCAGACATTTCCCGCAAAGGCTTTTTGGGAGTGGTTATGGTATAGTAACAAAGTTACAGTCTTATTTCTGTTTTCTATTGTCTCCACTTCTGTCAAGTATTAAGAGATTTTTTTCTTTCAGTGACCCTTAAATTCTTGTAGTTTATAATTCTTGGATTAAAACCAGATTTAATTTTTTTTAAGGAAAATGCAATGTTATTTTTATCAAATGTTCTGAAAAGGCGAACACTTTCACGCCACACACATTCCACTCAAGGACCTGAGCCTTGATGTATAGTATAATTTTAGTACTAGCTAGTATAATTTTAGTACTTAAACAGTGGGCCTTTCTCAGAAATTATTGCTTTGCTGGAAAGTAGTTAGGTACAACTGTCAAGTACAGTTGTTGTGGGCTTGTTTTAGGTTTATTGCAGGGCACTGAATTGTGTTACAACCTTTTTTTTGAGGACAGTAGAAATGCTATGATTTCAGACAGCCAAAAACTTTAGTAGATACAGGGAGTCAATTAATAGTAAATTAGAAACAGATTTTTCCATGTTAATTTGATCGCAATTAAAGAAAAAAAAAAAGTCTAAGATACTGCATTGTCCTGAACTATCACTGTGGTTTGTTACACATATGACTATTAAATTTGCTCCATCTTGGACAATGCAATTCTTAAGTTTTATTTTCCAAACTAGGCAAACTGTGCTTTTATCTTATATTAGGGTAAGCTGCATTATTAAACGCAAAGTAATCTTACAAATAGTTCAAAGCCAATATTAAAATTACAGCATAATTGATTGCAATTGCTTCTTTTCCTAAGAAGGATGAAAGCAAATAATATTTCTTTCAAGTGTCTCTAATTTTCAATACTTTGTATAGGCTTCTGTCTGTTTGCTGAACTCTCACTGTGAATCTGTAACTTAGCTATCTATTTCCTCTCTGTCATGCTGGAAATCGAATTTGCTTTTTTTGACTAAGATTTATTTTTTCTCACTCATTTCCTGTTCCTCAAAGTAGCAACTTTTGAGTTTTCTTTTCAGACAGGCTTGATTTTATTCTATTTTCGCATATAAAAATGCCCAATAAGCCATCTCAGAGGGGATGATATCAGCCTGGATTCCCACTACCTTTCTCTGGTGGAAGTATGTTTAAGCATTATTTTGTTGTTCATTAGAGGGCCTGATGTAGCTGCAGTGTGACTGGGAAGGGACATTCTTCTTATGTAGCCATAAAATACCCACAGCCTCTTTCATCATGTAACTGGGGGATTATGCACCTTGCAACAATCTTGGAAGGAATGGAAGCAGAAAATACTGCAGCTGCCACCGAGAGGTAAAATTTGAATCCAGTCTGAGATTTGAGTATCAGAGAAACCTGAACACCAGTGTTCTCAGCACTGCTTTTTCATTTTCAAAAATACAATACAGATGAGAGCTCACATTTCAAGAAGTTCAAGGGTTTTTTGTTTTAGAGTTTGGGCTCTCGCTTTTGGAGAGACCTTGGTTTTGTAAGGTCCCAAATTATAAGGCAGTCAAAAATAACACTCTGGCTTAACTCTCCTAATGCAACATTTTCTCCCATTTCTTCACCTTACAAAGCCAGTCACAAAAAGTCCTGTTTTGCCTATAAGATTCATTACTGCATTATAGCTCCTTATATTAGACTAGGTTTTCAAGTTAGCCCTTAGACAGATTGCATTTCCACTTTGTAATGATTTTACCATTGGAAAAGTTCATCTAGAAAGATGGCTGGAAAACAATGAAGCCACTACGGGAATTCTTTTCTTCTTGAAGTATCTGTCACTCCACAGTAGAAGAATCAGAGGGATATGTTAAGCTTGCTACATCCTCTGTCAATCTTTTGTTTGATTATTATGTTATCAAGTTGCTTGCACTGTGAGAGATTAAAACAGTTACGTAAGTGCAAAGCATAAAGTTACCGAGCACTCTGAATGTAAGTCAGACATCAGACTAGTTTCTGAAGTGCAGAACTACTGAGCTTTCACTTTGTCACACAAGCAGATGTTGCCGGAGGCAAGGAGGAAAGGAGCGAAAGTTTTTTTTTTTACCTGGCTGCTGAACCTTGCACTACCTGAAGAACCAGGCACTGTATGCAGCTACTGGTTAGATGCCTTTCAAACCTGTCTTCTGCCTAAGGGCTATCAGATGTGCAGCTGAGGCGAAGAGACAGATTTTCCTATTGTGAATCTCCGTAACTTGAGGACGTGCTGCTCACTGCAGTAAGTAAATGGTTGGGCTGCTTCAGATCAGGGGAGAGCTTTATTAATTTAGGAGTCTGACAATATTATTCTTCCCTTTTGCTTTACTGTAAGGAGAGTTCTGCCCAGTATGGGACGCGCTACTAATGAGCAGAGATAAAATATCTCATCTAGGGAGGAAGACTTCATCCTGGATACAGTTTTCAAAATCATCGTGCAGCTTAATTTAGCTTGAAAGATTCAACCAAAACTATTTGCCATACATATTACTTTTTGATAACTGTGGCCTGCCATATGTACATTCTGGCTACCTTTTAATATTGGTGGGGATTTGTCCACAGGGGAATCCTTAAGTCTGGTGACTTTCCTATCCCATTACCTGGATGTCCATTTATTCTGCAGAATCCAAGAAGCATCCAGTAAGTAACTCTCCAGGCCCAATGAACTGGCTAGGGACCCTGGGTCTCTAGGTAATTACACTCATGCGTATCACTGTTCAAGTAAAAAAGTGCTTCACTCTCTTATTTGTATCAATCTTTAAGTAAACCTACAAGAAAATATTATACCACTTTTAACAGATGTGAAATAATGTACAGGCTTGTGATACAGGATGCCAGGGGTTTCAACGAGCATCAGTAGAACTGCACGCATCTCCCTCAAACAGAATAAGCTGTACGTCATTCCCTACAGATTTTCTTCTTCCTGTGCATGCATCATATATACCTCCACTGGTATACATGCAAATACCTCCATTGCTATTATGTATATCTGCTTATAATAGAGTGTCCAAAACGCTGGAAAATTGTTTTTGTGTACCTTACAGGGCGATGAAAGTTTGAAGTGGTGGACTATTGGGGGCACCAATATGCATCCATGTAGCTGCCACAACCCCATACTAGCACAGATCCCGTGTGAAGGAGTGGACAGCAAGGTTGGCACACGCAAAGGAAAGCAGGTTTTGGAGGGTGAACTAATGCAAATGCCGCAGTTACAAAAGTGAGAGAGTTCATTTAGAAAAGGTCATTTGAGAACAGATTCTACACAAGACTGTAACAATACAAACACCTCAGAGCAGAAACCCTTCTCTGAAGAAATGTGGGCCATAATAATACTTAAGAACTGTCCATAGCCTCTTTTTAAGCACATTGGCTATGCCTACTTCCAAAACAACTGAGCTATCTTGATAAGATTTTTGGTTTACAAATAAATAAATATTAGACATTGGAGCTGTACATGAAATTATTTTTCCCCCAAGTACATTCATGGTCATGCCTTTTCCCATTATGAGTAATCATTAGTGACTCCATGGTCAATTACTAACAAAATCTCACAGAAAGCCCTGCTAGATAGGGAGAAACATGAAAATCTCAAGAAACAAGGTATCTGACTTCCAAACAAAATGCCTGCCTAAGACCAAACCTCATTAGGGAGAAGTCCTCCAGGCAAACATCCTCTCATTATTTATTGTCATGGTTTACTGAAGATTCCTTAGTGTAATTCACAATTGGTTTTTAAATAAATCTCTCTGTATGGTAAATGTGATATTCCTGCATCTAAACAGCAGGGTTAGCTGAAAACTGAACAAGATCAAAATTTCACATTTCAGGGACTCATAAACAGCTTAGAGCCTGACAATAACGCAACAACAAGAAGCAAAAATATCACCAACAATGTATGGCTGAAAAGTAAGGTAGCAGTGGCTGTACAACATAATAATGAAACGGTGAAACTGCAAAGCAAAAGCAATTAGCAACCAAGTGTTGGTAATGAAGAATTATTTATGGTAAGGAACTTCTCTACAGAAGAAGGATGGTGCTGTGTTTCTGATTAACATTTAAGGCATGAAGGCCTTGGATTTAAGGCTTTGCTGGCTTCTAGAGGGTCAGTTAGGCCTAGGGTCTCAAAAGTTTTGAGGCACTCTGATGCCCTGGAGGATTTGGTCCAAGCCTCCTAGAGCTCAGCTGCTCATCTGGAAATTAGGGATACTAAAGCTTCTCTTTCTTGTAGTGGGTACTGTGAAGGAGAGGGTGCTAAAGGCTGGGCATGATTTATCAAATGGTTTTGCTATGGATCTTTTCAAGGGGATGAAAGTCTGAGGGATTTTCCTTACAAACCTTATCACATCAAAGGGTTAACTAATGCTTATGCCTAAGGTGAAAAGTGCATTACCATGATTTCCATTTTTTATTGCACTAAACTGCTGAGCCCTGTTAAAGTCCAGAATACCTCAGAAATTTCCATCTCTGATTAGAACAGGGTGAAGTTTTCTTCAAGGAGAAAATCCTCTGGTGTGATCCATTTTTCTCCTGTAGTTAAAAATTCTTGGGCTGATTCAGCATCTGGGCTGATGAGTTGGCCCCTGGAAGCACTTGCCTTCATTGCTCTTGAGGAGGCTGGAGGGGCAGCACAATGGAAAGTTGCTTTCTTCGCCAGAGGACACGCACGCAGGCCAGTGTTGCCAGGGCAGAGTCTCCTGAATCCGGCTTGGCTCAGAGCACTCTATCTACTACTACCCGTAAAAGATTCATTCTCTTAAGTTTCATATTTATCACTTTACATAACAAGGTTTCTTTACTAAGGTAATATTATAGTCAAACAAATGTAAAGCTGATGAGGATAAAGAGTAAAATAACTGAAAAGGGCTTTTTTAATCACTGTGGTGAAAGGGGATATTAATACAAACAGATTGCTTTTTTTAGTGTACCTATTATAGTCATGCCCACTCTTTGCTGAATGCATACCTATGAGACTGCGTGTGTGTGCAATAAAACCCTTAGTTTATTACGCATTTTTTTCTATTCTGCTATGTCAGTCTAAACTCACTTTGAAGGCAGGAATGATGGAATTGTTCAATATATCGTGTGCAGAAGATTATGACCTCTGCAATCAGCCCCTGAAACACCACTGTTGTCTTACTTCTGGGGCAGCTGAAATGAATTATAAGGTAGCCTCATAAAACCATAATATTTTACTAAAGCTGAGGCCTCTGAATATGCAGCACTTGAGCATTTTTGTATTCTTTCTCATTTCCAAAATATTTACAATCTGCATAAGATTTCAAAAATGAAAATTGAACATAGTATTTTTACTGAACATATTATTTCTAAACAGGGTCTCAATCCTGCAACAACTCAAATGGGTGAATGGCCTTATGCTTGTAAAAAAAGTGCCACTGATTTCTGCATCCATTTGCGTACATGTTTTGCAGGAGACATCTTAAAGTTGCCATCATCTAGCAGGAAGACACGAGTACATCTGCCTGAGTGCTGGACCATGCTGTGGAGGACATGCCTCTACACTGAGGCACGGTCCTAACCAGAGGGGGTGAAATGCTTTTCGTTCAGAAGGGGGACAGAAGGAATACCCTCAACGAAAATCTGAGACAAAAGTAACACCCCAAATACCTTTCGCTGCACATGAAGATCTTCTGTTTGGAGGAAGACTGACCCAGCCAAAATGGAACACCTAGTTTAAAGCCATCATCACGCCTCTGCATTTTCCCACTAATTAAACCTAGTTTCTTTATTCTCTATAACGTACGCAACTAAAATTACATCAACCACCACAACAACGATCTTTTCCTTTTGTCAAATCTCTATGGCAGCAGCTCTGCCTCCTGTCTGTGCTGCTACTAGCAGGGTAGCTCCAAATAATCAATTATTTCTCTTCCACACAAAACGAAGGCCTATACAGCAACAGGAGGGCCCATAAAGTGGTAACCAACAAACAGAAAGTCAAGTTGCTGAAGTTTGTCATTGGTGGCCCTTATTCTGCAAAGCATTTAAACACCAAAGGTTTAATGAAGCTGCTGTAAATATTCAGTGCCCATGGGTGAACACGGTTCACCAGAACCTTGTGTTAACACCACAGGTCTAACTTGCTTATGGAATTTGAAAATGTTCCCAGCAGGATCCTCTGAACAGATGTATCATATAATATTTTCAAAAATAAAGCCTTATTTATTCATACCTGGAAGGTTCAGGGCCTTGAGGAAAATCTGTTAACACGGTGAAAGGCCTAAAAGCCCAAGCTCCCCGCTCCATGCTCAGGGAAGAGTGCGCTGTCACCGAGTTGGGAAAAGCCAGGCTGCCCCGCTTGCAAAATGTCCTCTTTGTTCTCTACGTGAATCAGTTTGTATCTGCTCATAACCCACTTCTTTCCAAGGGATTCAGGTTTAGGATTCCCTTTGATGCTAGACTCACTGCTGGGAACAGTAAACCACTCCAACTTTGATTACAATTATTCCCTATAGTCAGCTATTCCATTGTTTCCTCTAAAACTCTTATTTATGTCACCGTTTCATTTTGGGTAGGTTTCCTCCTTCATCCTTTCTGATTTAAATCATGCCAGTTACAAAAGTTACAAATCAGATAGCTCAAGAGGCACGCAATATTTTAATATAAAATGTACAGAAATTCCTCATTCTCTGTAACATATGCGACTAAAATTATATGAACAACCACAACAACGATCTTCTCCTTTTGTCACCTCTCTCTGGGAGCAGCTCTGCCTCCTGTCTGTGCTGTTCCTAGCAGGGTAGCAGGGGTGGCAGCCTCCCCCAGAGAGCACAGAAACCGCCTGCCCCGGGGCTGAGGGGTGTCTTGGTCTGAACGCTTCTGAAGATTTCAGCCTGTCTGGAGCATTTCAGTGTTACATCAGGCCGCTCAGTCTAGTAATGGTAACCTAAGCTACAAGCAGCAGGGAGGTATTTGTGCTGTGCTTTGCTTAGAGGAGCGTTCAGAGCCTGTGACACTGTCTGACACTGACTGATTAAGATACAGGTACTGTGGTGCTGCCAGGAAAGAAGAAAGAGGACTCTTAGTGCTATTGTTGCTCATGGATCTCCAGCAGAGCAGCAACCAGACACCAGTGCACAGCAGCATCGTGCTCTACCACCTTTTCTGAGAATTACTGCCTAGCCAACCCTAAAGTGATTAGGAACACACCGTTTTTTTAACACAGCCTGTCCCTCCACAGACTCCAAAGACTGTATATCATAGGTGATCGAATCCTTATGACTGCGGAGGGGACCGTGATAGGAAGAGGTGAGGGAGATGTGAGAAGGACAAAAATATGAACTCATAATAAGTCTTATCAGGGAACCATTAGGAAGGCTGCTGCTGCAGCAAACAAGACCAGGACCTAACAGAGAGAGAAACAGAGCTACCTAGTTATGCTGCAGATACAGACTAATCTTCGTTTCCTCCATGGCTTTTACTTGCCATTTTTAAAAAGCACGCATTCAAATTTGTCTCCTGAACCCAATTTTCTGGGTATCCTCAAAGCTCACACTACACTACTAGTGTGAATGGTGAAAAGCATTGCTTTGCCAGGCAGAGTCAATTGCCAGGCAGCCTAGGACTTGGGGCTAGAATTTTAGTTTTATTTAGTTTAATTCTTAGGGCTTTCCCCAGTACAAGATGCAGGGTTTCCCCAGGTACTTTTTCATCCCATCTTTGCAAGTGAAGAAATAATCATTTTCCTTCTCTTTGAGGCTGATGCTGAAGCCCTTAGAAAGAGTAATATATGTCTACCCAGGGTGTCCAAACTTAGGGAAGCTCTTTAGGTCTAACTTACATTTTTGGCCTTCTGGAGTCACCTCTCCTCCTTACAGTCTATGCAGGCAGGAAGGCAAGCAGGAAAAAAAAGTCTCAGCTGTCTTCAGAAATCTGAGATCTCTGCAGACCTGTGATTCTCCTACTCATTTGCATGCCAAACCAGGTGTGTTTCTGTCCCCTGTGTGGTGCCAGAAATGTCCTTGTCCTCCATGAAGCAGAGGCCAGAGGAAACTGGAAAGATTCTGCTCTTCCTTCCACCAGGGAAGAGGCACTTGGGCTTCCAGGAGCCTCTATTCTCTATCACAACTGGTCTGTTTTCATCTCGGCTTTCTTAATAAATATTTAGTGGGCAATTCACATTTTCCCTCCTGCTCTAACAGAGCTGATTATTGCTAGGGTCAGGTGGTTACATGAGCTAATTAATATTCACAGGCAGCAGTAGGAAATAAGTACAAACCCCATCTCCTCAGCTTTAATTACAATATCAGTGCTATCAAATTCCATGTGGATACACCTCCCACATCAGCTCCAAACAATTTCAGATGTGTATACTAACAGGATCCACAACATCTTTAACTCATGATCTTCTGTCATTACAATATAATTACTCTAATGCATCTTTACAGTGCAACGCCCGCCAAAGCTAACAACCGTTGAGTATACCATGTAATTATAGAATAGAGACATTAATGTAAGCTTTCAGCTTACAGTGACTTGCAGCATTTCTTCCAGTCCCATTATTCAACATTTGTGGACAACCTGACTCCTACCTGCTCCCCTTCCTTCTCTATATCAACTTTATGAAACATTTTTGTTATTCTAGCACTGAGAAGCCCCAAGTGGCACTGAAATCCCAGTGGGAATACAGCACAAGAGTCAATAAAGTGGCAGTAAATTGTCTCACCTTGGTTAGCTCTGTGGATATAGAAGAGGAATAGAGGAAGGTGAGTCAGGGAAGAGCAACTGGAGTTTGCACCTTGCTGGGCTATGGGTGAGGATCTGGGCCTTGAATAGACATGGTAAAAGAGGCTAGGAGAGGTTTGACAGAAAATGCAGTATTGGCTAATTAAGCTAGTAAATATCCCTTGAATAAGTGCTAATGGAGGTCAGACACAAAAGTCAGCTAGTTAGGGAGAATGCTAGTTAGTTAAGCTTCAAAGGGTCTTTGTGGCAAAGAGATGTTTGTATTTCATAAGAGGTAAAGGATAAGCCAGTGGAATAACTTGTCAAACGACAAGCCATGAAGATGATTTTAGCCTCTCATTTCTACCACTGCAGAAAAGTGAGGAACAAAATACACATTTTAAAGATGGGATGAATAAATAAAATGGGATGAGTTTTCAAAACTACGTAAGGATTTTCAAATGAGAACTAACTGCAGACATAACTCACATTGCTCTATGCAATGTATTCCTGTGTCTTTGCAGAGATTTACAAAACCCTCTCAGTATATCAATTTCATCAGCCTTTTACTTTTCTTAAATGGCAGTCATTTTAAACTGTATAATAGCATCTATATTTGATACATTTGGCTTTCCATATGATAACTTAACAGTCACTATGATTAAGACATACATTATCAAGACTTGAAAAAGAGAGTTAAACAGGAATGGCATTACATTGTCACCTATCCAAGTTGTAATTGTTGTTTAACTGTAGCTCTGCGAGCAATTACAGAAGGACAAACAACAAAGAAACCTCTGGTTTGATTGAAAGCGACTAAGAGAGGAAAAACCAAGACAGATAATATATGAAATTTCAGGGAAGAAGCATTCCTTCCCTGAAATGCAAAGGCCCTTCTTGATCTGTGAGAGGTAAAGCATGGGAAAAGTGCAACTGTTTCTTGGAGCAGTACTTCATCTCTGGGAAGTCGTCTTTTGAATGGAAATGGAAATTAAGAGCTGCCAGGCTGATTTTTATCTCTGTGTATCACCTGTCAGATTTATACTGTCTATGTTTGCTGGTGTTCTCTAATATCCCAGTTAACTCTGATTTTTTGCATATTAACTGTTTTGTGTCCCAGATGCTCATACAAGGATCATAAGTATTTTCTGAAAGATATAACCATCACTTTCAACAGTATAAACTACTCCTTTCCGAAACATCTCACTCTGTTCTTGGAGAAGACTCAAAAAATCCCTGAAGAACTACTTTTGAATGAGTTTTTTTCAACATCAGCTGACTGGGACATGGAGGAAGCTGTTCCTGAGCCAAAGTACTTCCACAACAGTCACTTTGCATCTAAACCCAATGAGTTTACCTTCAGGGGTAGCTCCCAGACTGATCCCAGCCATGGAGAGATGGGAATAACGCAGTTTCAAGTCAGCTAGAAGCTAGCACATAATTCTGAGTGTTTGAATCCAGGGTTTGGCCCTCTGCTACGGGTACATGTATAAGAATAAGGGCAACATGTATAGCTCACACATGCAGTATGTACAGTTCACACATGGAACTAGACAGACATTTTGAGAATGGACAGGGTTTGTGGTTTCACAGGGCGTCATTTCTAATTATAAGGAAGGCTCCCTGGTTCTGGAAAGTTCAGGATGTTCCAGAACGGAAAAGGAAAATACTGTTCTACTTCAACATCACACTGGCACTGTCAGATGATTCATAGGCTCTGGAGAACACAGACATTACCAGCTCAGCACATCTATATACCAATCACCATTTGTCATATGTGAGTACTTCCCACAGTCCTAAAAAGGGATTTGTTTTGTGTATTATTTGCATGAAATGTAACCAACTCCATACTGAACAGCAAAATAAAAACAGCACTGGATTGTTTTATTGAATATTTGCTTATTTACTTGGGAAAACTTCACTTTAGGATTTTTTTTATACTGCCTAATAAAAGGACCCCCACAGCTGTCTTCTTTGTGGAGAAAAGCTGTCAACATCCAGTATAATTTTCTGCATATTGAGTGAAGTACTTGAAAGTCCCAGTTCCATTTTAATATGTGAGATGCTCTCCCATTTGTATGCAGCTGGAGAGAGTAGTTTTATCCTCATTTAAAAAAGCCATATGATGGATTTCTTTCTTTAAACAAATACAGTCTCAAACTTTTCTTTTTTCTCTCTTTCCCCCAGCATACACCTTTCCTCTCTTGTTAGGCACCTGTGTGCTCAAATCACTGCACAGTGTTGACATCTCACTCGTTATACATAAAATGATGCCAGTACCATTTCTTTTTTGATGCCCCTGTGCATGATCTGCTGGAATAATTCCCAGATTAATTGTTTATTAATATAATTTTTGCAAAACAGTTGGTGGGGAACTTTCATTGCACTGCCTTGAATAAGGCTATCACTATCCTTTTCTGAATTTTCTGGTTCTGGGAATTGACAGCTTCTAATCCTAGCCAAAGGTTTCTCCAGTCCTGATCCTGCAAACACTTTGCCACATAGGAGCAGTCCTACTACAGCCAGAAGGCTAATGTTGGGTATTCAATACTCAGTACTCTTTCCGACGCAAGTGCCAAATTCATTTGCATTCTCAGGTACTGCAGAGCACATGGATCCCAGGCAAATCTTCCTACAAATGACCTGCAAATGCAGGTTTTGCATGGCAAGAGCACAGGGTTGGTATTGCACCTAGTCTACGTGGAGGGACACGAAGAGGGACAAGCTACCAACCTGCAGCCTTGGGCACCCTTGCTTTTATGTATATGTGCACACGGGGACTATATATCTCCTGATTTCTAATAAAATTTGCTCACAACTGATTGCTGGTGAAATGTTACAGTTCTTAAATATTTATTAAATGTGTGTTTTGAGAGCTGTAATTATTCTTATTTACCACACCAACTACAAACTTCATCCTAATTATATGCATACCAAAGACACTTAATCTAAAGTGCTGTTAGCCTTCTTCCATGTTGTCACAGGACAGAGGACCATTTAATGCAAATGTAGTGACATTTCATAGCACCAGTCCGTTTGTGCTTAGTCCTTCCACAGCTATTAACTCTGATGCAAAGAAACATTGTTGTTATGGGTAGCAAGGAGCATCTTTAACATCCACAGCTATTTTTAACGTTTCTGTCAAGAGGAAACATTATAGCTGTGAAGGCACAGGGAGATTTTGTGTAACAGAGTCACAAAGCTTTGAACTCTGCACACACCATGACTGAACATACTGCACGTACGCTTCAACACATCTTGACACTATAAAAGTCATGGTTAAAAAACCATGATATCTGAAGGTTATAGAAC
Source organism: Calonectris borealis (assembly GCF_964195595.1). Taxonomy (NCBI): domain Eukaryota; kingdom Metazoa; phylum Chordata; class Aves; order Procellariiformes; family Procellariidae; genus Calonectris; species Calonectris borealis. Next base: position 8,105,530 of record NC_134323.1, read on the forward strand.
ATTTAATGGCTCTAGTGTAAACAATATACTGCCAAGAATTAAGTGCCAAACATTATCAACCTCCCACTCTGGATATGCCACATCTTACAGGCCGAGAATGACTAACCCAAACAACCTCAGATGGCAAACCACCAAGCAGACAAGTTTGAAGCGATGCTAGCAATTCAGTGAGCACTGAGTAATTCCCCAGACAGTGTTTGGAGATGCTTTCACTCAAATTCAAGATCTCTGCTCCACATCTCTGTTTTGAATGAGAACAAAAAAGAGGATTCTCAAAACTTCCAATGGAATTAAAATTCTGAAAACTTTACATTCGAAAAATTAGATAGGTTTGGTGCTGATTGTCTGAAACAAATGGGGCCAACTGTACAAATCTTGGATGAACCTGGGAAACACCCCATTATGAAAGCAGCAGATCTGAGAGCCTCAGGGCTCCTGGGCTTGTTTGTTTCTCATCTACTAATAAAGTAGGAACCTCAGAAATATGGACATCCACACTTTAACCAGCATTCTTGGTTTTTGCAGTGCCCGGTGCTGGAGGTGCAAAAGAATGAGCCACTATTGGCCAAGCTTTCCTAGGGTTTCCAGGCTTCCACCCCCACAGGCCAGGGGTTGGGGCACTAGTTAAGGTATCCAGATTCTTTTTTGTGAAGAGAGGAGTCAAAGCTGCAGGAGCCCCCACCTGGGTCAGAGACCTCAGAAATTCAGGATTTCCAGCTCTACCAGAGACACCTGGAAGATATGTGAGCTCTGGGTTCAGCTCCTGGTTGAGCTGCAGGAAGCTTGCTAGGTGCCCTGGAGTCAGAGGAAGGCCACGCAGAAGGTCTGCTGCAGAGCAACAAGTAATGGAGACCTGCCTGCGTTTTGGCAGGGGGAAAAAAAAAGGAAGAAGAAAAAAAAAAACAAGAAAACCCAAAGACCCAGAGAGTTTCCTGAGAAATATTTTTGTTTTCAGTAACTCAGCATTTTCTAATCAAGCATTGCTTACTGGAAAATTTCTGCCTATTTCCATCTGGGAGAACATTATTCAGATAGACATGACACATTTTGGATCACATGAGTAAATGTTAAGTTTGGTCTTCTTGCCAAATTCCATCCCAGAAGATAATTTCCTACTTATTTAAATCCACCTCACAACATTATGAGAGTGTGGTTTTTTAGCTCACATTCTGTCTTGCAGCTCCTGTACTGTTAAATATTTTCTGCATTTCATCTCCTGTGTAGCTGCATTTCCCTGAGTTCAGTGCTACATTAGAGAGTATGGTATCTGCATATATGTGAAAGAGAGCTTTGGGGTCTGTAAAATCATTTGGGTTACTGCAAGATCATCAGTGCTACATGAAGGATTATTTTTAGTACCCGAGAAGTTTTTGCATAGCAAGGTGTAATTCCACACATAATGTGACTAGTCTGTATGTCAAATTATTTTATGCCATTATGGTGCATGACTGCATTACAGAGTAGCTCTTGTATTTTTCTATCTCCCCAGGAACATTTATTACTACAATGAGGATACTGCACTGACTCCAACTAAGACCCAGGCCCCTATTGTGCTAGGCACTATAGCAACAGACAGTAAAAGGCAGTCCTTGTTCCTAAAGACCTTTCTGTCTAAACAGGCAAGACATTGTCAGAGATTTATCTTTTATTCTTCAGTTTATAACAGTTGCAAAACAACTTGGATGAAGAGCAAGAACTACAATGAACAGGCTGTGATGATACATATGAACCCGTATGTAGGTAGGAAATGCCAAACCAGTAAAAAAACCATGGGTGCAATCCTGAAGCAACTGAAAACTCCTACTAACTCTAATGGGAGCCAGAATTTCCCCCCTCTGTTCCCATTTCACCAGGTACATGTCTGCATAGCATAATGCAGTGATATTTCCAAATTCACTTGGTACTAAAAGTAGAATTGCAGTATTGACATATTGCTCCTATCAGAGTAATAAACCCAAACAGAGCACCGTGCTATTGCTGCTAGATGGCTTCTAGTACTCACTCAGTGCTCGCTCACTGGTATTTCTATGTGATATTGCACGGTGCCACATAGACACAGCCTCAGCTCTATTGTAGCTGTGGGTTTTTTCTAGGAACAAGTTACAGGTAGTGGGTTCACAAGCTGCCTGGATTCACCAGTCTGCCACAAAACTACCAACCTACCACTAATGGTAAGCTGAAGGATTAATTATGGTCTACAATACTTCATGGCCTCCAGTGCAGGGGCTATTTAGATAATAGTGAATTCCCTTAACATACCGTATTTCTTGCCACAAATCCTCTCTCTAAGGGATAGGGACTAAAAATACTCCTGAGGTAGAGCTCATAAACAGACATATCCCTGTTCTGATCTTGCTGTGTTCTATGTTATCATTTACTTAAATTGCATAGCTCCCCAGCCCTAACAGGAGACTCAGGTAACTTATTTTTTATCTTTTATAACTGATGTAATGCACATTAAAGCACAGATAATCATGACTTCAGATATGCAGGTCTGTTTTCTGAACATTCGGACTATGAATATAATATAATAGAGGTTTGAGTGACGCTCATTTTGCACCCTTGAGTTTATCATAAGATTAACAGTCTATTATTTTGCAGAACAAGCAGTAGCACCTCACCGAGAGTATAATCACCTCAGTCAAAAAACAAATAAGCTTTTACTTAATGCGCTAAAAATATAGTTGAGAAACCTTCGATCTCAAGCCGTGTGATAAAATAGACTGTGTTGACTGAGCAGATCAGCAGCTGCTGCTGTTCAGGCTCCTTCACCCTAACAATGCTTGCCTTTCTCTCTCCCCACCAAATTTAGAGATGATGTCAGTGTAGCCAACCCCAGGAGTTCAAAAATCAGAAGACAAACCAAAATAGAATCACAGGATTGATATCAAAGCCATGGACGTTATTGAAACTGAAGCGTATGATTTGGTGGGTCAGCCTTTAGATTTTTTAATTCATAGGAGACAGCCTTCTCCCTTCCAGTTGTCTGCTCAGTTCTCCAGGCTGTCTGATATGCCCTGTTTTAGAGTGAGAGGCAACACAGGACAATGGGAAGCACAAAGGATTGGGAATCTATTTAAAGTTTATATAAAGCTCAATTCTCCACCATATGTAAAGCCTTAATCCTGCAAACACCTTATCTGAATGCTCAACTTGATTCATACAAGCAGCCCCATGGAAACCAGTGGGGGTCCTCTTGTACTTGAAGTTTGCCACTTACATAAGTTACTATTGCACGTCAGAAATGTTAGCCTGTGTCACAATATTAAGAATTAGGTTAAGAATGAAAAGGTCTGTTGCTCACTTTTCTCTGTGATCTCGGGCAAGTCCTGAATCATTCTATATCCCAGCTTCCTGCTCTTTAAAAAAGGGGGTAAAATTCATCTCTACAAGGTACTTGGAAGCCTCCAGACAAAAGATACTAAAATTCAGATAATATAGTGTCTTCTTCTGATGTAAATGGAATTCTAGCTAACACAGCTGGAAAGAATGCTTAAAAAACAGTGAAAATGATTTCATAATTAGATTTCTTAATAAAACCAAACCCATAGAACTGGACTTAATCCACCATGGGTCAAGTCTGACTCAGCAGCTAAGAGAAACAGAGGACTTGCTCTTCTCAATGCTGAGAGGACCATGCTTCTCATTTCACAAACTGGACCTTTTGCACTTCAGCAGGACAAGCAGGACCCTCTTCTGAAAACAGCTATTCCTGGGAGCTAGAATTTCTCATACAGGAGTTTATCAAGATCTAAATATTTCTTCACCTTTTTGCTACAGAAAATTCTCAAATTCCTCTGAATTTAAATTTAAATTTAATGGATCCTAATTTAAACTTATTCTGTCCAATTTTTTGAGGCAGCAGTAATATGTTAAGATGAAACGGCTTGTTAGAAAAGTACTCACTTAAAATAATAGAAAGTTTTCATCTTTTATTAAACATTTGAAATTACTAAAAGATACTACCACAGAGTGGCTTAGTTTAAAGAGGTAAACTGATACATTTTGTTAATTAGACCATTAAAAAACTTATTTAGGTATAAATAAGTCTAGGTCATTAAATCTTAATGTACAGTGTCAAAGTGAAACTTCAGTCTTCACACTTTCTAGTAATGTTAATTCATGACCCTAAAACTTAATTAAAACCAGAATTAGTATCAAAGAACTTACTTCCCCCGTCCTACTTTCAAAAAAAAAAAGATATATTGGTAGTAATAAAAAGTGTTATTTCTGCTCAGTCCTCCATTTACACATTCTCTCTGTCTACAAAACTTTCTTTAAACTTGGATGTACAACATCTATATTTTGATATCAGTGATCTATGTGAATATTTTTAAAGCACAGCAAAAGATAGCTAGCAGTGACGACCAGTGATGTTGTCACTGATTTTCATGGTAACAAGAAGAGGCTATTTCAGTGAAATCGCATATTGTGAATTAATGGCATAATAAGGCATAATAATGAGTCAAAAATACTATTGGGCATAGCTGAAAAGGCAAGGCTAAAAGGTTGTCTCCTGTTAAGGTTTTTAATGATTACCATCATAAAGTCATATTCTCAATTGCTTATAGCTTTACAAAACAGGAAGTATTTAGATTGAATGATTCAAGGAAATTTCCAAGATTCTCAGGCTGATTTTAGAAAATTTCAGGAAAAAAATTTAGAAAAATTTCAGAGAAGTTCAGCCATTTCCAGGAAGAGGGAACAAACTATCCCATTTGATTACAGAGGGATAAAAAGGTTTCTAGGGACATAAACTGGGAGAAGTCGATGCAAAGAGACTGAAGACAGAATTGAGAGAAACTGGAAATGGGCAGTAGAGTGCAGGAGAGATAGAGACTGTGGTCAAGAAAATGGATGCTACAAGAGAAGCCCATGGATCCTGGACAACTGAAAAGAATGAGACTGGACTGAGGGCAGAGAAGGGCAGGGGAAGTAACAGCGGGACAGAATCGACACTGAAAAAGACTGTAGAGAACAGGAGAGAGGGACTTAAGTGTAGCAGCATCAGTGAAATGGCCTGTGCTCACTCCAGTCTTAAGAACAAATCCCAAGGACACCAGAATCCCAACACTAGTGTAAAAGCAAGCAGTAATTATCATGTATTTCCATACATATAGGTCACAGATCAAAAATAAAATTGTCCGCAGTATAATAATTAGTGAAGATTCTTGCTTTTCCTTTGTATACCCTTCAACGAAAAATTAAGAGTCTTTTCTTTTCCAGGTGCCTAAAATCAAGAGGATGCAGAAATGTCAGTTCTATGCAGTAGTAACCAGGCTTGCAATGCTGACACAACACTTGGGAAAAAAAGAAAGAACAGTGAAAATCGCGTGAAGGCCCTAAGGAGAAGGGATGATTTTAAGGTGGTAGCAGTGATACAAGGTGAACTGTAATGAGTAACGCAGTAGCAGAATGAAGGAAGGATGATACGAACTCCCATCAGCAGGGATTCTGCCCAACATTTGCAGGGACATTCTTTGTGTCCAAAACAAGACTACATTTGCTTCCTGACTTAGTGACTGGTTGGCATATGGACACATAAAAAGAAGGGGTTTTAAAAATACAAAAATACTTGAATTGTTTTCAGTCTTCCTAATTCACTTAAGCATGCTACACTAACAAAGGACCCTACCTTTTCCTTATATTCAGACTGAATGCTTGCTTTGTAGATAACAATCTTCCCACAAGAAGACGACTGAAAAGCATCTTTTCAGTGAAGGACTGTATTAAATATGGTTGTTCCTGCACAGATATAACGTATGTAAATTGTTCATGATTATATATGAAGCCATATTATCGTTATATAGGAGAAGTGATTGCTCCCACTGTACACATTCTTTGGAATTGTGTGACACATGCACAATCCAGCATGACACAAGAAAATTCATCAAAGAATATTTAAATATACCTTAGGGAGCCACTAAGTTTTCTGACGATTTTACAGAAGGAAAACTAATTGCATCTGCACAATACAACTGTTTTAGAAGGGTTTATTTCCATAAGTGCTTTTACCTTTTTCTTTGGTAAACATTTAAAACAGTCTACTTAAAGAAATTGATAATAAAAATCAGAATGATTGAATGGTTTGATTATATTCAAGTTTCTTCCATTTTAGCTATGCTTACTTGTTCCTACTGATTTTTTGCTATATCAGCAATGGATAGAAATTCTTGTCCTATCAGGGTGGCATCAGAGTGGATAATAATGGACAATTATTCTCACAAAGAGCTTACACCCTTTTCTAAGACTTAAAATTGAAATCCAACTAATTATATAAAATAATATATTAAAATCACTAATAATTCTTCTGGCAAACATAGTCAAGTTTGTTATACTAAACACATTTGGTTTTATGAAGACTATGAGGTTTTCATGTGAAATGGTATACGCACCACCTGGATGCATCCATTCAATTTTAGGAAATTCTGTAAACTTTCTAGACTATTGCTGTCTTGGAAATTCTCTTACTTAGTTTTCAGAAATGTGTAGAAAGAACAAAATAAATACTTCTTTCTGTCATGACTTATCCAATTATCTGGTGGGGCTATGTGACAGACAGGCTGCAGTAAGTAGTCGATATGGTCAAATTTGACACTGCTTGATGCTTTCTCAGGTGGCTTTTTGACAGATTGTACTACATATACAAAAGTCCATGTGGAGTCTGCTGGATTATATAATCTTGCTTTACAATTTATCCAAAAGAATATTTTGCTAAGGTGATTTACTTCCTTGTTAAATCTGAAACGAGTGATGATACTACTGATCTGTTTACATACTGAGTTCAAGTTTCTTCTCATTTAGAACACTATAGAGCACTTGAATCAGAATTCTTTGTTCCCCTTGGACAGGTGAAGATTGATTCCAGTGGTCTTCCAATCAGACTACAAATCAGGATAGTTGAGATTGACAACATTTCATTGGTATGAGCAAGAGAAGAGTTAGATTATTCTTTGCCAAGCTATATGACTATGGAGCACCATTCTAATATTTCTAACTCTCTTTCCACTTCACTATTGATACTGTGACAGGATTTGTAATACCATTAGGCTGTGATACCACGAGCAATTCTTTTAAAGAGTGTGACACTGAATATAGGCTCTGGCAAATGATGCCTTCAGTTAGAAAGTATTAATGTGACAGAACTCTTCCAGAGCCTTTTACAAAGAATATGTCTTGACCAAAGAGTGACAAAAGAGAAAATAGTGCTTGAACCTGTGCAACATAGCATTGAGACAGAAAAAACTCAACTGAAAATGCCTTTTTGTGCAAGAATTGATCTCACTGTCATTTATAGTAATGTAAATCACAAGGAACCATTGAAATCAGTGGGAACTACAGCCATATAAATCAGGTGTCATATGAATAAAAAAGTTGTAAGATGTTATTGTTGGGTCACTTAGCTCTGCTCCATAGTTTTATTTTAGCTCTAACATTTATCAGCTTTGCTTGTCCAAACTAACTCTTAAAATAGAAATATCTTTTGCAGTTTGGCAACAATGAGCATTCTGGATTGGGTATTCACAGAGCAAGTAATAGAGAATTTGTCATAATGGGTCCATCTACTGTTCTACAGCTCCTATCATACTTTATGTCTTTACTTTATATACCCATAAAACATCTAACTGACTATGAAATGACAGTAAGAAAAAGAAAGAAGTGTTCCTTTTTCATCATATTTCCCTGACACATGAGATTTGATCATCTGTATTATCACAGCTACAAATAGTATTAGCAAACATAAATTACCCAGCCCCATTACATACAGACATGTTATCTGTCTTTTTGCCATTGAAAAATGCATGGGCTAACTATTTTCTGCATAAAATATTTTCTTTTATTTGTTCTAAATGCACTAGCCCTTAATTGCATGGTGCATTTATTTCACTGAGATGTGCAATGCAGAAAATGTCCCCATCACTATTCTGAATACCGCATTGTGTTCCCACTACTTCTTATTCTTCCCAAACAAAACCACTCTAGGATGAGAATCTCAGTGGTATGAACTGGTAAATGATCCAAAGGAGCGTCAATTTATACCTTCTGAATCTTTATAGTCTTTGAAGTGCTTTACATGTAAATCTTACCATACATCTCACTAGCTTTGTTGCCTTTTTATGAGCTTTCACAGATAGTCAGTCTGTATTTCAGTTGTCTCAATCAAAATTTGGAAGAACTCTTATAGAAAAGAGAAAACAGCTCTTAAAAAGGATCACTGTCATATGATCAAAATGTCATGAAAGAAGAAATAAAATAAATGAGAACTTCAAGACCTCTAGTCATTATACTGATCCCACTAGAAACTCAGCCTCTTTTCTGTTTTTGTTGTTGTTGTTGGGGTGTTGTTGTTTTTTTGTTAAAGAATACCCCACAAAGACACAGTGTTATTTTCATGGGTTTTTCTTCCTCTGGAAATAATTTTATCTGGTAATAATTTACGATCTCTAAAAATACATCTCCAGTTGTGATCCAGTTTCTATTGTAATGATGCAAATTGATGGAATTCACATTAATACTGATGAAATTGATAATGTTTTATGTGATTGTTGCTTCACTAATCACTATTTATTCCACTGCTATCTGTATGTGAGATCATTAGCATGGTATATACATAAACATTAAGCTTAATGGAGTTAAATGATGATATGGAAAGGCGGCATGGCTAATTAATGATCAAGCAAACAATTAGTACTCTTTCTTACTAATTCACAAGCTGTTCTATGAGGAACTGTAGCCTTGCAAAGCAAAATTCAGTGCATTTCTTAATTATAAATAAGCTAGGGACTTGTAAAAGCACAGACTACCTTTTTAACCTCCTGTTACTATAGACTGTTTTTAAGCTTCTCAGCAAGATTTCTCCTGGTCAAAAGAAAAGGTAATTTAAAGAAAAAGCTTTTCTACTACCTTTATTGGTCACCTTTAAGTGAATATTTGACTGATGGGACCTAGTCAAGTTTTACATTTAAGAGACACTTAATGAAAAAGTGCATCAGTCTTAAATGGTCCTTAATTGGTTCGTGTGATATGTCTGTGTTGGTACTTAGCACAGGATTGAATTTCACACTAAAGGTTTATTTCTACTAACCCTCAACTCATGCTGAGTATCCCTCTCTCCCTTGTGCATAGTCTCATTGATTTTGCCCAGAGTAATTGTCTTTCTCTGTTCTACAATTCTAAATCTTTTTCTCTGTAGTTTGTATAAAAGAAAAAAATCATTTTTTCTAGATCATTTAAATCCTTGGATTGAGTAAATTAATTCTAACTTTATGTCAAGTTATAAAAAGCATCTGTATGAATTAAAAACATTACATTCACTGTTTTCATCTTGCATATAGACTTTAAAATAACACCTTGTGTCCTCTCAAATGCAACTCCCAATATTTCTCAGAAGTGTGAAACATGATGTCCGTAAGTACTTTAATTAGTGTCACTGTCTGTGGATCAAATATCAACCCATTTTATTTGCACTGCAGTTCTTTATGACACAAAATTAATGTTTCTTGATTTTTTAAGCATGGGTTCTCTAGATTTTTCCAGTTAGTACTGCCTCTAATTGATTACCTGTTACTTTAGTATTGGATATGAAAATTTTCAGTGAGAGCATTATCCTACAAAACCTAAAGTCAGGGAATATTTTCCAAGGTATTTCAACAAATACTTACTTGAGGCAAAGCTTTTTAGACTGCCTGGTCCTGTCTTTGATATCTCACAGGTTAGTAGAGCTCCTCTTTTGAATATAACAACTAGCTTTTGTACAAATTTTTTATTCTTATAGCGGTAAAGAACAGTATTTCAGTTGATAAATTATAATTTATAATCCCAAGAGCAAGAACATTTTGTAGAGCTTCTGTACCTCCAAGACACAAACTGGGTCTTTACAGGCAAAGATAAACAAGACATAGTATGCAGAAAAGTCATGTTTAGAGCAATTTAAAAAATACTTCATTGAAGATCTTATAGACACGTGTGATATTGGACACTTGATCTGAAGGAAGATGTTATAATGCTACAATTGTTATAATGATCCCACAGGACAGGCACTTTCCATGTGTTTGACAGTATCAAAAGAAGCCTGGATATTACTTCTTACAGCTTGACCTAAAGTGCCACAGTGGATGTTTGACATTAGCAAACAAATGGCCACATAACAGGCATGGCAGAATGAAGCAAGCTCACCCCATCCTGACCAGAAGTCAGGGAGGTCGCAGTGCAGATACTGTGTGTCAGTGAAGGACACTTCAAAAGGGAAAAAGAAAACACAAGGAAAACAAGGAAAAGAAAGCTTATGAGACAAAAAAGTAGAAACCTCTACTGAAACATCAAGGAGCGATCTGCTCTTACAAACATACTTGACATATATTCTCTCTAATCTTACTGAGATACGGGAGAAATTTATATTTTAAACCCTGTGTGGTTGTGAAAGCAGAATGTTTGAAATAGTTCAGTCCTGTTACAACGAGGAAGACTAGTCACGAGGCACCAAATTTAAAACAGTCACTGTCACAAAACGATGAATGCATTGAAAGAGATTTCCATGGCAAAAGTTACTTTGCAATGTGTCATTAACTACCATCCCCCTCCTTTTAAAACAAGACAATGTCCATTATAACCAAAAGATTAATTGAGTGGTCCATCCATTCAGCAATTGTCTTGCAATTTGCCTTTACTAATCAATACCAAGAACCAAATGAATTAAATTTAAAACATTTTTATCGTTTTGGAGTTTCACATATGACTATCATTTAAATATCCTAATGATCCATCATTCCGTACTTTTTGTTAACTGAAAATGGTTCAATACCTTTCCTTACCTAGAAAAGTCTAATATTATTTCTAGAGTTTTGGAAGACAGTGCTGGCTCTTTAAACATAACAAGAGATACAACACTGAGATGTCTAATGGCCTATAATGAACTTACACATCTTCATCATCTATTGGATTTCATTAATGGGGGTGATACTGAGTAATTCAGGCAAGTCGTCTTTCTCTAATCCTGAAAAGCTTTGATGGTGTTTCTCTGGGCTATAGGCACTCCAGTTCTCCAGTCAGGAGTCTCAGCAGGCTTGGCCAAATAAGGACTTCCGTGATTAAAAGCAAAACATTTTGATTACAGTATTCAAAATAATTCCATGAAGATATATTAGGCATAATATAGTAGGCATATACTCAGGACACCTGGAAAGAGCTTGCTTTTCCAATGCCCCTTGGGCGTGAATCAACTGACATCCAAAATACTAGTAATTTTTAAAATCTTGTCCATAATTTTTAATCATTTATGGATTATTATTGACTCTTTCAAACTACCTCTCATATATTAAGAGGCATAAATGTATTCATGTACTTTTAAAAAAATTTCACATATACTTTCCAGGGACTCCTTCTGCAGATGTTCTTGCTGAAGAAGGTTAATTTGGTAAACTAAAAATAGCAACAATTAAATTTTGTTCCACAGTATGCCACAAAAAGAAAATAATGCAAATGAAATGTAGCAAAACCAAACATGAGAAATAGAATATGGAACTGTCACCATGTTGGAAACTGCTACCTGACTGCATCCGTAAATATATAAATAAAATATAAATGACTGGATTAAAAACAAGAATTATATTATGTGCTATTAATTTTCAAGTCAATGATGATAACAGCGATAACTACGATTTGAAATGCTTTCCATTATTTGAGTAAAGTTTGAACAACTATTTTATGGTCATTCTTCTACTAATTCACTACCCAATTTGAACAAATTTCATTTCAATATGAACCTTGTCACTTGATATATGCCATAAAGAGGAAGAAGAGAAAGAGTTGGGGAAATATAAATGCATCCTTTTGGAGAATTGTAACTACCTCTTACAGCAGCATGTGTCATGATTAAGTAGTAATGATCATTTTGAACCATTACTCTGTGTACTCATCTGCCAGCAGAGATTTAAGCTGCTTTCATGTCATGCAATGGTAAATTATTCTGGCAATTCTATTAGTGCTTTATTTTCCACATAACTCTACCATATTCTAGGAAAAAATTCTTAATCTGAATTACAATTTTAAATAATCTTGTATGGTTTACATGATAGAATATGATAGTCTATTATGTCAAAAACTACTGAGAATTTTTTATCAGTTAATCATTAACCCAACAGACTTAAATGCCTCAGAGAGAGCTGTTAATGTCTACTGGGTCAATGCAGATGCTCTGCACGTGCTATTAATCCATAAACTAAAACCCACTTTGAAACTGCTTAAAATCTGTCATGAAAGCTGACTGAAATTCCTTTCCTGGGGAATTCCAAGTTGATGTTTTACCTTTAGTTCGTTCCACTGTGCGAAAAAGGAAATCTGAATACTCCCAATAAAAAACATATTCCCTCTGCACTGAAGCTCTATCTTTTGTCATGCCCCACCCCAATTTAGTATTATGTGCAATTTGGCCAACTGTGTATTCGCTTGCATCATCCAGATCACCGACAAAGATATTTAACATAAACAGCCTCCAGTATGTACCCCTGGATACTCTGACATCAAAGCACTTGTAGGCCCTTTGAACCTGGTGGTCAGCCAGTTTTCAGCCTCTTTAACACTCCAGTCATCCAGTCCAAACTTCCTTAGTTTCCAAATGAGAATGCTGTGGGAGACAGTTCGAAAAATCTTTCTTGAATCAAGGTATATTACATTCACTACTCTTCCCTTTTCCACCATTGCCTTTTTTGATGAGTAGTTTCAGGCTGATCCGGTATGATTTATCATTGTCAAGTCCATGTTGACTGTTCTCAATTATCTTATTGTCATTTATAGTTTTTGAGAAAGAAAACATCGCCTCAAAATAGCTACTTCCTCTTTGTTCAGGCACATCCTTATGGTCGTCAGGACCAGATTCTAATCATTGCTCCAAATGCTCTTAGGTAAATGCTCTAATTATCAGACCGCTGACTGTTATGGTCTCTTCACTTGACTTAGCAAAAATTTTATCCTTTTTGGAAAAGTTCCCTAATGTAACTTTCATGATTTCTTAGACACTTCCATTTGACCAGTCTTTCTCCTCATGAAAAAACATTTCTGAAAAAAGGGCTCTCTTCCTGATTAATGCGATATTGTTATCATATTCTATCATACTCGTTCAATATTAACAGCATTTGGAAATGCAGGTGAACAAAGGTAACAATACAAGAGGAGAAAGGGCTTTCTAAACCTTCTAAATGAATGGTGTTGTCTGTATTCAGTAAAAATCAGTATCAACATCTTCTCTTGTATGTAAATTTATACCTCCCAATATGCATATACAAATTCTCCTATTCACCATACCTCATATTCACATAAACACACACAGAATTTCTGGACCCCAAATTTGCTCAGAGTTATAGGCTATACCACCCAGATCCATCAAGAGCGGGGCAATTCTAGGCCTGTCAAGATGTACAGAAGAGGAGCCTGGTGAATAATAATATGGGGCAAAAAAGTGTAAATGCCTCCTGGGTTAGGCAGCAGGCAAGCAGGCATTTTCAGCATTGTAATTTTGGAGGTAGGTACCTCAGATCCACCTGCTTCCCGAAGCTTGCCAGACCACTGCAGTTATTTTGCACAATTCTGTCACTTCAGCAAGCCAGCATGCAAATCCTCCCTGTTGCACCTTATGTGGACACACCTGCCCAGTTCAATGTCAAACACAAAACCGAACAATGGGATTTTCCTGCAGTTAAAAATAAAAAAGGACTTAAGCTTGACTTGTCTGCCTTTAGAATACTTTCCAAGATCTCCCTTGTGGCTATCTCAAATTCTAGCAAAGTTTTGTTTCCTAAGAAAATGATTTTATAAAACATGCAGCAGGAAAACAGAAAGGATCTACACTACTCCTTTACTTAATCCATTTTAGTTATCAGTAACCATTCATTAATATTAAAATGTCCATTTTTTATTCTTTTTCCAGTCTTCCATCTTTTGCAAAAAACATATATATGTTATATGCTGAGAAATACCAAGTTTCCTCGTAATGAAAGTTTTAATGGCCCAGCTATAAACCTCAGACCTGAGGGTTTATAGAGCAAACAGATCTTTCCCACAGCTACACAAACACAACTGCTAAAATAAAACAAATCTTATTTAATATAAAATTGTATCACAAGCATTAAATACATATTAAAGGAGCGTTTTAAGGCTTTTTTTCTGTAAGTGGCAGATGTTATGAATAATAATCCATAAAATCCTCTGAATTCTAAAAAAGCGTATTCCATAAAACTTTCATCTAAATCTTTAATAGAGCTCAAACACACTGAACGGTGATAATGGTAAAATACTACTAGTAGCAAACCATTAGAATTAACTGAAATAAGATTTGATATTTTAAAAATCACTTAAAAGGGTAATACTTCTCCCCTCAGATCTCCTTACAGCACTTTATGTAAACTAAGCAAATGTAGCTACCTACTGAATTACTGTAATTTCTGTTCCACAAACTGAAGTGTATGTAAATTTCTCTGAAAAAAAAAATGCAACATCTGCCCTTTAATGGGCAGGAGAATTTAATGTGTTCACCTTAAGAAAAAGAGACTCAGTAACAATGACCTTATCCTTTTTATCACTAGAGTATCTTGGGGGAAAAAATGAAACAACACAAATAAAATATAGATTAGTGGTAAACTAAACATCTTTAAAAATATTGTCCCAATAGATCTTAGTTTACAGTGGATCAGTAGTGCTTAAGGATGAAGACAGGAGCATGCTATAAACTGCTTCAATAAAAGTCAATTAACCCCTCATGCTTGCTGCTGTAGCCTCCTCTGCCAACAGTGTAATGTGCACCAGAACAGTATAACTTCAAGTATTAAGGGTTAAATGAATACTGCAAGAATAATTACCCACTGAGATAATAACAATTAGTAATGCATACGCAAAAGCAAATCTTGCGCTATTTTGTGGCTTTAAAAAACATGCTGTATAATACAATAGAACCTGTTTTCCAGTCATCTCCCACTAATATCCCCAGGCTGGGAGACCTCTGGAAATAGATACAAATCAGGTCTTTTTTAGGTTAGGATATTGTATATGAATGATGGATATTTCTTCCTGTAAAGCAAATCAAGTCAGTGAAAAAAACAAACTTCTGGAGTCAGAGATGACTAGAAAATATTTCCCTTGTTAGAATTTTAACGTGAAGATATCACTTCTCTTCATTAAAGTTATTGAACTGGAATGTACTGCAAGAAAGCTAATGGTTTCAGTAAGTATTTTTGAAATGCTAACTTTTGTTTAAAGATCAGCCAAGTGGTATAAAAAGGCTTTGCTACACAGCAATTAATTTTAGGTGTGTATCACTTTCCACAGAAATTCTATACCTTACATTTGCAAAAAACGTTTTCAGAAAGTCATGGCTCTACCAAATCTTATTCTGAGATCGATTTTACTTCATGAAACTCCCACAAAAATCAGCCATGATGGTACTATATTTTTTCAGTCACAAATAAATTATCCCTTCTTCTAGACACAATACAGCAGTGATTTAATTTTGTACAGCAGTACTATATAATAGAAAGCGGAAATAAATAAGTCTACAGGATAAATTAGTTCAGGCAGAATTGCATTACATAGCCATCTGATCAAGGTTT